>NC_133459.1:3392500-3710000 GCF_048565385.1 Saimiri boliviensis
CTCAGGGGGAGACTTGTGTTCATGTCATGACCCTGCTATTTGTGTGGCCCTGAGCTGAGAGAGGTGTGAGAGAAGCTACTGCAGGCTAGCAGAGCTTCACACTTCCAGGACGGCCCTGGCTGTCTGTCCTGCGGGGAGCAAGGGCAGACAGTGTGTGTTTTCCACGAGAACGTGGAGGCGTCTCGCTCATCAGAGGAGCTGCTGAGAGCTGGCGATGGCATGAATGAGTTCTAATGTGACTTGTCTTCTCCCAGCTCCGGGACAGACGCCCCCGCCCCCCGCATTCCTGCATCGTTGCTGTTTCTGGAAAAGAACTGAAAAGTGCAGAGGCCTTGACCACAAAAGTTCTGACGAAGCTCTGCACGGAGCCAGCTGCGGAGGCCTCTGTCGGCGCCTCTAGAGTCCCCTGGGGTGTGTGGACCAAATCTTCTCAGCCCCAGCGCTCCTGACATGTAGGGTGGGAGGCCCCTGTTTCAGGGGTGGCCTGTGGGCTGTAGGAGGCTTGGCAGCATCCCTGGCCTCCCCAGAGTGTGACAACCAAAAATATCTCCAGCCACGGCCAGACATTCCCTGCGGAGCAGAATCACACGTGCTTGAGAACCACAGCTGAGTCTCTCAAAACAGACCTTCCAGGAGGATAGGCAGGCTGTCTGCCTCGCCACAAGGTAGGGCTTACACAATCTAGAAGCTTCTTTCATTCCTGAGTAGTGGCGCAGACACTGACGGCGTGGGAGAGTGAACCATCAGCCAACCCCAAGGGCCTACTGTGTTTTGAGGGAGAGTGAATGGGAAGCACCGGCCCAGGTGGCTCGCGGGAGCCGCTCTCAATGGGAAAGGAAGCCAGCGGCTGCTACTGGGAATCGTGACTCCCGGAGACTGTGTCTGCATCCAGCCGGGAGGACGGCATCTCCGTTTCCGGTCACCTTCTCCCCCTTTGCATTCCCCAAACCAGCTCGACACCATCCAGCCCGCCAGGATGCCTGGGACACGTAACGGGACACGCACCATCCCCTTCGGTCCCAGGGGAGAGGGAGCCGATGCCTGCCGGGGGTGCGCCAGCCCCGCTCCTCTCTGCTCCCCGAGGGGGGCAACCAGGGCCTGCCGACGGGCGGAGGGGGGCAGCTGTGGCAAAGCAGAGGGACGCACGGATGGAGCTGTGGGATGCGCGCGTCCGCGGGCCCGGGGGAGGGAGCGGTCAACCTGGCCGAGTGGAGGGAGGGCGGAGGGGCTGGGGTGCGGAGGCGTGCTGCGGCCCGTCCTGGCAGGGCCCCGTTTTAGGTAGGGCGGCCAAAGGCAGCCCCTGCTTCTTTCTGCAGAGCCTGCAAACTGGGAAAGGGTGTTGACATTTTTAGATGTTTGAAAAAGTAAATCAAAAGAGAAATGCTCCTTCTTGACACATGAAAATTCTACGAAATTCCCCTTTCGGTGTCCATACCTAGAGTCTGGTCGGGACAAGGCGGTGCCTCTTCATTTTCGCGTTGTTGATGGTGGCTTTCGACGGAGGTTATGTGGAGCCACTCTGGGCCGCCGGGACGAGCCTCCAGTGCAAGGCTGGAGGGTGAATCTGCCATGGGAATCACTGGCATTTGCCATCTGGGCAGGGATCTGCAGAAAGCAGGGTTGTGGGGGTGGCGTGGCTGGTGTAGAGTGTGCAGACTTCTGAGCAGAGCTGAGAGACCAGAGTTGGGGAAGCCCCTTAGGATTGGTCATTGCCATTGTGGGGGCCCTTCCACGGGCTCAGCATCTCACTGTAGTTCTCAGAGAGCATCATGGCCATCCACTTCCCAAAAAGCAGGCAACTGCACTGACCAGGACGCCTCCATGGCAGAGCCTGCCACCCAGGTGGACCCAGGGCTCAGCGTTCCCCTGCCTGCTGCCTCTTCAGTTCAGCTCACACAATGCATGTTTGCAGGAGGAATGTGAAAGGGAAAGAGAGGGGAAGACAGAGGTGGGGAGACAGAGAGAGACAGAAAGAGAGAGAGAGGCAGAGGCAGAGGTGAAGAGACAGAGGCAGAGGGGTAGGGGAAGAGAGAGAGAAACGGAGATGGAGAGACACAGAGAGACAAAGAATAAGAGGGGTGGGGAGGGGGAGAGGGAAAGAGGGACTGAGACAGTGACAAAAAAGACACAGATAGACAGAGACAGAGAGACAGAAACAGAGAGACAGAGAGAGACAGAGAGAGAGACAGAGACAGAGACAGAGAGACAGAAACAGAGTGATGCAGACAGAGACAGAGAGACAGAGAGACAGAGGGAGAGACAGAGAGACAGAGACAAAGAGAGAGAGACAGAGACAGAGAGATAGAGAGAGACAGAGACAGACAGAGACAGAGAGACAGAGACAGAGAGACAGAAACAGAGAGACAGAAACAGAGTGATGCAGACAGAGACAGAGACAGAGAGAGACAGAGAGACAGAGACAGAGAGACAGAGACTGAGACAGAGAGAGACGGGGAAGGGAGGAGGGCAGAGGGAGAGGAACAGTGGTGCTCACAGAAGCCACCCCCCGCCCTGAGGCCCTGCCAGCTCTGGGCTCCAGGACCTTCCTTGCTCTCATGGCGCGTCCCGGCCTCGGCAGCTGTGGCTGCTCCTGAATCATCAGCCACATCCCACAGCTCTCCTCCACATCCGTCTGACACCCCCATGCCCGGGCACGCCTCCCCAGGTGCCTCCTCCCTCCCCAGCCCAGGCAGTCTCTGGAACCCACCAGGTTCTGTTAAATAAAATGCATCAGATTTTGGGGCCAGAAGGGGCTGGGGCCTCAGCCAAGAATGACAGAGGAGATCATCTTGCTGTGTGATGCTCACTGCTGGGGGATTTCCTGCTTTGTCTCCTAACCCTTTTGATAGAGACCTCTAGGCAGGAATCCCTATAAAGGCCAAATGCTATGAGCAGACTGATGGAAAGGGTGGGGAGGGGAGGGCAGGGTGTGGAGGCAGCCCCTGGGCTCCTTTTTCTCCTGAAAACCTTTTCTGTTTCCCTCCACTCCCTACCCCGTCCTGGGGGCCTGGCCACGTGCCCTGAGAGGGGGAAGAAAGTTGGTGCCTGGAAAGATGGGGTGGGCACACTGCCCTCCTGCCCGCTTCTATCCCTGCATAGGGGAAGAGGGTACCCAGGAATACAGTCAGGGAGGGAGAGTGTGAAGACGTCCCAGGGGCACCTCCCGGGGAGCACCGTCCCCCACATTTCCAGCCTTTGGGGTCTGCCTCCTGCAATCTCAGCCCCATGCTCCTATCCTGGTGGGCTGCTGACCCAGATGACAGAGATGAGGGAGTGGATGACTCCATGCGTAGCTAGGGGGCCACAGGCCATTCAAGGTGCACAGGAACCAAGCCGCCATCCGCCCCACTTCCCTTCAGATGGGAAAAGCGAGGTCACGGCAGAGGAATTTGCCAGACGGACAACCCAAGATGTGCCAGCCTGAGCCTCCGACTCCCAGACCGGCACCCTGGCATCTCGCGCCCACCGAGTCTGTACAAAGCTGCCTCCAGGGCCCTGCCTCCACCTCCTCCCACACAGCCTGCCGCTCGTCAGCTCAGCTCTGGGGAGACTCAGCGCTTTCTCCCTTAGGCGTCAGGTACAAGAACCCGAGAATCCGGCAGATGGCCGGGCCTCTCTCCCTCAGGCACACCCCGTTTTGTGTGGTGGTGTGAGCTGAGCTGATTTCTGTTCATGTCTGATGATGAGGGGAAAGCAGGTTTGACTATCTAAATGCAATTTGCATATAAAGCTATGAAGTGCAGCCGGCAGACTTTCTATTACCCAGTCACTAAATGAGATCTTTTTCCCAACAAAATGGCTTTCTGCAGGGAGAGCAATGGCTAGCATGGGGAGGGAAGCCAGGCTCGGCTCCAGGGAGGCTGCAGGAGGAATTCTCCATGGCCCGGCTGCCTGGCACTAGGGAATGGCCTCCTGGGCTGGGAAAAGTGCCTCCTGCTTGAGGAGATGACGAAGCAGAGCCTTCTCCCTCCATCCCTGGGAGCAGAAGCTCCTGAAGCCTCTGACTCCTCGGTGGGCATCCAGAACCCAAGAGCACCATCCTGGCGGTTGTAGGGGGGTCTTTGGAAATGGGTCTAAAGCCAGGACTTCTGTGGCAGTCAAGGTTAAACCTCTGTTAAGGGTGTTCCCATGGTCAGATGTGTGTCTGTGTGTGTGCGTGTGTGTCTGTGTGTCTGTGTGTGTACACGTGTGTGCCAGCTCACACGGGCATGAGCAATGTTGGGGTCTGAAGGCAGCTCAGGCCTCTGGACTCTCCTCAACTTTCTCCAGGGCAAGTCCCAGATGGGCATTCCCCTGTGCAGGCCCCTAAACACCCTGGCCCTTTTCCTTACATATACGGCAACTTCCCTAAAGCAGGGGTCGGCACGCTGTCTGGGTCCCAGGCCAGCGGGAACATTCCGGGCCTGGCGTGCGATGAAGCCCCGTGGGACTGGCTCCACTCCGGGTCAGGGTGCAAAAGCACCCGGGGGCCACCTGGACATGAACAGCATGGCTGCCTTCCAGGGAGATGTTATCTGTGGAGGGGGGAATTTGGTTCTCATCTAATCTTCACCTGTCACAACATAATATCCTTCTTTGACTTTTTTTCCTAACCATTTGGAAATGTCAAAGCCATTCTTAGCTCATAGGCTGGGCAGAAGCAGGTGGTGGACCGGATTTGGCTGCACCACGGTTTAGTGACCCCTGAGCTGGAGGAATCACAAGATTAGAGCGAGTGAGAGGAGAGGAACCCCCCCCGCCTCCGCCACCACCTCCTCCTCCAGCTCCTGCACAAGCCTTGACTTAAATACGGAACATTTTTCATGTTGAAGCACCTAATAACAAACAGCTTGAGACAGATTGGAAATAGCTTTGGATGGAAAAGGGAGGCACATTAATTGCCACTTCTGAGCTGTCTTGTTTTCCCTGTGTCCACACAACCCAAAGCCTTGCTGTTTTTAAATGTGAAGTGTTTCTCCCGAGAAAGCCTGCAGGTACCTGTCTCAGCTCCAGTGTCTGCTGGCTGGGAGTCGGGTGCAGCCAGCCGCTGTGCAACAGCCCCCAGGCTTGTGTGCTGTCTGCCGGTGTGTGTCTCGGACACAGGGCACAAGTGTGGGGACAAGGTGGGCAGAGGGTTATCACGGGTAGGCGAGGTGCTGGCTGAGTTCCAGCAGGAGCCGGGTACTGGAGTCGGTTGCCAGAGGAGGCAGCTCGGTGGAGCAATCCTTAAGAAATAATACTGATTTTCCAGCAAAGCACAAGACCGTCCCAAGCAGGACAGCCTCTACATTTGCTCCAGTTTACAAAAAGTTTGTCACAAAAGTGAAGCCATTGCGGAATGGGAGAAGTTCACTCTCTTTCCAGGTGCCTGCTCCCCAGACTGCCCCGGTCAGCTGCTTTAAACAAGGTAGATTAGAAACGGCACTTTATATACGCTGGAGGCGAATGCTGACGAAGACAGTCTAGCAGGACAGAAAGAGTCTCAGAAGCAAGAAAGACGAGGGTAAAAATTTGAATCACTTCCACCAATGAGGCGTTAATCATTCATCTCGAGAAAAGCACAGTGATTCAGTCAACACAGAGCACGTCGCATGAATGCGTTGATGAATCAAACCCCCACCCTCCACCAGGGGCCGGCTCAGCGGCTTCTGCAGGCGGCTCTGTGGTGGACAGTTCGGTATGTTCGTATTGCTTCCTAAACACGGAACGAAAGGTCTATTAAGCATGCATGAAGCATCGCGTAAATTCCTGTAGGCTTCTCACTGTGATTCCCTTAAATCATCGTCCACTTTGCGATGCTTAACCCAGACGCTGGCCCCTGCTGCTGCAGCTGTCTGCCGGAGCTGGTCCTGGACAGGACCCGGGTCCCCCGGGAAATAGACGGCCTGTCCCTGCCCGGCTGGAGCTGACAGCTGGGTGGAACCAGGCTTCCCATCCTCAAGGCTGTTGACAGTTCTGCAAACCTTTGGGTCACAGGTAACCCTTCTGGGGAGCAAAGCACTTTGCAAAGGCTCTCTGACATCGGAGGAGATGGAACTGCCGGGATAAATCATCCTCAGGAAAGACGCATGTGACAGCCCCTCGCAGCAGGTGGCTCTGATGAGCTGACCCTGACTTCTGAGACCGACATGACCTGGACGCCTACAGGACGCAGGCCTTCGAAGAGTCTGCCCGGGAACAGTGGTGGAAATAGAAGGGACAGCAAATGACAAAATTCCACCTGTGTCGGTTGCAAAGGACCACAGTCTGTGAGGAGGAGTCTGCTCTGGGCTGCGTTTGCTCACTCAGCCTCCTGCTCCGGCTGAAAGTACCTCTCCTGGGGTCCCCAGGCTTGCCTGATGAAGGTTGTCTCACCTTCTCAGCTCAGCTCCACACGGCTTCATAAACGACCTCAAGAGGCCTGTCTAGGCCGGGCGCTGTGGCTCAGGCCTGTAATCCCCGCACTTTGGGAGGCCAAGGTGGATGGAACACAAGGTCAGGAGATCAAGACTATCCTGGCCAACACAGTGAATCCCCGTCTCTACTAAAAATACAAAAATCAGCCAGGCATGGTGGTGCACACCTGTAGTCCCAGCTACTCGGGAGGCTGAGGCAGGAAAATTACTTGAACCCAGGAGACAGAGGTTGCAGTGAGCCGAGATCTCACCATTGCACTCCAGCCTGGGTGACAGAGCGAGACTCTGTCTCAAAAAAAAAAAAAAAAAAAAAAAAAGGCCAATCCAGCTTTGCCTTTCAAGTCTCCTCTGCAGGTGGCACTGTTTCCTGGCATCACGCTGTCGTCACCCTAGAGAGTCCCTTTGGATCCATTCCACGTGCTGGTGGCCCCTGGTGTGGGCTTCATGCTCCTACCTCAAAGGCATGATCAGCTCTGTGTCCACCGCTAACGGCTCTCAGTTACCGCGAATCACCGGGAAACAGGGCAGGGCACGTCCCCTCCAGCGAACCCTCAGCTCTGAGAGAACAGAGATGGCAACTTCTTACTTGAATTCTCTGTTGTAGGCGACAGGGAATGGCTTTTCTCCGGGGTCATCATCTCGTGATCTGGACAGTCTAGTTTGTGTTGGGAGAAAGCCCAGTTATCCGGAAGTAGAGGAATAGAGCACTGGTTTTACAAACGATCAATATATCCTTTTTGGAGAGAAGAGCTATAGGAAGAACAATTGACATGGGGAGAAGTTTCAGATCAGGGGCACAGACACAAGACATCCTCTTCCACCACCTCGTTTTCTGCCCCACATTCTGCTGGCCCTGGCCAGGGGCACCCTGACGTCACGTTTCTCTGAGCGAGGCTCTTCAGCCTGGGAGGAGGGCTTGGTGCCAAGGCTCTTCCTGCAGAGCTGGGGTTAGGTTGAAAGCCTTGGTGTCCAGGCACGGCCTCTGCAGCCAGGGCTGCCCGAGGAAGCAGACAGGTGAGACCGATGGAGACCCAGGGTCAGCGCCGCGTCTCCACCGCACAGGATGGGTCGGCGCCGGGAGCCGGGGGCTCCCCTATGTCTGGCTGCCATTCTGGTTGCTCTGCAGCCCCCCCGTCTGTTGCTAAGTGGAACACAGCTTTGTGGGAGTGGAAGGGATTGTGAGCCGAGCTGTGTCCCTCAAAAAGATAAGTTAAAGTCTTAACCCTCAGCACGTCAGAATGCAACCCTAGCTGGAAATAAGGTCTTTACAGAGGTAATCAAGTGAAGATGGGGTCCCTAGGGTGGACCCTGATCATTGGGATGGTCCCTAACCCAACATGACTGGTGTCCTGACAAAAAGGCGGGGGAGTTTGGACACAGGCACAGAGGCAGGCCGTGGGAGACACAGGGAGGAGGCGGCCACTGAATGGAAGGGATATGTCCTGTCGATGACCCGTGCACGCCGAGGGCCGCTGGTGACCACCCGAAGCTGGAAGAGGCCGGGAAGAACCACCCCGAGAGCCCTCGGCGGAAGGAGGGCCTGCGGACCCCTGGGTTTCAGAGCTCCAGCCCGAACAACTGCAACAGGGTGAATTTCTGTCCTTTGAAGCCACGGGGTGAACGGCGACATGGGGCAGCGCCAGGACTCTATTGCAGATTAGGCTGCAGGGACAGGTCAGACTCTGGTCCCAAACAACCGTGTCTGGGATGTTTCGAAAATTCAGGGAAAATGCAGACAGCTTAGAAGGAAATGGTGCTGAGTGGCTAAGAGGGTCCCGGAGGATAACCCAGAAAAGACACAGCTCCGAGGAAGTGCTCCATGCTGCAAGCCATGTGGGGAGGCAGAGCCCCTCCAGCCGTGGTGGCCAGGGAATGGCCAGGAACATGCAGCGTGGGCTCGGGAGTCCTGTTGAATCCTGTGCGCTGTGTGTGTTCCGGGACCAGCAGCAAACCTGGGGAGTGGACGACACCCAGGGACACACTGCTGACCCTGACACCGAGTCAGTTGGTGAGGGCTGAGCCTTTCCAGAAACGGAACCCCGGGCTGAACAAGCCTTTCCACTGAGGGCGAGGGCTCCTTAGCCCAGAAGGCCCCAAGCAGAGACTGACATTCATTCAGTCACCATGAAAAATGGAATCACTAACACGTATTAAATTTAAATCTGACACATGTGCCTCCTCCCCAGGCCTGTCCCAACCTGGCACCCATGTGCCTTTCTGTGAATGACCTTAGTCAAACGTGCATGGCCCGTCCGTTGCAGAGAATCATCGGTTTCGGTGAAGACACCTTTCATCAGCTGATGTTCAGGACATTTTCCTCCTGCAGGAGCCGGTGAACCTCAGGGAGCGGGGGGTGCTGGCTGGCTTGAGGAGACGGCCAAAGAAATCACCAGTGCTGCCGGGGTGAGGGGTCTTCAGCCGGGAGCCCAGCTAGCTCCACATGGCCCCAGACAGAGAACCGAGAGTCTCCATCTTAGACAACCCTCAGACTGGAGTCACCAGAACAGAGGGACCCATAGCTCAGGGACCCAAAGTCACCTGCTCCCACCACACATGACCCCACCACCTCCACCACACACAGACCCTCCACCCCCACCCAACACGGACTCCCCACCTCCACCACACACAGACCCTCCACCCCCACCCAACAGGGACTCCCCACCTCCACCACACACACCCTCCACCTCCAGCACACTGGGAGCTTTGGTCTCCCCATTACTTTCATGGTTTGGTGACTCAGTGTTGAAACTCTCCCCTGCTATTTCTTCCAGTGAACTTGAGAAAAATCTTCCTACATACAAACTCAACACGAAAGAGTTCTGAAACCCATTCGTTACAAGAAGTTTGAACTTCTTTGTGAATCTTTTGACCGTACCTAAACTCATCTGCCTTTGAACCAATGCACTCCCAGAAGCCCAAGAAAAAGTTTCCTATTCTGGAGCATTCATATTCTGCCAGGTCTCTCTTTTGTTAGCAACTGATTTGGGGTGAAACATTGTCAGGTTGTTAGAAGCAGCAGCTTCAGGAGTGTGTCAGTCACTTACGGAGGGAGAAAACACACAAGGCCTGTCTCTGCCAACCAACTTGCTTTGGAGTGAGCTTAGCTACGACCCGATGGAAGAGCAGAGCTGCCTTAGTTTTAACAAGACCACAAGTCTTGGTGGATTCCATGGTCCATTATCCCAGGCTATCGCAGTTTGTGTAGGCATGTGCTTCTGTACAAGTGACACATACCCAATGGCTGTAACCGGGAATGGAATACCATTGGTTCATTCATTCACTCATTTAAATATAGTCATTGTGTTCCTACTATGTGCCAGACATGGTTCTAGGTGGAGATGTGAACGAACCCACGCTCTGCCCTCTTGGAGCTAGCATCGGAACCTACAGTCTCCCATTGTCCTTGTCCAGTCTGTCATCGATGGGCATTTGGGTTGGTTCCAGGTCTTTGCTATTGTGGTACATATATATACACCATGGAATACTATGCAGCGATAAAAAATGATGAGCTCATGTCCTTTGTAGGAACATGGATGAATCTGGAAATGATCATTCTCAGCAAACTGACATAAGAACAAAAAATCAAACACCGCATGTTCTCACTCACAGGTGAGTGTTGAATAATGAGAACACATGGACACAGGGAGGGGAGCAGCACACACTGGGGTCTGTTGCGGGGGACTAGGGGAGGGACAGTAGCAGGTAAGGAGGTTGGGGAGGGACAACATGGGGAGAAATGCCACATATAGGTGATGTGGGGATGGAGGCAGCAAACCAGATTGCCATGTGTGTACCTATGCAACAATAGTGCATGATCTGCACAGGTACCCCAGAACCTAAAATGCAATATATATATATATATATATATATATATATATATATATATATATAATAAATTTAAAAAATAAAGAAAAGAAAGACAAAAAAGAAAACCTACAGTCTCATCACAGAAACATCAACACTGTAAGTAAGGGGTTCAAACGGTGTTAGAGGACTCGAAAGCTTTCCTCTTTCGTATCTCAGCCATTCAGTTCTTCTAACCATTCACACGATTTCACCTGAGTAGGGTCTCATAGGAACTGCTTGAGCTACCGTCCCATCCCAGGTCCACCACACTGGCCAGGGGTGGGGGATAAGAAGAAAATAAATACTCTGCTTGGCCAGCGTGGGTCACATTTCCACCCTGAAGGTGATCCCCGTGGGCTGTAGGAAGGGGAGCGTGGAGTGAGAAGGAGTATGCTTACCGATCAGCCTGACTCAGTCATCTGCACCTGAAATCCAGGGTTCAGTCTGTCAACCCAAGCACATGGTTCCGAGGATCGAGTGACGGAGAGGAGGCTTCCCAAGGACGATGTGAGCTGAGTTCCCAGCAGAAGGGGGAGTCGATGCTGGCAGACAGAAATCAGCTGTCAATCTTACGTGTCCACTCAGCTTGGTTCTGTTGTCAGGTCGGACAGCAGTCTAGATGTTGTTGTGAGTTATTTTGTGGATAAAATTGACATTTAAATCACTAAGGTTCAAGTAGATCAGATGACCTTCTGTCATGTGGGTGGGCCTCGGCCAATCAGTTGAAGGCCTCCAGAGAAGGGCTGAGGTCCTAAAAGGGGAAGGAATTCTGCCTTGAGGCAGCCTTCATTCTTGAGCTGTAACATCCATTCTTCCCTTTGTCTCTACCCTGCTGGAGAGCCAACCCCCACTATCACATGAGCCAATCCCTTAAAATAAATTCCCCCTCTCTCTCTCCTCTCTCTCTTTTTCTCTCTCTCTCTTATCTATCTATCTATCATCTATCTCTATCATCTGTCATCTATCATCTATCTATCTTCTATCTAAGTTAAATGTTAACTTCATCCATCTATCTATGTATCATATCTCTATCATCTATCTATCTTCTATCTAAGTTAAATGTTAATTTCATCTATCTATCTATCTATATCTATCCTCTCTCTCTCTCTCTCTCTCTCTCTCTCTCTCTCTCAGGAAGTGGGGCGACAGAGACTGAGCTGGGGGCGTGGGAAGGGAGGTTACACAAGCCACTGTATAGGGCTGCACAGGGCATCGACTGTCCAGTCACACCTAGGCTACAATGTGAGCGGCACTTTGTGGGGGTTGTGCAGTGTGGATGTCCTGTCTGGTTCTGACCTTGAAGATTTACTTTTGCGGGTTCCTTAAGCTCTCATTTTCCCCTCCAGGGTGACCTGGCCCCAGGCCCCTAGCTTCTGCTATATACCGTTAAACCTTCCTGCTCTTACCAGTTAGAATGGAAACAATTTGCTGCTTAAATAATTTATCCAGATTCTGCACAGCGGGTCTTTTGCACAGATTCATCTGCTAATAAAGCATATTGATTTTAGAAGCCAAAGTCAATACGAGGTTAGGGAAACATTCGGTTATTTGCATGTTCCTGTCCTGAGAGTCTCTGTCACTTTGTCTGATGAGGACATCAGCTGGGGCGCGCTGTGCAGCAAGCCATTTGTCATGCCTTATTTTTCAGGTATCATTGCAACGATCCGTTCAAAGTTGGAAGGGGCAATGGATGTGGGGGTTTTATTAGCGATTTATCAATAAAAGTGGAGATTGCTTTCCTCAGCTGTTCACTCTAGGAAATTACTCGCTGGTTTGAGGATTAAATGGCCTGAATTTTAGCAGGGTCCAAATGAGAGGGTATTTTTGTTGGATCACATTCAAGCATGAGCAGCGAGCTGACTTGAATATTCACGGCGCGCTTCCCTGCATCTGTTCTAATAATGAAGACTCATTTGCATTTACAAAAAATGATTTGCATATAGACAATTAATGTAATAAGGTATCCAAAAACAATTTCTCCCCTTTGAATAAGCTCCCTTGTAATTTTGTTCACTTAATTCACTTCCATACTAGGGCCTTTGTTTACAGATAATGAAAAGGTGAATTTCAGCTGAACCAGAAGGAATTCACAACATTTTGGTAACAGAGGCTTCATCGTATTGCTGTTCCCACATCTCAGGAAAGCACACAGGTAGGGCAAGGGTGCTGTCCACTCTGTCAAACTCGACCACAATCTCCTGAAAGCTTGATAAAGCACATTGCCTGACCTCATTCCCAGAGTACCTGAGTCTGTACGTCAGGGAGGGGGCCAGATGACTTACATTTATAACCAGTTTCCAGGGGATGTGAGTGCAGCTGGTCCAGAAACCCCACTCTGAACCACACATTCTTCAAAGACTGTTGGTGGAAAGTCATCACCCAGAGAACGGGTCCAGATTCATCAGTGGTCATGAAGAATCCTAGTGAGCTACACTCCCCAAAGAAGCGTCTATAAGTCCTTAATCCTGTGCAGCTGAAAACAAATTTAAAAATCGCAAATGAGCTTTCCAATGTGCCATTTCATTTTGTTTCTTACTTGTCTATCTTCCGGTGCATTTAGAAAAGCTGATCAGGGATTCCCTTTGCCCCAGTCCTTCATTAAGATGGAAGCAAAGAAAGGATGGATGAATATCATATTTATCCTTCCAAACCATTTCCCCAGTCTTCTCCTATTTGCGGTATCCACCCACCCCAACACTGTCAACATTCTGGGGAAAAAACGTACTCATGAAGATCAGCTGTGCTGTCAGCGGTGTGGGCTAGTATCAGGACGCACACGGGAGAAATCAGAGGCATTTGCATGGTGGGTACAGATGGAGGGGAAGTAAGGGGGCCAAATGCCATCCGCTGTGGATTGAAAATTAGGATGATGATGATGATGATGATGATGATGATGATGACACAATTAAAGTAGATTCGCCTGGGCAGCGAAGGGCTCTAAGGATTGGGTAAGATGTTTATTCTGATTGATCCTGCACCCAAGGGACAGAGAATTGCCAAATGCTGTCAGAAAGAACATGATGAGTTTCAAAATGAGCTCCTGTCTTCATCTGGCTCAGTCACATGGGGGTGACCAGATGAGCTGTGAAACCAAGGGAGGGCTCGTTTGCTAACCAGGGCGGTCACTGGCACGTGTTTTCATCACAACCATGTTCTGCCTGGAACGTCTTTCCTCCCTATTCCAGGCTAACAACGTAATACAGATTCTCTAAGAATTGGCTCAGACTGCACCTCCTTCAAGCAGTCTCCAAACTGATGGCTCCAGGAACCCTCAAATTGATCGGATTGCTGTCTTAGGCCAGAGGTTGGCAAACCGTGGTGCATGGACCAGCTGTCTGTTTTCAGAAATAAAGTTTTATGGGAACAGAGACTTGTACGTCATTTACATATTGTCTAGGTTGCTTTCACAGGAAAGCAACAGGGTTGCGTAACGGTGACAGAGGTCATCTGGCCAACAAGATGAAAATAGGTACCATGTGGCTGTTTAAGGAAAAGCCACCCCATCTTAGACAGCTCTGTCTCAGAGATGTCATGATGGCGGGCCCATCTGTCTGTCTCATCCACTGGGTTCCATGCTCTGAGACAGGGAGCATGTCTTGGTTGTCTCTGTTTTTTTAATTTTCTTTATTCAATAATAAATTAACATTAGCTTAATGTAACATTTTTACTTTATAAACATACTATTTTTTTTAACTTTTTGACCTATAATAACACAGCTTAGAACATAAACATACTATATAGCTATATAAAAATAGATTCTTTCTTTATATTCTTATCCTATTAGCGTTTTTCTATTTTGTTAAATTATACTTTAAGTTCTGGAGTGCACGTGCAGATCTTGCAGGATGCCAGGCACCCAAAAGGCCATATGAAATGTTTGTTAGATCAAAGCCTGTAGCACCGATGAGTGTCACATACTCAACATCTCATGGCACCAGGGAAGCTGCTCTTTTTTTGATTGTTGGATGCTACACAAGGTCCCTGCAGAGATGGGCTCAGTGCACAGTCCCAGGACACACAGACACTCCCAAGAATCCAGTTTCATTTGATGTTGGAATCTGAGGGAAGCCATCACCTTAAAGTCAAGGTGATCACCAAGACTGGGTGAATGGAGACCTTGCCCATCCAGCCCTGCGCCTTGACCCAAGAGTCTGGTGATAGATATGGGGAAGGCATCCTGTACACATCCCTTAAGAATTGGCAAGGAAACCAAAGATGAGAAAAATGTTAATTTTATAGGTAATTCTTGTTATTCCAAGAGTTCTGTTCTATAAAGTTCATGGGCACTGAATTAGCAAACACAGAAGCAATGCTCCTAGGTAGAATACAGGACTAGGCTCCCAGGAGCCTCTGGCTGCCACATTTCCATCCACCAGTCAATACCTAGACTTGTTTTATGTGTTTCTGCTTAAAGATGCCTGATTCAATACATGTTGTTGATTCATCAACATTGGACTCATGGCCCACAACACTGTAACTCATGCCTGAACGAAGCTTCTCTAACACGTGCATTTTCTCCATTAGATGCATCACAGGCTCCTTGTGCTTTAAAACACAAGACAGCCAGCCCTTCAACACAGTGCTTGGGGCCATCTGAAAAGCAAAGCCACCAACACAGAGCCCCCAAATGCGAAAAATATGGAGCCAAATAGACCAGGAAAAGGGCACTCACAGACAGCATGAATGCGGACACAAGAAGACAGAGTGCCCTTTTGTTCGGCCTCAGCTGGGAGTCTGCACACTGGGTGGCTCAGGATTTTCACCCCTCTGGGAATGACCATGAAATCACCTCGACTGGCTGCTGGGGCTACAAATAGATTTTAGTGAGTAGGCAAGTTTGCAAATACAGAATCCATGAATAACAAGGGTTGACTGTTGTGTGTTCTTAAACATCAAGAGAGGCATCAAAAAGAAAAATATGCATTCCATGGGACTCCCTTGCACTTCCTTGATGGTTTAGTAGTATTTTTATTTATAGTCGTGTGTGGTAAGATGGCATCCCTTTTAAAGGTCAGATTCAAGGGGAAAGCACGTCTTCCGTTTCAGCAGTGAACTCTGTGGACCTTTGAGGGAGGTTCCTAGGCTCCCTGTTTAAGCGTGTTTCCACCTGTAAAATGGGGAAGGGCTCCTGGTCACCCTGACTTGTTCACCAGTGACAGAGCTCTCAGAAGCACTGAATTAAAAAATAGTCATTGCAAAGTCAAGGTCGCCGTCTACCATTCTGTTGTTAGTGTTGTAGTCCCTCAGAGGGCTTGGCAGATTGCCAAACCTCTACATTTCAGAAAAACAGTCGTTAAATTTTGGCTCCCGTCCCAATTTGCAGGTAATTCCGTTGTTAAGTTGCGCACAGATTCTAGCTCCAAATTGGCCACCGGGAGGCAGCTCCAGAAATGAAGGAAGGCAGTGCCTATTGGCTCAACTCTTCCATGTGGGAATGTGGTAACAAAATCACAGGTGTAGTTACTTGGAGCCAGAAATCCCTCCCCTAAGAATTCACCCTGAAGTTACCCTCCAACAATGCAAAAATAAACACGAACAAGACGCTTTATTATTGGATACTTTGTAACAGTGAAATATCAGTAACAACCTCAATGCTCACACTGAGGACAGGTTGAATCAACTGGCACATCCACAGGATGGAGCAATATGCAGCTGTCGAAAAGATAATGACCTGACCGGGCACGATGGTGCACATGTGGAATCCCAGAACTTTGGGCGTCTGAGGCAGGAGGATCATGAGGTCAGGAGTTCGAGACCAGCCTGACTAACATGATGAATTTGGGAGTCCGAGGCAGGCAGATCATGAGGTCAGGAGTTTGAGACCAGCCTGACCAACATGGTGAAACCATGTCTCTACTAAAATACAAACGATAGCCAGGCGTGGTGGCACACGCCTGTAATCCCAGCTACTCAGGAGGCTGAGGCAGGAGAATTGCTTGAACACGGGAGGCGGAGGTTGCAGTGAGCCGAAGTAGCACCATTGCACTCCAGCCTGGGAACAGAGCGAGACTCCATCTCAAAACAAACAAACAAAGAAAATATTATGATGCCCGTTGGCAAATACAAAGCGATTTCCAGGATACATTGTTCAGTGTAAAAAAAATAATGTTCAATGGAACATCTATTGTACACGACCATTCATGTCAGACTAAAGATGTGAATGGTCCTGTTTCTTTTTTCTTTTCTTTTTTTTTTGAAACAGAGTCTCGCTGTGTTTCCCAGGCTGGAGTGCAGTGGCACAGTCTCGGCTCACTGCAACCTCCTCTTCCCAGATTCAAGCGATTCTCCTACCTCAGCCTCCCAAGTAGCTGGGATTACAGGTGCCTGCCATCACGCCTGGCTAATTTTTTGTATTTTCAGTAGAGACGGGGTTTCACCATATTGATCAGGCTGGTCTCGAACTCCTGACCTTGTGATCTGCCCACCTCAGCCCCCCAAAGTTCTGGGATTACTGCTGTGAGTCATCGAGCCTGGCCCTGAATGGTCCTATTTCTAGGAAGGGTGTGCTCGCACTGGGGTGTCAGGTGGCTGCCCCGCCTGGCTTGGTGCACTTCACCTTGAGCCACCTTGGCACAGCCGGATCGCTGGCACCGGGAGCCTGAGAACGTGAGCCTGGGCAGGTGTCTTCCCTCCCTAGAGTCTCTGTAGGCCCTGCGTCCCTGTCACTTCCCAGGCATCTTGCTCGCATTTGATTGCAACGAGCAAGAAAGCTGAGCATTTTAAATCTGATCGCAGGCTGGAACACAGGGTTACGTGGCCTATAACTCTAAAATGGGCTGACAGCAGAGTTCAGGGAGTTAAAAAATTAATGAAGAGTCCTGTGCCCCTCCTGCCCGCCATCTCTAGGAGCAGCGGCTCCTCCCTCACGTTTAGTAAGTAAGCCAGCCCTTTGCAGACATTGCCACTTACCATCTCCCTGCAGGCAGGGCTGGTGCTCCTCCTGAGGGAGGCATCAGCGCGGAAGTGCAGCCGGCAGAGGCCCCTGTGTGTGTGTGTGTGTACCTGCAGCCCATGGGTGCTGTGTGTGTGAAATCACACACACATGTGCTTTCCCCACACAGAGCACCTTGAAGAGTCAGGACCAGCCAGGTTCCAGGTGCCTTCCCTCCTGGGTGGCGTCACACTTAGAACCTCACCGGGTGCCCGTGCCTGGTTTTCCCCAGTTATGCGCCAGCTCCCGGTTGCCAGCCTGGAAAGCTGCAGCTGGCTCTGCTTCCTGCACAAAGCAGAAGTGACTCGAAGGCAGAGAGAGGCGGAAGCCTGGAGGCCGCGCCTTCTTCTTTCCTTTCTAAAGTTGTCTCAGATTGGAAGGAATGTTTCTTTAGCTCTTCTGGGGCTGGACGGCGGGGAGTGGGGTGCCGGGGAAGTGAGGAAGCTCGAGCAGCAGCAGGCCCTCTCTTCCTCGGCTGGAACAAAACAGGGTCTGCGGGAGGCTGTGAAATGTGATTAAATTGTTGTCAATCAAAGTCACCTTGACTCCTCAGGCCCCACCAAGGCTAGCCTTCAGGCAGACAATAAAGCTGGCATTCTCTGCCAGGCCAGGTTCAGGAAGCGCAGCTGTGAAGATGATGGATGACGGAGCCTCGGGAACAAGGGGATGCTGCCGGAGGATGGAACAGGAGTCAGTTTTCTCGAAGAAGCAGAGGGGATTCTCAGGAGGGCCAGGACCCGACGCCCTTGTGTGCTGCTGGGCAGTGGGGGCCACAGCTCCCACCAGGGGTCTCGGAAGAAGGCGCGGCTCCCACCTCCATTTCCCCTTCTGGTAAAACAGCAGAACACCACAAGCCTGGAAGACGTCACACCCTGGCTACCTGCCCGTGCACCTGTCAGCCATCACAGCCTCTGGCCTGTTGTGCCTGGCAGTTTCCCGAGCCCCGTCCCCCGACCTGTCCCAGGGTTCACGCTCATCTGCTGCCCCATTTCCTGGCCTCAGGAAGCCCCCAAATCAACCCCTAGTCCCAGGGCTGATTCCTGGATAAAGAAGTGTTTCAGGTTCTGCTGGCTGAGGAGGCTGGAAGGAGAAAGAACGCAGGGAATAAAGGAAGCCCAGGAAGGCATCAGGCCTCAGGATGACTGCCGCCCGCTGGACCAGACATGCCCACGGTGAAACGGAAAGGCAGGAAGACCAGACAGGCAGGTGGTGAAGAGGAAAGGCAGGAACGCCTTGGAAGCAGGTCCACGGTCCTCGTCGGATGCCAAGCCGCAATGCTGGTGACTGGAATTCACCTCCCCATACTCTGTCACTGCTGGAACTGCTCTTTATTCTTTTAAAGACCAGTGATGACATACGCAAGGTCATCAAGGGAGCACAGAGCCTCAATGCTCCTAGGAAGCATGAAAACCCACAGCTATGTGGTCTGCCTGGCAGAGGGTCAAAGGCCACAGCCCCTCTTCCCGCCCCTGCCGGGACAGCACACCTGTCATCTTATCTCTGCAGGGAGTCCAGCAGCACCGAACTGTGCAGCTCCAGGCTCCCGACTCACCTGCGAGGGCACATTCAGGAGCTCATAGGCTGGGGCAGCAAGGATGTCTGCTAAACTCTGCGCTATTGTTCGGTCTTGTTAGGTTTTGCTCCTGTCACGTAATAAGGAAGATGTAAATGACTGTCTCGTAGTGGGAAAATACAGCGCTTAAAGAGGCGTGGGAAATCGGGAAATCGTTGTGAGATGAACAGCAGCGTGGAAACCCTTGCCAGTGTCTGAGCTTCCGGTGGTTTAGAAATCGCCGGCAATTGCTTTTGTGACTGATTTCTTCCTGCAAGGGCTGCTTTGGAGAGCCTCGCACACACAGCGAGAGCCGTAAAAGGCAGGTGAAAAGGTTGAGGATTTAAATCCTGAGTAGAAAACTAAAGGCAGCTCCGGAGCAATCGCTGTGAAATTTGTAAGCAACAGTTGAACGTGGGCGCCTGGAAAGCGGTTTCCACATACGGGCTGTACGCTGATGCCGAGTATGAACGACCAACTTCGCCAGGCAGCCCTGTGCCTTAGTGAGCACACTGCATATCTGGAAGCTATTTTTAAAAATCACCTTTGTGCTAACAAATTTGCTGGCTAGCAGAATGTTATGATAAATCCAGTATTTAGTGGCAAGTCTGTAAAATACCCTCCTCATGGAGTCAATGTTTTCATTCTGACAGGCTAAGTCGAGGTGAAAGGTTATCCTTCTCGATGGGCAGGTGTCTCGTGGGGCTCGTTATGGATCTGTTCTTGGCATCAGAAGGATGCAAGGAAACAGGATGCCATTTCAAGCAACACTTGGGCAGGGCCTGGTCTCACACCTGTCATCCCGGCACTTTGGGAGGCCGAGGCAGGTGGATCACCTGAGGTTAGGAATTTGAGACCAGCCTGGCCAACATGGTGAAACCCCCTCTCTATTTAAAAAAAAATTAGCCAAGTATGGTGGCATGTGCCTATAATCCCAGCTACTTGGGAGCCTGAGGCATGAGAATTGCTTGTACCAGGAAGCAGAGGTTGCAGTGAGGTGAGGCCGCACTGCTGCACTCCAGCCTGGGTGACAGAGTGAGACTCTCCCTCAAACAAATTAATAAAAATAAATAAAGCAAGATTTGGAGTGATCATAAACCTCAAGCTGACCTGGTGGCTTCCTCACCGGGGGATTTGGTGATCTCTTCAGGAGGGTAAAGGACTGACTATAGCCCTTCTGGGGGTCTCTGCTCGTCCTGAAATCCCAGCAGGAGATAAACATCCAGAAGCAGAAGCTGGCCGCAGGCCTCAGTTCAAAGCAGCTACACAGGCTCGGCTGTGACCCCTGATAGCCAGACAGGCCCAAACCGGTGGGTGTCAATGATCTGAGACGGGTCCTTCTGAGCCCACTCGTGGGCGGTCCTAGGCGTGAGGCAACCCTGTAGCCTACACGGACATGTTCAACGCTGCTGCTCAGGCCTGCCTCTCTCCCCACTGGAAACTGTGTGTCCCAATAGGTTCAGGCTATAACAGTCGCAGTGGAGAACTTCCCTGTGATGGTGACCTTTGTATACCAACTTGACTAAGCCACAGTACCTAGATAATCGGTCAAATTCCATTCTGAATGTGTCTGTGAAGGTAGTTTTGGGTTGAGATTAACATTTAAATCGGTAAATCAGGTTTGAGTAAGGCAGATGACCCTCCAAAATTGTGACTGAGTCTCATGCAATCGGTTGAAGGCTTTAAGAAGAAGGCAGGTGCCCCTGAGAAGAAGCGTTCTGCCAGAAGACAGCCTTTGAACTGGAGCTACATCAACTTCCCCTGCGTTTTCTAGCTTGTGGGCCCACGATGAAGATTCTGGACTATTTTCACAGCCACGAGAGCCAATTCCTTCAAACCTTACCACCCCCTATATACCCTCCACACACACACACACACACACACTCACACACATGCAGGCATGCGCACACGCACACTATTGCTTCTGTTTCTGTACAAAACCCTTATATAGTCCCTAAGGCTTGTTGGGGTTTTAAGCTATAAAAACAAACCTCTCCAGAGACCACAGGCCTTTGTAAACTCCCTTTCCTGCGAATCACATACAAATGCATACTTTTCCATCTCACTGGAAAGCTGTGACTGAGGCTCCTTCTGTGACTTGATGAGGAGCAAAAGGAGTTGGCCCCTCAGGTGTGCTTCATCTCTGCCTGGGCAAGGATTCAGGTCTCGGCATCAGGACTTCTGATCAGACAGGTAGGACTGCCTCACGACTTGCTGACTGAAGGCTGTTGGACAAGCTGCTTCAGCTCACGCAGGCCCCGTCCCTCCTCTGTAGGCCAGAAGTAATGGCAATTCCTTCACAGAGCAACTGTGATGTTTACCCAAGACACCCTGTGTATGGTCCTTAGCCTGGGGAGTGCACAGGAAGGTGGTGACACTTTCCTGCCATTCACCACTGAATTGCCTGCAGAAGTCTAATCACGTTAACTGCAATGGATCATTGCAGAGTTTTCTTATTTAAAAGGAAAAAGAGGCCCCTGTGGCATAGCTCTGCTGCAAGACGTTGTCCGGTCAGCAGCAGGGCTATGGAGGATGCCAGAGGTGTTTGTGACCCACCCTGGGGCTTCAGCAAGCCTTCATCCTTAGGGCTCTTCCCTTCTGGAAAAACATCGTGGTACTGAGGAGACATCCCAAGGAAAGCACTGGTTTAAAAATGTCCTCTTCCATCAGCTTCCCAGTCTTCATCTAAAGCACAGGGATGCCAGAGGCATCAGTGGTAGACACCAAATTGGGAACGTAAAATGAATGTGAGAAGGACGTTTGAGAAGCTTAGAGAGAATTAGGAGCTGTCCAATCTTTGACTGCAAAATCAAAGCCACAACTTTCGACTCCAGCACACCAGAGTCATAGCAATCATTTGGGAGGGCTGGGGAGAAAAACTCCTACAACGTTGTCGCAAATTGTACTTATCCCTTCTGCAGCAAGAGAAGCCTCATCTGTGAACATAAACTCATTAGCAGAGTGATGAGCAGGGCTTGAAATGCAGCTTGCGTTCGTGCTATCTTTAACTTCTCATCTTGCACCGAAGCAACGAGACAGAAGGCAGAATACAGTGTCTCTCCCCTTCTGCTCAACTGACCATGGAGAAACCGGAAGAACTACCTGCTACGGACTGAGGTGGGGGCAGGGGGCTTGGAGAGAAACCCCTAGCAACGGGATGTGCCTGTCTGGGAATGGCTGTCCCAGAATCTGAGACCACGCACCACTGCAAGACAAGAAAAACCCTGTTAAAAGAACATATGAGGTTGGGCATGGTGGTTCACGCATATAATGCCAGCACTATGGGAAGTTGGGGCAGGAGGACCACTTGAGCCCAGGAGTTTGAGACCAGCCTTGACAATATGGCGAGACCCCATCTCTACAAAAAATTCAAAAATTATCCAGGCATGGTGGCACATGCCTGTACTCCCAGCTACACAGGAGGCTGAAGCAGGAGGATCACTTGAACTCTAAAGGTTGAGGCTGCGGTGAACCAAGGTTATGCCACTGACACGTGAGCAGATACGGAACCCAAAAGACAATGTCCCAAGCAAGGGCAGATGCTTCTAATGTTGGCTTCAACTACCAGGAAAAGAACAATGTTCCTGGAAGTTAGAAAACTCTGGCGTCAAATGCTGGTGCTTCCAGACATGAGCCGTGGATGTAGAGCACATCACTTAGCCTCTCTGAGCCTCAGTTTCCTCTTCTGTAAAAAGTGGCAGTGATTACTTACCTCATGAGGCCGCAGTGAGGAGTGAACAGGGACCTCCCCATGGAAAATGCCCGGTGAATTGTCCATGCCCGGTGCGTGAGTTTCACTCACCTATAGAAAAGACCATTGCACTTTGATTCCAGCCATACTGGTGACCTGACTACAGAATCTGGTGGCTTTGAATTGTGGTCTGTGCTGTCTTAAGGCTTATTCAAGAATGTTGGGGAGAAGCAAACAGTGGAAGCTCCCCCACCATGAATTAGAACCCAAAGAGCTCCCTACTCAGTCACCTTCTCTCTTTCATGTATAATTTCGTTTGGAGCAGCACTCAGAGCCACCACTTGACATTATCTCAGCCCTCCCAGGTGTTAAGCTTTGCACAGGAATAGCCTCTTTCAGCAGATGGATAGAAACAGAAAACACTGAGGACACACTGTTGGCCTGCCGTGGGCGGGGGGGGAGCACTGCTGATGGAAATGCAATATATTGTAACCCTATGAAGGAAAATTTCGCAAAACTGATAAGCATTTCCCCTTTGACCCAGGAATCCCCCTGTAGGATCTATCCCAAAGATGTGCTGGGAAAAACGTGAAAAGACATACACAAGCTGAACCAGCTCAGCACCACTGGAGAGGGCAGAAGACGAGGGACAATCCCAGTGCCCATCACGAGGGACTGACTGGTCACACCATGGTACTCTCAATTATGTTGCAGCTGTAGAATGGAATGAGGAATTTCTTTTCATGGCTCCCAAGCTACCTTCAGGATGCAGAGTTAAGTGAAAACAGCAAGGTGGTAAGCAAAAACAGAAAAGATACGGAGTTTTCTCATATACATGAGACAAAAATATATGCATAGCATGCATACTTGATATTGGCATGTCAAAAGGACACAGGAACCAACCTGGGAGAGCTACCAAAGCTGAAACAATTTGAGTGACAAATAATGATAGTATTAGCTTATACTCCAAATAATAAAACAAATATTCATGAGGTCATACTGATATGCATAAATGATTCATTCAATCAATCAATCAACCAATCCATAAGAGTGTTCAGGAGCTCTCTGGAATGTCTCAGCCACTTTTCTAACTAAAATCATTCAAAACAGAAATTTTAAAAATATTTGTATTTGTTTTTTATTTAAAAACACAATGGAAGGGTAAAACATAAACCATAACAGAAAATGGTGACCAAAAGAGACATTGAAACAACAGGTTAGCAGGAAGAGGCATAGAACCAAATATCTGAATACACATTGTTTTGTAGACTTTTAAATCTCTTGTAAGTATTTTATGTGATTAAAAAACAATTAAGTCAAACCGTAAAAAGTATGTTTAAGTAGATATCCACATGCAAAGGAATGAAGTGGATCTCTGACACCACATAAAAATCTTAGTATAAAATGGATCAAATGCCCAAAGCAATTTATAGAAATCTAAAGCAAAAATAAATGAACGAATTTAACTATGTATTGAGTCAAGTTGCATGGAACCCAACTATGAAATCTTACCATGGAAAAGAACTGGTTTAAAAGACTTTAAATGAATGGGATTATAACTCCCGAGTAGACTATATATAATCTAAGGTAAAATAAATGTGGAGAGTTTTCATAAATCATACTCCTGGTGGTAGTGCTATTTTTCTGAGATGACTATATGTGCATTGTGAGATAAAGAGAATAAGCAAGTGTGTCAGTATTCTGAAAATAGAATTTTCACTGTGGGAAAAACAAAATATAGATGTAGAACCAATGATGCTTAGTAAATATTTCATAGTTCTTACCTTACATTAAAATATTTACATATGTTAATAATATATTTTCTTATTAAAATGTTTCCTAAATGTCTATGATTTCATAGTATCCACTAAAGGAACTGGAAATAATGATACGCCCATAAGCAATGAGCACTCCTAGACCTCAGATTGTGGTCTCTACATACCATTAGAGGGACTAGGGCTCCTTCAATAAACAGTTGATTTCAAACATAAGGCAGAAAATGAGCAAGATGTGCCCAAGTCACCTTTTATATAGAATGAAAGGAAGCTACCAAAGACTACTGGGGCCACATAATCAGCATCGTCATTAAAGTACTTGTAATAATAATAAACAAATAAGGCTCAAGAGCCAATTAGAATAGATATTTTCCCCATTGGCCAAGATTGTAACAATTTGATCATGATTAAGAATACTAGGTCGGACATGGTGGCTCACCCCTATAGTGCCAGGACTTTGGGAGGCTGAGGCAGGTGGATCATGAGGTCAGGAGATCAAGATCATCCTGGCCAAAATGGTGAAACCCTGTCTCTACTAAAAGTACAAAAATTAGCTGGATGTGGTGGTACATGCTTGTAATCCCAGCTATTTGGGAGGCTGAATTGCTGGAACCCAGGAGAGGGAGGCTGCAGCGAGCTAAGATTGTGACACTGCACTCTAGCCTGGTGACAGAGTGAGACTCTGTAGGAGAAGAAGAAGGAGAAGGAGAAGGAAAAGGAGAAGGAGAAAGAAGGAGAAGGAAAAGGAGAAGGAGAAGGAGAAGGAGAAGGAGGAGAAGGAGAAGGCTGGGCATGGTGGCTCATGCTTGTAATCCCAGCACTTTGGGAGGCCAAGGTGAGTAGATGACCTGAGATCAGGAGTTTGAGACCAGCCTGGCCAACGTGGTGAAACCCTATCTCTACTAAAAATACAAAAATTAGCTGGGCCAAGTGGCATGCACCTGTAATCCCAGCTACTAGGGAGGCTGAGGCAGGAGAATCACTTGAACCTAGGAGGCAGAGGTTGCAGTGAGCCAAGAACGCACCACTGCACCCCAGCCCGGGCAACAGAGCAACAAGACTCCATCTCAAAAAAAGAAAAAAAAAAAAAAAAAGGAAGAAGAAGAGCAGCAGTCAACTGAAACACATAAAAAAGGTTTAAATTCATTAGTGACATAAAAATAAATAAAAATTAAAATAATGAAAATATTGAAACAAACAAACTAAAACTCATCACCTTTGGAAAAGGCTAGCGAATCAAATCATTATTTTGAAAACAGTTAATAAAGGCAAAGAATAGGGCATTCTTTTAACTATCATTTTGACAAGGGCAAGTTTCTTTTCATAGTAATATTCCAGCTACAAATAAAGAACAAAGGAAAACACAGAACATCACCATGTTCAACCCCCTCAAGAAATAATGTGTCTAGGCAAGAATCACCAATGGCCTCTAACATCCCAGAAGAGGTGAACGGACATTATCCTGGTGGAAATGCAAAATGCTACTGATGAAATGTTCTAGCCAAAAGAATCAGACCTGAATCTGATCAAACACTCAAGTTTTACCAACATTTTGCAGGCTCTACAGGGAACAGAAGAACATGTTAAACAACACCATGCAGTTGCAATCAGCAAAACCAGAGGAAAAACTCAGTTAGAAGGAAACAGAGACAGAGAGATAGAGAGAGCTATAGATTGAAAGAGATAATTAGGAAACACCAATGAATTGAAATGCATGGCTCTTACTTGGAGTCTGATTCAAATAAACAGTAAACAAGGAAAAAAATATGAGACAACTGGGAAATTTCAACAATGACCGGATATTTGATACTATTAGGGAATTACTGTGAAATTCTGCATATGATGATGCTATTGTGGTAATATGTATTTTTAAATGAATCCTGATCTTTTGGAGATACGAGCCAAAAAGTTGTTGTAAACAATAATATAATGCCTGAAATTTGCTTCAAAATGATCTGGGGGAGGCTGGGATGCTTGAAGCTGGATAAGGGGAACATGGGGTTCATTGTACTATTCATCCTAGTTTTGTATATTCTTGAAATTGCCTACAGTAAAAAACTTTTTTGAGGGCTTCAATCCCTGTATTACCAATCTTTCTGGCTGATTGGATTTGTTTTGAGCTTCATTTGAAGCATGGATGCATCCTCCATATCCTGAACTGTCGTCTTCTAAAGCAAACCTATGGGATCTCTCAATTACGTTGTCTCTTGGCAGACATTTATTTAGTAACTTTACAGGCCCTGAGCGTACTGATCCCTATGGGGGGTGCACGTAATGAAAAAGAAGGCCCAAGCTCTATCCTTAAAACCCTAGAATCGAGAGAGAAAGAGGAGAAAATAGATCACTAGGACAAAAAACCATGGCTGACCTGGTGGCTGGGGGAGCCCAGGAGCAGTGGGTTTAGTGGGGAGGGGTGAGGGGAGTTTTGTGCTGGGCTGTGGGTGGAGTCAGTCATTAATCCAATTAAAAGCCCAAGTTCCAACCTGCAGCCCTGGGGTTTACATGTAGTGGGGAGGACACAGAACACACGTGTAACTGAACGAGACACTTCAGTTAGTGATGCCTGGGCCTGAGACGGTAGGTGGGACAGGGCCATGGAAGTGGCTGTGGTCCTCAGAGACCTCTCCGAGGGAGGAGCGCTTGAGCTCCGAGCACACTTTGAGAAGAGGCCAGCCCTGCAAGACCCTTCCTAGTCTGGCGGTGACAACGACATGGACCCCTCTCCTCCCACGCTCCTCCTGGCTTGCTGGGCTCCAGCCGGGCTGGCCACCTCCTGCGTGGTCCTTTAGCATGTCAGGCACACGCAGGGCTCTGGGCCTCTACACTGCGGCTCCGCTTCTCAGAAACCTGGAGGACACGTTCCCTCACTCCTGCTAGGCCCGCCCAAAAGCCACATAATCCGAGAAGCCTTTTCTGCGGGCCTTCCCAGCGGGAGGTCTCCTGTTCCCCTTGGCCCCGCCTTATTTTCTGCAAGGCATTCACCACCCTCTGACGTGTCCTATGTTTACTCAGTATCGTCCCCTTCTTGCTGGGAGAATTTCAGCTGCAGGAGGGCCAGGATGGAGTCTGTTTGGGATTCTCGTGTAGTCTCAATCCCTGGATCAGTATCTTGCATTTACGGAGTACTCAATACGTATTTCTCGGACAAATGAACAACCATAAGAATCCAATAGGGAAAACACATTTCAGTTCCATATATCAACAGTAAAAATGAAATGTAATTTAGGCTTTTGTTGCCTTTGGAAACTGAAAGTTTAAAAATGCTTTTTAAAGCTAGGAATACATCTAATAGAAGTTGTACAGGTTTTTATGGAGAAAATTACAGGAGATTTATTTACAACACTACAGAAAACATCACCCATGGGTCATGCTTTATAAAAATAAAAATTATCTTCAAATTTATAATAAGCAATTCCAATAAAAATTTCAATTTTTTGTAATGAGAAAATTGATTATCTCATTCTATACTAAAAATGTAAGAGAGTAATAAAAATGGCCAACACAATCTTGAGGACATTAAGGTGATGTGGGGTGTGTTGGGGAGATTGCCACGTCAAAGCATATTATAAAGTCATAATAGGATTCCAGGCACAGTGGCTCATGCCTGTAATCCCAGCACTTTGAGAGGCTGAGTCGGGGGTGGGGGGGGGAACCACCTGAGGTCAGGAGTTTGAGACCAGCCTGGCCAACATGGTGAAACCCTATCTTCACAAAAAATAAAAAAAATAATAAAAAAAAATTAGCTGGGTGTGTTGGCAAGTACCTGTAGTCCCAGCTACTTGGGAGACTGAGGCACGAGAATTGCTTGGACCTGGGCATCAGAGGTTTGCAGTGAGTCGAGATCATGTCACTGCACTCCAGCATGGGCAACAGAGTGAGACTCTGTCTCAATTTAAAAAAAAAAAAAGTCATAGCATGATAGCAGCAATATTAGTAAAAGATTGAGTGAACTGGAGACAGTGCCCAGAAACAGACACATGCATGTGTGGAAAATTAAAATATGAGAAAGGTGTTACTGTGGGTCAGTGGCAAAACGATAGATTAATCAAGAAGTGGAGGTGGAATAATTGATTATTCATATAGGAAATGAAATAAAACTAGGCCCCAGTCTCATGACCTCATACCACATGCAATATTCAATCCCAGTTGCATAAAGCCCTAAATGAGAAAAGCAAAATAATTTAAATTTAGGAAAAAATATGAGACTATCTTTAATGTTTTACAACAGGGATATATATTTTTAAAGAAGACTAAATAAGAAAAACCACAGAAGAAATAATTGCTAAATACATATACATTAAATTAAAGAAGAAAAAACCTTTTTGGTAACAGGAGATACTATTTCAGAAATGCAAAAATAGCCACAGGTCAGGATAATTAGGCAAGAAAAGAAATAAAAGGCATTCATATTGGAGAGGAAAAAGTAAAACCATCTCCATTTGCGGATGACACGATTTTGTGCAAGAATATCCTGAGGAATCCATAAACGACCATTAGAGATAATAAACAAATTCAGTAAGGTTACAGAATACAAAATCAATACACAAAAATCAATAGTGTTTTTATATGTTAGCAATGAGGAATCCAGAAGGAAAAGAAATAAAACAATGCCACTTACAATGCACAAAAGAGAATAAAAGACCCAGGAATAAATTTAACAGCAGAAGTGTAAGCCTTGTACATGGAAAACTAGAAAACATAATTGAAAGAAAATGAAAATCTAAATAAGTGGAAAGATATCATATGATCACAGACTGGAAGCTTCTACAGTGAAGATGGCAAACTTCCTAGCTGATCTACAGATCTGCAGATTTCAAACAACCTCTACCAAAATACTAGGTGGCTTTCATTTATTTATTGTTTTTCTTTTTTTTTTTGCAGAGATTGACAAGGTAATCCTAAAATTCCTGTGAAAATTCAAGGAAATTAGGATAGCCAAAGCAATCTAGAAAAGTTTCAAAACTTACTACAATCTAGAAAAGTTTCAAAACTTACTACAAATCCATGGGAATTAAGACTGTGTGGCACTGGCGTAGGGCAGACACACACCAATGGAAGAGCGTGTCAATACCCAGTGAGACTGGAGGTGTGGACTCTGTGGCCCAGCGATTCTATTTCTACTTATGCAGCCCAGGAAATAACTCCTATAGTTCAAAAGAGGACAGCTAAAAGAATTCATAGCAATTTTTCTTGCAATAGAAAAACATCAGAGAAACATCTAAAATGTCCAACCACAGGAAAACAGATATATGTATTATTCAGGATGCTATATTCATGAGCATAAGTGAACTAGCACACCAATTTTCAAGAGAGGTAGATTTCACAAATATGTTGAGACAAATATTTTATATTAAAAGAAATGAAAAATGCAAGTTGTTGAAGAGTGTATCCAAAAGAATGTTGCTTACATAAAGGTCAGAAGGGCTGAACAGGGGACTTGCATCTGGGAGGTCCAGACGGGTGGATCATTTGAGGTCAGGAGTTCTTGAGACCAGCCTGGTCGACATGGTGAAACCCCATCTCTACTAAAAAAAATTAGCTGAGCATGGCAGCGGGCACCTGTAATCCCAGCTACTCAGGAGGCTGAGGCAGGGGAATCACTTGAACACGGGAGGCAGAAGTTGCAGTGAGCCGAAACTGCACCACTGCACTCCAGCCTGGGTGACAGAGTAAGACACTAGAAAAAAAAAAAGTCAAAAGCACATATAGCAATACATATGGATGTGTATGTATGAAGCACAAGGAAAGGAGAGGCATGTTCATAAAAAAACAAACGGAACAGTGCTTGCCTCTTGCAGAGAGGCTGGGAAGGGCACAAGGAGCTCCAGTGACATTGACAGTACTGTGGTTCTTAACCTGGTATTCTTTATATCTTATTGTATATCTTGAATGTCATGTTAAGAATTGTTAAAAGAGAAAAAGTTAGAGGCGGGCATGGTGACTCACATATGTAAACCCAGCACTTTGGGAGGACGAGCTGGGAGGACTGCTTGAGCCTGGGAGTTAGAGACCAGCCTGGGCAACATGGTGACACCCTGTCTCCACAAAAAGTACAGACATTAGGTGGGTGTGGTGGCCTACATGTGTAGTCCCAGCTACTTTGGAGGCTGAGGTGGGAGGATTGCTTGAACCCAGGAAGTTGAGGCTGCAGTGAGCCACGACTGTACCACTGCACTCCAGCTAGGGTGACAGAGCAAGACCCTGTCTCAAAAAAAAAAAAAAAAAATTAGAAAATATAATTTTGAAACTCTCTCATCAAAACATCAAATTATAAGATATCTAGGGCATAAATACACAACATGTAGAATAATTAATCTCTAATTTAACGGGATTCGGACAGGCCAATAGGATATTTTATGAAAATTAAAAACTGATTATTGAAACAATATGGCACGGTGTTAACATGGGGCGAACCGCTGGATATAGTATACACCTAAATAAAATGAAATAAAATAAAAAATAAAGAGTAAATATCTCAAGTACTCAAAAAAGAAATAGCTGAGAAAATTTTGAAAGCAGTGAAGATGAATGGGTGAGTGGCCCTATCACAGGTACAAGTTCATTATAAAATTACGGAAATAAAAACTATGCCATTGGCAGAGTGTTAAGAAATTAAAGCAATAAAACAGAAACCAGAGGCAAGGGATGAACAGATAGGCTCACCCCTAGATAGATCTTGGTTTGACAGAGGTGACATTAAATTTGTGATAGGAGAATGGAATTTGTACCCCACAACTATACACATAAAATGAATTGCAGATGAATTAAAGTTCTTAAATGTGGAAAATAAAGCTTCAAGATTTCAAAAGAAATGAGGAAATGATATATTTATCACTTGGAGATAGGGAAGGATTACTTAAACAGGCATAAAGGCAATAATTGTAAAGAGTTTCATCAAGCCAAAAAAAAAAAAAAAAAACTATGTAAAGGCGCTTCACATCCATAGTTAATGGCATCCAGTAATAACAGGAATACATTCTGAGAAATGCATCGTGAGGCAATTTCATCACCGCACAGACCTCATACCCTGTACTCACACAAACCTGGATGGTGCAGCCTCCTACACACCTAGGCTCTGTGCACTGCCTGCTGTTCCTGGGATACAAACCTGTACTAGATGCTGCAGGTCATTGCAACACAACGGTATTTGCATATCTAAGCATAGAAAAGATACAGTAAAAATATGGTACCAAGGATAAAAAATGGTACAACTGTTCAGGGCACCTACCATGAATGGAGTTTACAGGACTGGACGTTGCTCTGGGTGAGTCGGTGAGTGAATGGTGAATGTGTGCACGCCTGTGGATTTGATGAACACTGCACACCTAGGCTACATTAAATGTATAGAAAACGTAGAGCAATTCTGCTACATACAGCATTACCATGGCTATGCTGTCACTAAGGGACAGGCATTTCTAATCTTATGGGACCACTGTTTTCTAGGCCAGCTGTCATTGGCTGAAATGTTAATTGAACACACAACTGTATTGAATACACAACTGTGTCCAGTCCTAATCAATATCAGGAAGAAACAGCAACCTGAGTCAGTTTCGAGGAAGGAGAGGAAGAGAGGCATCCTGTGGAGGGAGAGGCAAAATGAAGGTGAAACCCGACCTGTGGAATCCCCACCTTTTCTTAATCTCACCTGAGTGCAGAGGGCATCTGATGAGCAGAGACCTCCCCGTGTCCTGGTTGGTGGACCCCACCTTATGGTGGTGACATCATCATGAGAAAAGAACATGTGACCTGTGATTAAAGGCAAGGCAGTCTGTGACAGGGTTCTAGTCTCCTGCAGGGGTGGGCATCAAGGGGGCGGGAGTGTCCAGGAGGGATTAGGGGGACCTGGATCATAGGAAGAATGATGTGTGGCGGGATCCGGGTTTTTCCTGAGACTCTCCGTAAGAGAATGCCGAGGCTCTGATGATCCTTTGCTCTCCCAGCCTTGCTGGTGTGGAACTGCATATGGCGAAGCAGGTGGTGACGGGAGTCACGTTTTCTTGCCTGGTGTCTGGTGTCCTGCTGCTTAGAGGAGATCCCCAGGCATCAGGGGCCAGGACAGTCAGAGGCTCAGAAGGAACCAGCCCTTCCCACACCTGGACCTCAGACTATCGCAGGCAGCCAGAGCTGTGAGAGAACAAACTCCTGTTGTTAAGCTGCCCAGTGTGTGGTAAATTTTCATGGCAGCCCTAGCAACAGAATCTACTACATTATGTCATCTATATCTGCATCTGTGTCTGCTACATCTGTCCCTCTACCTGACCAGCTGCCTGCACCTGTGCCTGCATTTATACCTACCCCTGTAACTAACTCTGTTGGTCTATCTGTCTATCTATCTATCTATCTATCTATCTATCTATCTATCATCTCTCTCTCTATGTATCATCTATTACCTACTTATCTCTCTGTGTGTCTACCTATCTCTATCATCTGTCTAATTATCTATGTATCTATCTATTTATCTTTCTGTAGGTCTATCTACTATCTATCTATCATCTACCTACCTGTCATCTATCTCTCTGTGTCTATCTTATCTGTTTATCTATCTATCTATCTATCTATCTATCTATCTACCTACCTACCTACCTATCTATATTTGTATCATCTATCTATCTATATTTCTACATATCTATCTATCTCTCTGTTGGTCTATCTATTCATCTGTCTGTCTGTTGGTCAATCTGTCTGTCTAGCTACCTATCTGTCTACCTGTCTATCTATCATCTATGGATCTATCTATCTATCTATCTATCTTCTGTGTATCTGTCTTTCATCTATTTATCTATCTTCTATGTATCCTCTAACGCCATATCTATCATCTATCAATCAATCATCTATCTGTTTATCTATCTATTGATCTATCAGTCTCCAAAACAAATTGCCGAGTGATGAAAGGCAGTGATGGAGTGAGTTATACTATCAAATGGAATTCATATAGAGTTAACAGTTCACTTGAAGTTGATAGAAACGTCATTTTCTACTTTGTTGGGCCAAAAGAGTCTGCCACCCTTTCGAACTCTCCTGTTTCTTCCACGTCCCACCCCCATCCTGGAGGGACATCCTGCTGTCCGTGTCTTGGAGACACATGTGGATGTTGGCCACCCTCACCCCCTCACCGTTCACCACTTTCCCACTTCCGCCTAGTCTGTCATTCAAACAAAAGCCAGAGCAATCCTGTTAGACCTGACTCAGGCCCCTTCACTCAGGCTTCAGGAAGAGAAGACACGGAGTCCCTTTATCTGAACAGTGAGCTCACAGGACAAGCGCTGAGGGCCATCTGGCTGCATAACTCTTACCTCCCTCCAGGGGAAGTGTTTCTGCCAAAGAGGAGACAGCCATGGACAGTGTGTGAAGCAGAGAGAGGGACAGACAGAGGCAGACAGACAGAGAGACAGAGACAAAGAGACTGAGACAGAGAAGACAGAGACACAGACAAAGACAGGGAGAAAAAGAGACAGAGACATGGAGAAAGAGATAAAACAGAGACGGAGAGAGAAAAATAGAGAGAGGTAGAGAGAGACAGACACAGAGAAACAAACAGAGACAGAAAGAGACAGAGAGACAGAGACAGAGACAGAGACAGAAAGAGACTAAGACAGAGAGACAGAGAGAAATAGAGAAAGACAGAGACAGAGAGACAGAGACAGAGACAGAGACAGAAAAAGACACAGCCAGAGACAGACAGAGACAGACAGAGCGACAGAGAGACAGACACAGAGATAGAGGGCAAGCATCGGGGAATGGGAACCCGGAACGGTGCCTATAGTGAGGGCATCTTTGGGTTGGCTCTGCCCGTGGACTTCTCAAATACAGCAGCCAGATGCACCCTATTCTTGCTGAAACTGTTCTGAATGGGCATCTGCTACTTTTATCTGAAAGCACCCAGTCTGTAGCTCTTTTCTGGACCACAGTCAGTGCAGGAAGGTATTTGTGAAATTGAATTGTGCTCACTATTTGCAAAGACAATAAACGTGAGCCACCAAGCGCGTATTTCTCTAGCTCTTTTCTCGGTGCCACAGGTCACTGAATGCTACACGATCGACGTCTCATCCTATCACTGTCTCCAGGGCACCTGGAAGCCTTTTACCACTTCTCTGGGCATTTTTCTCTTGCGCATATAGAATAGGGGTGTTGGGGTTGTTTGTGACGTCACAGCCCCTTTCGAGAACCTGAGCGGCGGGGATTGCTTAGGAGTAGATGCGCTCCTGCTTATCCCTTTCCTCTGATCACTAATGGGGTCGCAACTCCACCAAAAGCAGGACAAAGAGCAGGCAGAGGGTGTCTGGGGACGGATTTGGGGAGAAGGTTCTGTGCAGGAAACAGTGAGTGGGGCAGCTGAAGCAGGACCCCCAGATGTGCCTCCATTACCTGAAACCTTCCGGGATGCTCACCAGGGCAGGGACCCCTGCCTTCTGCCCACATTGAATGGGTAATGGTCAATCAAGAGAAGTCCGCACCCACTTGCTGTCCTGGGCTGCCATGGAAGCTGTCTCAGGGGCCCCCCTGCCATCTGGATTTTCCACTCAAACTGGGACCAGCAAGTGCCAATTCCTATATGCCTCTCGCATCGCTGCCCTCATCTCTGCCACGCCCACAGGTACCAGCTGCCAGACCCAGACCTTCTGCTATCTTCAGCCCAGTTCACCCAGGCTCTCCACCTTTCCGCTGGCCGGTGATCACACCCCTGGGACTCAGCGAAGTCCAGAGGTGATGAGTAGCAGCTCCGCGTTTTGCAGGGACTGCAACATGGCCACTGAGAAGCATGTCCCTGCAGGGCAGCCAGGCTGTGGAGAAGGCCCACCAAGCAGAAGAGGTTGACCTCTGGCCACATGAGGACAGACACCGCAGAATCATGGCTGCTGTGTTACCAAGGCACTAAAGGAATGTGCCAGAGGATAACGGGGGCGCAGAGGAGGGGGCGCAGAGGAGGGGGAGCAGAGGAGGGGGCGCAGAGGAGGGGGCGCAGAGGAGGGGCGCAGAGGAGGGGCCGCAGAGGAGGGGGCGCAGAGGAGGGGGCGCAGAGGAGGGGCCGCAGAGGAGGGGGCACAGAGGAGGGGCCGCAGAGGAGGGGGCGCAGAGGAGGGGGCGCAGAGGAGGGGGCACAGAGGAGGGACCGCAGAGGAGGGGGCGCAGAGGAGGGGGCGCAGAGGAGGGGGCGCAGAGGAGGGGCCGCAGAGGAGGGGGCGCAGACGAGGGGCGCAGAGGAGGGGGCGCAGAGGAGGGGGCGCAGAGGAGGGGGCGCAGAGGAGGGGGCGCAGAGGAGGGGCGCAGAGGAGGGGCGCAGAGGAGGGGCCGCAGAGGAGGGGGCGCAGAGGAGGGGCCGCAGAGGAGGGGGCGCAGAGGAGGGGGCGCAGAGGAGGGGGCGCAGAGGAGGGGCGCAGAGGAGGGGCCGCAGAGGAGGGGGCGCAGCTGCTGCAACATTGCATGCTCTCTGGAGGGACACCCTACTAACAGGGCTCCGCTGGGCTTGTGACCAAGAATGGAGGTCACCTTTTGCTCTCTGCAACTGGGAAAAGAGAGTCAGCCAATCCATGTGGTCCAAGGGTGTCTATGCGTTGGGAGGGTGGGGGGAGGGAGAGACAGAGTAAATCTTTTTGTCTTAAGCACAAGGAACCACGTGAGCGCCAAGAGGCCTGTTCTGGGGCAGGGGAAGGGAAGAATGTCAAAGCAAACCTTTTGCACCTGTGTTCAACGGTGAGCAGTGGAGCGGGGGTGGGCGGAACGGGGTGTCCACTCTCAGACCGGGACATGGTGGGTGACAGCTGGATCCTGCCTGCCCTGAAAGCAGGAGGCAGGAGACGGTTATTAAACACTCTGAGAATGGAGACAGATACCATGAAAATCACCTGGATACAGCTTCATTCTATTAAAGCAAATAGTTGAAGGGCCCCCAGGTCTCGCGTGCACACAGCCTGTCCTTCTGTGCATCTGCAAATGCCTCAGGGATAATGGCTGTTATAAAAATGAAGAATTGTCTAGGTGGGTTCTTTTTTCAAAAAATAAAGGAAAAATCACGTTTAGACATTATTTTCTTGAGGGACGTGCAACAACAAATGGCAACTGGCTTCTCCGGCGTTTCGTGGTGGTTTTTTTCTTTTTTCGTCTTCTGTTTGGCTTTCTTTTGTTTCTGAAGGAAAATGTTCACAAGCACCAACATCCCTACATTTGCAGAAAATTAATTCTGCAGATGATGTGGAAACGATAGCCTCTAAAGTTAATGAGATGTTACTGAAGTCTAGATAAACAATTAGCAGTATTAGCTGGGAAGATAAACCAGGACCTGTTGCCACTGAACAGAACTGCGACTAATTAAATTGAAAATTACAGCACAAGCATGTGAAAACAAAGGCGAATTGAATGGGGGGTGAGAATTAACGGAGCTAATATTGCAAAGGCAACATTGTTATTAAAAATGAGAGGGAGGGTGGTGGTATTAAAACCATTCATTTCCCCTCCCGCATGCTCCACCAGCTTCTGTTTTAATCATGGCGTTTCTCGGTGTCCCTGTGATCCCCATGTCTGTTTCTGACCACTCTGGACGTCTTTGGAGATTCTGAGTTTGCAACTTTTCGTGGACATCCCCTGTACAGCAGCAGTGCCCACCCAAGTGAAGGGGTCCCTTCCTGACCCCACAGACCATCCAGGTATCCCTGAGGCATGAAATTGGCTTCCTTGTTCCCGGGCATGAAGAGTGATAGACCTCCCTGGGAAAAATGAACTGCACGTCCCATCTCAGCATTTTGTGTAAGATTCGAGAGCCTCAGAGCCCATCTCTGAAGCTCAGGGCATAAACCTTTATTTAGCCTTTTTAAAAAGCATCATTTACAGTCTTCCTAGTTCATACTTTTGTTCCTCTTTCTCCTTGTCTTGGAGAGCCTGGAGCATCCCAGGAAGGCTGGTGGGAATGGAGGCAGAGTGAGCCCAGCGGTGACTGGATCCTTCCACCAGGCAGAGAGCTGGGCTGGATGGGATCAGTGGCCTGGTGGCTGCTCTGGTCCCATCTCCAAGCAGGTAGAGACTGCGGGAAGCACATGTCTCTTTTCGAGATCCAACCTTAGCTGTAGCCAGGAGAGGAGGCAAAAAAGGGATTGTGCCCACTTTTCAAAGCATATCACGTGTTCTAAGGGCTTTTCCATCTTCTATACCTGTGCACTGAGGGGCCAGGAAGTCACTCCCTTCCATGACAGCCAGGGAATCAGCTGTGTGGTGTCAAGGATTTCTTCCTAACACTGTGCACCCTGCTCTCCTGACAGAGCAAAAAGCCTGCCCGAGGGGAATAGTCATTGCACAGCCTTACACTGGGAGCTGGATTGTCCCAGAGGTTCTGAGAAAACTTGAACGGTCAGCCCCGCAGCCTGAGAATGGCCACGCCATGCTTGAGAACATCTCTGCTGCCCACAGGATTTCCTGGGACTGGAACCAGAGACACTGAACTCCCGGTAGGACTTCTTCTCCAATATTCCAGGCTTCCCCTACTTGTCTCTAACTGGACAGATTCCCTCCCTCGGGGCCCCGAGACACTTTCCCTTTCACTGTAAAATGAGGGCATGGGTTGAAGATGGCGTTGTCTGAATCCTGAAGCCTTGAGAGTGGACCGTTTAGTTCTGCCCTCACTGTATTCTCTGGCTGGACATATCACAGGGCTCAGTGGTGGTCCTCAATGCCTCTTTAAATCTGTGACATTTAGCTCTTTAGACCGGCTCAGCTCTGTCTCCCGCAGCTGCTCCACTTAAGCAGAGAGCAGCCCCAGCTCCTTGCTAGAGGATACCTGAGAGCCTCTGCCTCCTCTCGGCGTCATCCCTGCTCCTGACAGTAGTTCTCTGTCTTGCTCTATCATTAGATAAAGGTCAGCTATTGACAATCCGGCTAGAGAAGAAGCTTTATCAGAGCGGCCAGTGGACGGAGCTGCCATGTTTGATGCATGCCGTCTCTTTGATCGATCGCTACGTGAAGGCTTCGCCTCAGGCACTCTGCTCTGAAGTCTGGCTGGATTTTCTGCAGGAAAGTAGAACTTATTTGGAAAAGCATTGGAGGGGCATTCACTGCTCAGCAGCGGCCTGCAAGATAGGTTGAAATCTCAACCCACACCAGTGGTGAATAAGTAAAATACCAAAAGGCCATTCAGCCGGGCATCTCTGTAGTATCCAGCAAGGACTCAAACGACATAGGACTGTCTGCTATGAATGTTCAGCTCCCGACAGATCCCTCACTTTTCCCATTAAGAACTGGGAGTCCGCACTAATTGAGTCCCAACCCAGCCAGGGGTGGGGATTTCAAGACTCAATCCTGTCCCCAGCTGCACTGCACAGAGGGAGGATGATCAATTAGCCTCATTAGTAAGTCCCCTATCAATACAGACGTGGGTTCCAGAGACACCCGTCTAACCGAGAGCTGCTGACCCTATTGATCACGCAAATTTGTATCATTTCAAATGAAAATAATCATCCTGACGCAATGCCGGAAGGGGCTAGACTTGAAAATCTTTCGGCAACTTATCACACACGAGAATAGAGCTGAGGAAAAGATTTTAGTGTAAATACTGTAATTCTGCCAGCAATTAAATAACCTTAAACTGACTCATTATCTTCAGAGTAACATGTTAATAATTTAACTGGCAAACATTTCATAAGTTAATTCTGAAAAGACTTAAGCATAGATAGATTTAATTAATTCCATATTTACACTAGTTTTCACGCTTTTAACTTCAAATGATTTTTTTTAAGCGTCAAAGAGTGTACAGACAAGCTGCCTAAATGGCAAAATGACAGTGTCACCCTGACCGTCGGGCCGAGGCCCTACAGGTGTGTGGGGTGTCCCTTATGCTGTGCTGAGGTGCTGGATCTGAGAAATAAAGAGACAGGACACAGAAGAACTGGAAAAGGGCAGCTGGACTCGGGGGGCCACGCCACCTGTACTTGGAGACAGGCGAGGCCCCAGATGTCCAGAAGCGTCTGTATTTATTACGTACAAGGCAGGGAGAAGGATCATGAGTGAGGTCACCTACAGGCTTAGTAATAGGGCATATATAATCACGTGAGTCACAGGCGAGGGGCCACCCCATTACGTCACCTGGGCAGAGAGGTGGGCCGTGCGCAGTAGGGGGCCGTGCCGTGGGCAGTAATCGAGGGTCGTGTACAGAAAAGGGGTCCACCCCCATTAGGTCACCAAGGCAAGGAGGTGGGCTGTGTGCAGCAGGTGTCGTGTGCAACACTTTTTTTCTGGGGGCTGGAGACTTGAAAGGATTCCTGCAGAAGGATACTATAAGCCAGTGCTGTGGGAGCTGACAGATGTGTGCTCTTAAGATATTTATGGGAGGATGATTTGAGCTAGCACAGAAGCGAGAAAAGGCTGACAGGGTGTCCAGCCGCCGTGACTGGTCACACCAGAGGGTTCTTCTCCCTCGGTTACTTCCAGGATCTCAGGCCTGAGGCCGACTTTCCACAGGAACTGGATGCAAGGTGCTACAGCTCCTTTCTCAGGAGGAGAGGCTCCTGCTCCAAGCCTGCCGTACAGCGTGTGCCCTTTCAGGCGGGGCCGCCGCCGCCTGGGTCTTTAGTTCTCGTCCTGGTCTGGCTGTTTTCCCATGTACTGCTTCTGCTCTGGGACTGCTCTGGGCATTCCTCCTACTACAGACGACGATATGGTTATATAGGAGGATTCTATAAATCAGCACTAAATGTGTCGGTACAGCTCCGACTACAATACCTATATGATTATATAGAACATATATATATATATAATATGATTATATAGACTATAATATTTATATGACTATATAGAGAGATTACATGGAACTAAGTAAGCTAGATGTGAGTACTAAGTATGATTATATAAGCTGGATATATGTAAGCAGTAAGTCATATCTCAGACACTAATTGTTCTGACTATAAACTAATACATGACTATGTATAAAGGATTACATAAAGGAAATAGCTGAGTAATAACACTGTAAACTAAGATATTCTTCGGGCACTAATTGTGCCTGGGGTTCGCAGAGCTCCCCTCCCTCGGTGCCCGTGTCGGGGTTACCCACGCCAACATCATTTGGGGAGGGAAACTCCATGAGGGCAGATGAGGCTGAAGGAGACAGAAGTCACTGCACACAGCGTTGGCAACCACGTGTCACACTGAGGTGGAGAGGGGTCCTCTGACGGGAAAGTTAAGTGTCGATCATTTTGCTATCCCTTTAGTTCATTTAACAATCGGCAAATGTGTTCTCTTATAAGATGTCACTGGGTGCCTTCTTCATATGTGTGTGTCCGAGGCATGCTATCTGCTTGTAAACGGAGCTGGTGTTCAGACAACGATTCACAGTATTCTGGGTAAAAGGTTAAAGTGGACCGTTTGACCTTTTCTCAGAAAGGCATTTAAGATGTAGTCCAAGCCGTCCAGTCCTCAGTATGACCCACTCGGCCCCTGGAGAAAGGACAAGTGTAGCTTTCGTTGTTATTGGAAGATGTGCCTGGTATAATATGTCACCTAAAGGCTTTCAGCATTAGACCTTTGGACAGCTCAGAAACAGTACACGCGCTCCTCTCCTGTAGGTAACTCCCTTCTCCAAAAGTTGATTCCACCATCTCCTCCCTTATCCTCAGGGTGAGCCTCTGCCAGAACTCAGTGGGGTTCCTGTCTTTCTCCTCCTGGTTTCATTAGAGAAAGGTCCGGTCGGCAGGCTGGACCACACCTCCTTATTTCCCAGCCCCCACCACACTTTGAAGTAGACACGCAGTCATCAGACCCCGATCCCATCTCTTGTCTTCATTTGCATTAAGAAAAAGATAGATATTAGCTCCTAATTAACCCAACTAACCCTGCAGTTTTAAATACCTTTGCTTTAATAAAATTCTAGGATAAGGTTAATGATTGAACTCTGCTTCTGAGCATGTTCTTTCAGAAGGTAATTCACGCATATGAGAGGGTGGGTATGAGGACATAACATGCCTGGGCCACAGGGTCAGGGCGATTTGAAACAACTTTTATTAGGGAAGAGGGCTGGAGGTTGGGTCAGATTCTGAGCTAATTACACACTTTACACGGGGACTGATTATCAGTCAGAGTCAGCCGAAGCTGCAGGGGAGAAAGAAGGCGGGCGGGAGGGGTGTCTGAACTACACCCTCAGATGTCTATTGCGTAGAAGGAAGCCTTATGCTTAGGGATGAATCCAGCCATGACTCTAATTTTCATCTGTGAGCTTTAAGAATTAACCTTTCCACGGAGAGCTCAAGAGTGAGTCCCGCTGAAGGAAAGAATGTCACAGAGCAGTGAGTGGAGGTTGAGGCAGCCCTGGGTGGGTGGTCTGACTGCTCTCTCTGAGCGGCTGAGGAGATGGTGGGTTTCCACTTAAATTCCTCCCCCCTTAAACGTTTCTCCTGTTCTCAACAGCACTCAACTCCATCATAGATATAAGCATCATTTCTTGACTGTGTTAATTTTTAATAAGCTGGTTGCATCCAACCTAATCATGCCACTGAGGGCAGTTTGTATATTTTATAAGCACAGATAAATCCCTTCCCAATCTGCAAGCTCCTTGGTGGCGGTTTGCAAGGACCTTTGGGTAGCATCTTTAAACCTTCATCTCCTGTAGGCAACCCTGACTTGTAAGTACCTCTGGAAGATTCACTGTTGCTCAAATAATTGAATCTATTTAAAGACATAAAGCCAATTAACTTTTCAGTTTATGACCAAGAAATAATTTCACTGTGTGCAGTCAGATTCTGCTACGTATCTAGGGAATCAATTATTGTTTAGAGCTCAGAAAAAGCCCAACAGGATCCTAAACTCTGCTGGCAGCCTCTGGCATGGCATTCAGCATGGTCACCTTGGAGCCCAGCCCTGATGGTGAGACACCAAGCATCTCAAACTCTACAGAGCTAACATCTGCAAGCTAGAAACAGATTTTTTTTCCTGCCAAAATCCTTATGCAAAACTTGTAAGTGGGAGGTTTCTGCCTCTACAGTCTAGCTGGCATGGGGCTTGTTTTTTTCTGACCTGATGGCCCTCGCTTCCCTCCATAAGAAATGCAGTACCCACCTAGATCTCTCTTTAATCTTATTTTTTTCCCTTTTGCTCTACGTTCACATTTAGGTATAAGTAATAAATGAGATATTTTTAAAAAGTGAACTTTTGTGTGGATTTGTATTTCTAGTAGGAAATTATATCTGAGCATATAAAGAAGAAAATGTGGGCCACTGGAATATTAGGCTTGGATACGAGTGAGAAGAGATGTCTGGACTGCTGTGGGTGCCAGCTGAGTTCCCTGTGGGCAAAGCCCGCGGCCTCTCCTCCTTCCACAGGGGTTCCCAGCACGGGCAGGCATCCGAGAGGGGTGACGACGGGACCCTCTGCACTTCCTCACTTCTAGAAGCAGAATTCGCCCTCTGGTGTCAACAGAATGTTCCCTTTGACAACGCCATGAGAAGGGAAATACCAAGCCTAGGGAGGCTTTTCCAGCAAGTCGTGAAGACCCACTTTGCTCCTAGCCACTTGCTTCTGGCTTCTTCCCAGGTCCCAGAGTTGCCCCCTGTAATAATGAGCCAGTTTTTATGCTGCTGATAAAGACATACCTGAGGCTGGGAAGGAAAAGAGGTTTAATGGGACTTACAGTTCCACATGGCTAGAGAGGCCTCGAGATCACGGTGGGAGGAAAAGGCACTTCTTACGTGGTGGCAGCGAGAGAGAATGCGGAAGAAGCGAAAGCAGAAACCCTGATAAACCATCAGATCTGGGGAGACTTGATCACTATCATGAGAAGAGCATGCAAAAGACCAGCCCCCAGGATCCAATGACCTCCCCCTGGGTCCCTCCCACACCGCATGGGAGTTCTGGGAGATACAAATCAAGCTGAGATTTGGGTGGGGACACAGCCCAACCATACCACCCCCACCACAAACCCACACTGCCTCTCCCTCCTGTTTCGTGACTTCTGTGTCCCAGGGACTGTGAAGGGCACTGGGGAGGGAGAGCTGCATGAAGGCTCCTGGAAGCCATGCAGGAAACCCTGGAGGAGAAGGGGTGTGGGCTCAGCATTGCACTCATCTCTGCTCCCTCTGCCTGCCCCCTGGCAGCCTTCCCAGGACACACCTCTCGTCTGCCCACACTGTCAATGTTCATGTGCAGGGTGTCCTACTCTTTGAACCCTGAGCATGTGATCGAGGCGCCTGTGGTCCTCCCCCTGAGCACTGCCATTTCATTTCGCTGTCAATTCTATGCCCACGACTCCCGCAGCTGTGTCTCTGGTCTGCCAATCCTCTCGAACTCCAGACGTGTTTCTAACACTTTGAATCAACATCTCCACTTATATTCCCCACCTGCGTCTCAGACTAGACATGCCCAAACTCGACTTAGGCATTCATGAACATTCTGCCACCATTTGCCCTGCGTTCAAACTAAGGCCTGGGCGTCACCCAAGTCTCTTTCCACTCACTCTTCTTACACCTGCAATCCAGCACCAAGAGGCCGCCTTTACCCCCAGACCTCTAACATTTCATTGCCTTCATTCTTATTTCTTGAAAGACATGTTTGTTCTGCCCGTGCTTTTTCCTGCTCCTCCATCTTTGCTTATCTATTCCACCCTAAGTCATTCAACAGCCTTCATGAATGGCACCTCCTCCATGAAGCCTTCCTGGAATCTACACCCCCTGTAATCTTCCCTCTCTATGAACCTATCACGCCTTCCTCCTCTCGACACATATTTTTGGCCTCTTTCTATCGGAATTATTTGGACACCTGTTTTGACCCACCTACTATCTGCTTGAGGAAGATCATGCTGTTTTCATCTCTCTGCCCCTGTCACCTAGGACAACCCCTGGCCCATGACTGTTAGGTGTGCAGCCGGCAATACTAGGCTAAGACCGGTGCCAGGAGGCTCTGCAGAGAGGAGGAGACCCCTGCCCCAGCTGCCTCACTGTTCTGAAGAGGGACTGAGGGGAGAGCCGGCATTCTGGGGTGGTCCAGCTCCTGTATCACTGCATCTGGCTGCTGCCCCCAGCCCTGTTGGCTGAGATTGGAAGAATGTAAGGCTGGGGGCTCAGAGTCCAAATCTCCCCAGCTCTTCTTCATAGCATAAAGATTGTCCCAGAGCACAACTGGGTTTTCTGTCACAGGAATCACGTGGTGACCCGCAAAAGCCCCTAACAGAACGCATGCAGCTAACTGTGGCATGGACTGACCAGGTGAGAGTAAGTTCCTTAGGAACCAGTGCTCAGGTAGGTGAAACTGAGGTAGAACAAGCCCTGCATTCAAAAGAGGCTGCAGCCAGGAGTACTGAAGCAGTAAAGGCGACGCCGTGGTCCACACTGTGGCTGCCTTCTCTGCCTCTAAGGTCTTCAGGACTCCCTGGTGCAGATTGTCCGAGAGAACAGAGCCACCGATTTCCTTTTGTCATCCATGGTGAGCTACGGCCAACTGGGGTGCACGTCAGTGGCTCTTCTCCTGCAAGGGGAGCTCAAGGAAGGGTCCTACCTGGAAGTGTTTGCTCCAGAATGATGGATGCTCTTTGGGGCTGGGGTCACCAGGCTGGTTTAGGTTTAGGGATATTGAAAAGATCCTGTGACAGGTACCTGGTAGCTCACGCGTAAAGCAAGGTAACGTTTCCCTGATTCTGGGATTCCGGCAACATTCGTCTCCCCCATCTCTGAGTCCGTACCACGTGGTGAAATTATTTCTTGGTCATAAACTGGAAGTTAATTGGCTTCGTTTCATTAAGTGGCTCTAATTATTTTGGCCCCAGCGAAGGTTCTGGTGATAGTTACTGATGAGGGTGCTCTTCCTTGCCTCCGGCCTTGGGGACCCTGCTGGCACCTCAGTGGCCTGCGTGAGTTGATGCAGCCTCGAAGTAATAATGAAGAGGCCCTGGGGGGAACGCTTAGGCCAGGGAGGAACAGAATCAACAGAACCGGGGCCTTGGGAGCAATTGCTTGGATGAAGGCGTTCACGAACCTCCTGGCTGAAATCGAAATGGGGTTGGAGCTTTATCCAACAGTATACACTGGTGCAGGATGTTCTTAGCAAAAGGGAGAGGGCCGTGGCTGGGGATGAGGCCCAGAAAGGGCCAGTGGTCAGCATCTGGTGATGATTTTGGGGATTTGGTCCAGAACCGAGGCTGCTGGGAATTTGTAAGGCTGGCTGTGCTCCTGGGCAAGGCACAGGGCGATGCCTTAAAGACTATTTTCTCTTCGTTAATTTTATTCAAGAACCACCCATAAGCCTGGAAATGAGTAAATGACCATACTAAATGAACAAGAGAGTTACGGAGAATTGAACAACTCTTCTTAAATTTCTCATTCACAGAAGAGAATTTTTTTATACATATATGAATGATTATGTTGCTTGGTAAAATAACTGACGTTAATTTTTCCATCCTGAAACTAATTCCTCACATCCCAAATTTCAGTTTATTCTTTTTTTTTTTTTGGAGACGGAGTTTCACTCTTGTTACCCAGGCTGGAGTGCAATGGCGCAATCTCGGCTCACCGCAACCTCCGCCTCCTGGGTTCAGGCAATTCTCCTGCCTCAGCCTCCTGAGTAGCTGGGATTACAGGCACGCGCCACTATGCCCAGCTAATTTTTGTATTTTTAGTAGAGACGGGGTTTCACCATGTTGACCAGGATGGTCTCGATCTCTTGACCTCGTGATTCACCCGCCTCGGCCTCCCAAAGCGCTGGGATTACAGGCTTGAGCCACCGCGCCCGGCTTCAGTTTATTCTTCACCCCTCGCTCTTGAGTCCAGTTGATGATGCTCAGATTACGGGAGCATTTTGAAGCATCTCATTCTTATATAATTTGAAAAGGACTTAGAAATGTGTTAGAAGATATTGGAGAGAGTGGTGTGGATATGTACTTGTGTCTCAGTGGCCACAATACTGTTTTTACAGCATTAAATGGCACTAGTGACATTTGGATGATGATGGTGATGATGATGATATTGGGACCTCTGGGTACACCAGTATGATTCTTCCCATCCCACTCCCCCGTCCCCTGGGAGAACTCCCCAGGGGAGTTCTCTATTTGTGCAGAACTCCCCTGAGGGAGTTCTGCACAAATAGAGAAATAACGTAAAGAAAAACAAGCCATTGGAAGATGAAATGTAAGCATGTCATGGCAGAGGTCAGTTTGGAAGATGCAGCTCCAGTTCCAATAGCCTCAAAGCTGACCACGTTGAACCAGTTTGCCTACCCAGCCCAGGACTCCGGGGTTCAACCATGAAGGAGCAGAGAGCATGAGCTCTTCCAGAGGCAGCCTCAGCTTTGTCTCCCCAGATTTACCAATGAGAGAAGACACGCACATTCCTGGGGAAGAGAAGAGGGCACAGGGGCAGAGAGAGGTCAGGGGTTGTGGACAGAAGGTCCCTGCGCATGGAAGGAAGCCTTCTGTGGAAGGAGTGTTTACCAAAGCCAGGGACCAGCCAAGTGCCATGTTATTGCTGGGACTCTGTTACTTCTCATTTCACCACGGCCTAGACTTACGTGTGATTGATCCTGTCTTAGAAATGAAGAGACTGATGTGCTAGAAAATGAGGTGACTCACCCAAGGTCACGCAGCTGGAAAGGGATGAGACGGGGCTTAAACTCAGACACCTAAAGCCTTAAGACTTTCCAGATCTTGAATGTTTCTACCTGAAGATTGTGCAGTGCTGTGATTCTCAAAATGTGACATGAGGACTCCTGGAAGGTCCCTAGACCCAATGTGGGGTTGGGGTCTTCAAAGCTAAAATTATTTCTTCCAGATACTAAGACGATTAAGATATTTCTTAACCTCTTCACTCTCATTCTCTCTGGGGTGGAGAGGGAGTTTCCCAGAAGCTACATGTCATGGACTATCACAGTGAACCAATTGTGATTCACTGGAGAAGCAGCTGTGGGGTTCATCTGTTTCCTATTAAACCAGAGAGTCAAGAGATTTGCAAAATTTTTGATATAATACCACTCTTCTCATTAAATTTTTGTTTCATAAAATATAGTTATTTTAGTAAAAAATATTTATATTACTATGTAAAAAGCTTATATTTTTAATAAAATGTATTTTCTAATTCTCAGTCTTAATTTCTAGTATAATAAATAAGAATATACATAAACAAAAACTCTAGATCCAAATAGAAATTCCATTTGACCCAGCAATCCGACTACTGAGTATATACCCAAAGGATTATAAATCATTCTATTATAAAGACACATGCACACATGTTTGTTGCAGTGCTGTTTTCAATGGCAAAGGCCTGGAACCAACCCAAATGTCCATCAGTGATAGACTGGACAAAGAAAATGGGCCACATACACACCATGGAATACTATGCAGCCATAAAAAATGATGAGTTAGTGTCCTTTACAGAGACACTGATGAATCTAGAAACCGTCATTCTCAGCAGACTGACACAAGAACAGAAAACCAAACACCGAATGTTTTCACTCCTAGGCAGGTGACGAAAAATGAGAACACCTGATCACAGGGAAGGGAACAACACTCACTTGTGTAGATGGGGGAGGTGGAGGGAAGGGGAGGGACAGCAGGGGCCAGAGAGGATGGGGAGGGATAACACTGAGAGAAATGCCTGATGTAGACGGCGGGGGGATGGAGCTAGCAAACCACTATGGCAGGTATGTACCCATGCAACAATCCTGGAGGAGGCGGGATGTGCACGTGTACCCCAGAGGCCCAAAGTAAAACCAAAACAAAAATCTCTAGATCCTCCATTTTTTAAAGAAATAATAGAGGTCCAGAGACCAAAATCTTTGAGATGCAAGGGTAGAATCCCCTGGATAAAACCTGTGGCCCCCTCGGGCATTCATTTCTACTCAGGCCTTCAAGAGATGAGTTTGGTCACCAGCCAACCAAAAGCGAATTTTGAAGTGTGTATTTCCTGAAGGTGGAGAGACAAAGCTGGGACCTCGTGTGTTTATTCCTTTTCGACTTTTCTTTTAGAATCAGGCAGTACATGTGTGGGTTTGTTACGAAGGTCTATCGCGTGATGCTGAAGTCTGGAGCATGAGTGAACCTGTCACTCAGGCAGTAAGCACAGTACCCAATGGGCAAGTCTTCAGCCCTTGCCCCTGCCCTTCACCCCACTAGCAAACCTCAGTGTCTATCACCGCCTTATTGATGTCCGTGTGTTCCCATGTTTAGCTCTCACTTATAAGTAAGAGCACGTGGCATTGAATTTTCCATCTCTTCATGAATATGTTGAGAATAATGGCCTCCAGCCACACCCATCTTGCTGCAAAGACCATGATTTCATTTACTAGAGCTGCATAGTATTCCATGGTGTATACGTACCACATTTTCTTTATCCAATTCATCATCGATAGACACTTGGATTGATTCCATGTCTTTGCTATTGTGAATGGTGCTGTGATGTACGTAGCATGTATCCTTTTGTAGAAGGATGTATTTTCCTCTGGGTGTATACCTAGCAATGGGATTGCTGGGTCGAATGGTAGTTCAACCTGTGTTTTTCTGAGAAGTCTCCAAATCGCTCTCTCCAGTGGCTGAACTAGCTTACATCCCCACCAACACTGCACAGGTGGCCTTTTCTCTTCAGCCTTGCCAGCATTGGTTATTTTCTGACTTTCTAACGAAGCCACCTGACTGGTCTGTGATGGTATTTCATTGTGGCTTTGATTTGCATTTCCCTGATGATTAGTGATAATGAACATTTTTTCATATGTTCCTTGGACCTCCTGTATGTTTTCTATTGAGAAGTCTCTGTTCATCCAGGCACAGTGGCTCATGTCTGCAATCCTAGCATTTCGGGAGGCCAAGGCCAGCAGATCACGAGGTCAGGAGTTTGAGACCAGCCTGACCAATATGGTAACACCCCATCTCTACTAAACATACAAAAATTAGCTGGGCGTGGTGGTGTGTGCCTGTAGTCCCAGCTACTCAGGAGGCTGAGGCAGAAGAATCACTTGAATGTGGGAGGCTGAGGTTGCAGTGAGCTGAGATTGCACCATTGCACACCAGCCTGGCAACAGAGATTCCATCTTAAAAAAATAAAAGAAAATGAAAAAAAAGAGAGAGACATGTCTGTTCATGCCCTTTGCCCACTTTTTGGTGGGGTTACTTGTTGATTTAAGTTCCTGGGATTTCGTGTAGCCTGTGGATCACGTAAGTGCTCAGGAAAATCTTAACAAACGTCAAGTTTTTCTTTTTTTCTCTAAAAAAATCATTTGTGAGCTCTGTGAAGATACTTCCCCAAACCAGAAATACCCCAGTTTAGAATGGAAGCACACACCTGGAAAATCTGCTTTGTGCTTTCTCCACCTTTAACATGGTAAGTGGATATTCAGGGCTCAGACTTGACTTTGTTCACTTTGACCTGAACAAATGGAGTCCTCAACTGTATGGCTTGTGGGGATGACCAGCCCCTTTGGAGAAGCCACGTGGCCTGTGAGCTACAGAGGAGCCTCAGTGGGTCACGGTTTGACCTCTGCCAAGTCACGACCATGCAATGCCCCTTGACATCAGCAACCACTGCTTTGCTTCTTGGGCACCTGTGAGAAGTGATGAAAGAACTGGTGATGAGATTCAGGCACCTCAGGCGAAGTGAAACCGGCCTCTTGCGTGTGGCCAAACTCGTTGCCATTTTGAAGTTTTTCTATGTGGAAGACAGAGCTGGAGGGTAGCTTGCATATTGGTCCAAGACTCTCACTTTACTGGAGAGCAAACAGAACCTGTGGGAGTGGAGCATCGACCCCTGGTCTCCACCGACTGCTGTTTAGCGTGGTGCCTGTGAATGCAAGGGAAGTGGGGAGTTCTCAGAGAGCCTTGGGGCTCCAAGTCTGGACAGGAAGCTTCCTGGGGGCAGCAGGCATATGCCACCTGGAGTGAGGGTCAGGGCTTGGTCCCTGCAAGGCTGATTCCCTGCACTCACAGACTGTGCCTTCTGCTTGGTCAACCGTCCATCGTAGCATGTTGATCCTGCATCCAGTTTAGTGACTTAATCCCATGTCCTCTCCCATGGCCTGGGACTTACTTTAATTATGTCTCTAATAATCTTTGTTTCCAGCATCTGGCATGAATCCTTACTGTGTGTTCATTGAGTGAATGCATAAGTAACTTGACAATGGGCTAGGATCCGTTCTTCATTGAAACGGGATGGGATGGCACCATCAATGTATCTGGCCTTCCTCATGAATACCAAAATGACTTCTGGCCCTATCGAAGAGATGCCCTCCCTTCATGGTAGATGGCATGACCTGCCGCTTCATCAGTTGTTGTCAGAACTTACAGAACAGGGTAGACTGACTTCAGGGGGTTCGGTGTTTCACTGATTGAAGTCATGGGAAATTAGGATCAACCAAAGGCTCTTTCAGGTCGTAAGTTCCAGGGTTTTGTGTCCTGAACTCATTTCATTCAGTGGTATTTATTGGGTGTCTACAGAGCACCGGCCCTGTGCTGCAGACCTCCGCACTCCGAGCTCAGGGTCTTGCTGAGACGATCAGACAAGCAATGGCAGACTAATCCCGTGGGGTGAGGGAGGAAGGGGCCGAGAAGAGAGATCCCTAGCCTGGTGTGGAAAAGGCTGTCCACAGCACGAGCCACTGAGCAGAGACCTGAAGGGCAGGTCCAGGGGAGCTCGGAGGAGGGCTGTGGGTGGGAGGGGGATGAGACGTGGGAGGAAGGGGCTGCTCGGGTGAGGCTGAGAGGAAATGACACGTCACCACATTTGGGGACACTGGACGGAGAGTTGGGCTCCCTGTCCAGCTGTGCAGTCAGTCACCTCAGCACTTCTCATCTCACGTATCTCATTCATCTCTAAATGATGTGCCCTGTGAGGGCTCCACAGGGAGGGGTGAATTAACCGCTTCCCACCCCCACAGATTTTCCTGGCCAACATCCTCAGTGCAAAACATCTTCCAACGTGTCTCATTCTGACCCCCCAAAGTTAGAAAAAAAAAGAGGTGAGCTAGACATAATGCAGTCACAGGCATGGACCGGGACAGAGATCGGGCTTCCCTGTCTGGCAAACCGGCACTCCCACTCCTGGCGCCATCCGCAGTGGGCCTGAAAGTTGGGGTTTCATATGAGCAACCATCTATCAAGGACAGGACAGTTTGGTTGGTTGTGAGAATCTGTGAAGGTGCCGTTTGGATGATATTAAATGGAACAAAGTAGGTCAATATTGTCTGGAAGAATGAACTTGAGTTTAATCAACATATCATGAGCAGAATTATGTGAAAAAGCATAGCAAGTTATTATTGCTGTATTTGGTTATTTGACTACTTAATCTTCTAATGTATGCACATAATAATAAAATAACTTTACTGTGGCTAGAACTCATTCTTCTACAATCACACAAGTGTATTTAACAGCGTGTTAATAATGCATCATGCTAGATTTGTGAGGAAATGCTTTTAAAGTTGGACCCGTTTGGTGACATTGGGTCCTCAAGTTCTCACATCCACAGACGGCATGGTGACGTTGCTGCATAGTGGATGCTTAATAAAAATGGTAGAATTGTTAATACGTTTAGGAGGGTGACTGTTTCCAAGATCATCAGCTGTACGTGGACCAAGGAAGGGCTTCTGGTTGGTGTGTGGTTCTTCTGATACAGAACAACCCTTGAAAATTGGAAGATCTGTCAATCTCAAAAAAAACAAAAACAAAAACAAAAACAAAATGTGAATCCTGTGTTTTGAAGAGATCACTTTTATCAAGCTAGAGATCCTGCTCTGTGTCCCTCATAACTCCTGCAAACCTTGGGAGAAGAGTTCCAGTGAGGCCCGGAGAACGCAGAAAGACTCAGGGGCTTCCACGCGGGAAGCGGGCTGAATGCTCGTGCTCAGGAATGAACCAGTGCAGGAATCAGAGCCAGCCCTCCTCGCCGGGTGGCTTCAGGAGGTCACTCACCCCGGCTGAGCTTTCACACCTCCCTCTCGAGGTGGAGTGACGGCTCAGTGGAGGCTGCCCCGGAAGTGCCCGTAGCAAACATTGCTCCTGCAGATAAATTATTATTGTGATTGTCATCATTGTCATCATCCCGGTCCGCATCAGGGCCTGCAGGGAGGCATCCCCACTTCAAATGTGCATTTGGTCCCCTGAACCTGATGTATGTTCTTTGGCCAAAACAAGACAGCCCGGCTGAGCCGTCTCCACTCTGACCCTGTGAAGTTAGAGGCCGGCACCATTCTGGAGGGTGGGCGTCTGTCTGTCTGCAGTCCAGCTGTTTCTTACCCTTTGACATCTCAGGCGCCCTGAGGTCTGGGACTCCTGGCAGCAGAGAATAGGATGAACCCATCCATGCTGGGAAGTCAGGACATCCTTATAGCCCTGGGGATGGGCGGCAAAGGCAAAGACTGTGTGTGCCTGCAGGTGCCTGGAGTCCTGACTGCAGTCAGCACTGCCTAACGGCTCCAGGTGGAAAGAGGGAAGGGTCTGGGCCCTGCAGTCACCCAGCCCTTGCGGCTCTGCTCTCCTTGTGAAAGTGACCTTCAGAGTTTCATCAGCTGATAGCAGACAGCCAGATTGCCTTCCAGTAAAGCCTAGTTTAAGATCAGTTTCAGGAATTTTCTGGGTGTTTTTATGTTTGTAGTGAAGCCATAAAGGCCCTCGCAGCAGCTGGGCGGGCTGAAAAGTTGATGCTTCCGAATGGCTCATTGGAGCGGAATGGCATTTCTGAGCGTCATCGCTGCTGTCAGCAGCAGGCAGGAAGCGCACGCGGCAGCGGCCTGACGGATTCTCCGCGGCAAGGGGGTTCTGGCTGCTGCGCGGCTCTGCTGGGTTGTGAGGGGGCTGACAGTGCTGCCCACCCCCCAGAGGGGTGGGGGCAGGTGCGGGCACAGGAGCCAATGAAAAGGTGAGGGGCTCAGGGGGTGCGATGGGAATTAGACAACGGTGACCACACTGCTCAGGAGGTGGCTTAAAGCCTTTTCTCTATTTAAATTGGGCAGTAAATTCTGACACTAACATGAGTATTGTGTCTGATGAGATTCAGTTTGGGGAAAAATACAGTCTTGAAATCTAGCAAATTACAGGTTCAGTCTCCACTTAACCTTTTGGTAATCCTGTGGCCTCAGGGAAGCCAATCGTTTGAGCCTCACTTTGTGACACATGGGCCTTCCCAGGATCCTGTCCTGTTTGGGAAACCACCCGACGCTTCGTGGTTTATTGTAACAGCTATCGTAAGTTATCTGAAAGTTTCATGGGTGAACTGCACTCAGTGGAGTGGTTTTCATCTGGAATCTCTCTAGATACGTCCAGACGGGGCTGAGTTTTTAGTCATTAAAGGTTTGGTAGGGCTGGGAGGGCAAACTGGCTTCTTCACTTACCTCTTAGGCACCAAAGCTGGGCTGGCAGGAAGGCAGGGGCAGGTGCGGCAGCCTGCTCCCACCATGGCCTTTCCGTGGGGCTGGCATCAGCTTCCTTGCAACCTGGCCATCTCAGAGTAGTCCGTTTATCTATCTATCTATTTATTTATTTGTTTTTGAGGCAGAGTCTCACTGTGTCCAGGCTGGAGTTCAGTGGCACAATCTTGGCTCACTGCAAACTTCAACCACCCGGTTCAAGCGATTCTCCTGTCTCAGCCTCCCAAGTAGCTGGGATTACAGGTGCCCTCCAGGACACCCAGCTAATATTTGCATTTTTAGTGGAGACAAGGTCTCACCATGTTGGCGAGGGTGGTCTCAAACTCCTGACCTCAAGTGATCCGCCGGCCTCTGTCTCCAAAAGTGCTGGGATGACAGGTGTGAGCCACCGTGCCCAGCCAGAGTGGCTGATTTCTTACATGGCAAATGTAAGGATGATGGGCATGGAAGCTGCCATCACTGAAGGCCCTGGCCCAGAAGGCTGCACTGAATCACCCTGGACCTGGTCTACTGGACAAACAGTCACAGCGCATGCCCAGATTCAAGTGGAGGGCGAGAATTTCGCCTCCCCATGGGAAGAATGGCAAAGAATTTTTGTGGCCATGTTTAATCCTTCTCTGCATTGAGAAAATGGTATGTCCCCCCAAATACTGCAGAGTAAGTGAAGGAAAATTTGGAAAGCGCCTCGCTGAGTGCCTGGCGCACCCTGGTGTCGAATAAATACCCATTTCCCCTCCTTCGTCCTTTGACCTTCCCTAGGCCCCTCGCCACCGAGATGCTCTTAGCAGCAGCAGAGCCGAGAGACCCGGTTCCTTCCCTTCCCTAAGGGATGGGAAAGTCAGGCCATCAAAGTTGCAGGCTGAGATGGTTGTTCTCACCCCAGCTGCATGACAGAAACCCATAGGAGACTTGTTTTTACTTGTTTTACTTTTTACTTTTTATTTTTGAGATGGAGTCTAATATTGTTGTCCAGATGAGAGCAGTGGCACAATCTCAGCTCACTGCAAACTCCGCCTCCTGGGTTCAAGCAATTCTCTTACCTCAGCCTCCCAAATAACTGAGACTATGTGCCAGCTTGTCCCTCTTTTTTTTTTTTTTTTTTTTTTTTTTTTTTGTATTTTTAGTGGAGACGTGTTTCACCATGTTGGCCAGGCTGGTCTCAAGCTCCTGACCTCAAGTAAGCCACCAGCCTTGGCCTCCAAGTGCTGGGATTACAGGTGTGTACCACCATGCCCAGCCTACATTTTTTTTTCAGAGACAGCGCCTCTCTCTGTTACCCAGGCTGCAATGCAATGGTGGAATCATAGTTCACTGCAGCCATCAACTCCTGGGCTTAAGCTATCCTCCCTCCTCAGCCTCCAGAGTAGCTGGGACTGTAAGCATGCGCCACCAAGCCCAGCTAATTTTTTATTTTTTGTAGAGATGGGGGGTCTCCCTATGTTTCCTAGGCTTGTCTTGAACTGCTGGACTCAAGCAGTCTTCCTGCCTCTGCCTCCCAAAGTGCTGGGATTACAGACATGAGCGGCTGGGACTGGCTAAAATGGGAGCTTTGGAACCCTGTCAATTTTTCCTCTAACCTCAGGGCTTCTCACTCAGTTGTTTGACATGAGGTCCCTTTACGTTTCTAAGCCTTCCTCTGCAGGTCACTTCCATGCCAGCAACTGAGGGTTGAACACTGGGGTTCCAGGTTGCCATGTTCATGTGCCAGTGTACATCAGGGAGAGGACCCAGGAGGTCGACAGTGGTGGTGGCACAGAGAGGATGTGAGTTACCCACACGCCAAGCTCCAACTAGCCACTGCTTACAGTCACCAGGGGTGCCACAGCCCCGGGCTCTCTGGTACCCAAGAGCAGCTGGAGAGTATGGACGACGTCATGCCAAGGTGAATCTCTCCCCATCTCCCCAACTCCTCCGGTGAGCAAGAATGAACTTTTCTTTTCTCAAGATTTAACACCCCATTCATAAAAATAAATTGGTTACCTGAGACCCCCTGCTAGAGAGAACACCAAGCACATTTGGTTCCCATCAAGTCCGAGGGCGACGATGGATATAAATAGTTGGCTTTTAAGAGGAAACTGCTGAGTAGGTGCAAATACGCCCTATACCTTGGACGTGTCTGCTGAGCCTTATTACTCTGGGTAATTGGGGTGATGTGTGGTTGCTCTCTCTTATGGCCAAGGTTTCTCTTTCCGAAGCTGGTGCCTTCAGGATGAATTAGTGCCCGCCCCCTTCATAAGCAGTCAGTCGTCTGTCAGCCAGTTAACCCTTTCTGCACCCACGCAAGGAGAGTGTCTCCTAACCTCCAGAGCTTCCTCTCCACCCATGTAACCCCCTTCCTGCCCACCGCGGCTGCCAAAGAGGGTGAAGACTGGCCGGGTGCGATGACTTATGCCTGTAATCCCAGCACTTTGGGAGGCTGAGGTGGGCAGATCATCTGTCAGGAGTTCGAGACCAGCCTGGCTAACACGGTGAAACCCTGTTTCTACTAAAAATCCAAAAATAAATAAATAAATAAATAAATTAGCCAGGTGTGGTGACACACACCTGTAATCCTAGCTACTCGAGAGGCTGAGGTAGGAGAATCACTTGAACCCAGGAGGCGGGGGTTGCAGTGAGCCGAAATCGCGCCATTGCATTCCAGCTCGGGCGACAAGAGCGGAATTCTGTCTCAAAAAAAAAAAAAAAAAGAGAGAGAGGGTGAAGACCTGGGATCAGAGCACATGGAAGAGACATAAATTCTGCTGCAGGAAGAATGCAAATTTTTAGGAGCAGAAAGGCAGAGGAAGAGGGGAGCGCTGGGATTGCTTTCCAATCAGTTAATACAGGACTAGCCTGATCGTCTACACTCTCCAGCTCGCTTTTCAGATGGCAGCAGGTTTCAGAGCGACAGTTTGCCTGACAAAATCACTCAGTTCTCCACCCATGCCTGGATCTCCAGCTCGTGATGACCAGTTAATTTATTAGAAAGAGTAGAAAACTGATGAGAGGAATTGTCCCTTATGTAAGAGTTTCCCGCTACCTAGGGGTTTCTCCTTTGCTTTCATTCTCTTGATTGATAAGCCAGGCCTCCCTTTGAATCGCCTCCAGGAACATGGCGGAATCCGGGGAGCGCAACATCCTAACGTGTTTTGAAAATCAATGTCAGTCTTTGAGAGGGTCTCTGATTTATACAAAGTCTCACAGAGCCTCTTACGCCTTTTTAAATAATTAATTTTTGAACATACTAGGTTTTGTTCATTTTGATTGTCCACGCTGTGAATAGCTAATTCGTAACCAACTTGTGTGACCTTCCCCTGGCCTCAGCGGCATAGACATGGACGGTGGATTTTTGCATATATCATCTGTATTAGTTTGCTGCCATTACAAAGTACTGCAGACTCCCTGGCCAAAACTACTGACATTGACAGTCTCACAGTTCTGAACTCTGGAAGTCCAAGATCAAGGTGTCGGGTGGTGGGGCTGGTTCCTCCTGAGGCCTCTCCCGTTGGCATGTAAAAACCATGTTCTCTCTGTGCCCTCACAGGGTTGGCCCTCTGTGTGTCTGCCTCCTCATCTCGTCTTTTTTTATTTTTTTATTTTTTGAGACAGAGTCTCGCTTTGTCACCCAGGCTGGACTGCAATGGAGGGATCTTGGCTCACTGCAGCCTCCACCTCCTGAGTTCAAGCGATTCCCTATCCTCAGCCTCCCAAGTAACTGGGATTATAGGCATGCACCACCACGCCCAGTTAATGTTTTTGTATGTTTAGTGGAGACAGAGTTTCACCATGTTGGCCAGGATGGTCTTGAACTCCTGACCTCAGGTGATGCACCCACCTTGGCCTCCCAAAGCACTGGGATTACAGGTGTGAGCCTCTGTGCCCCGCCTCATCTCCTCTTAATAAGGACATTCAATGATTGGGTTAGAGTCCAATCTATGTATTTTGGGGACACCAGGCAGCCCATCACACCCCTCAGGCCAGCCCCAGCATCCTGCCTTGCACTGAAATGTGACACAGCATCTGCAAGCGGCCGGGGCCCAGCCGGCTGTGGGGGGTTCCTCGTCTCCATCCTCCCTGCAGCTCTGGCAGCTGCTGCTGACTCAGTTCAGGAAGGGGATGCCCCTCCTGATAATGACCTTCGCCGCCTCTCCACTGGGTTATTTAATATGGCAGGTTTGCTTTCCACCTCTCGCAGCCATAAACAAAGACAGATTGCTCCTCTCACATTTAAGAGCTTCTGAATATAGAGTAGAATCGATCTTATGTATAGGAGAAGTAGCATTCCTCAAACACTCCAGCATGAGATTGTATCTGATGACAAATCCCCTCACTCAGTAAATTCCTCCTCCCAGGGAGATCCTAGATGGACATGTTCCCATATGGAGGTGAGAACACAGCAGAGATAATGGTTAACTATAGTCCCAGTGGGTCTGAGTTAAAATTGTATTTTCCTAATCATTTACCAAGGATCCGCTGCATCTCAATGAAACAGTCTGCAAGTCTCATAAGTCAGATCTGTCATAGTCTCTAAACTCACTGTCTTCACTGCTTTTCTGTGTTGTGAGTCTCAGCCTGCCTGGCCACGCATCTGCCTTGCTCAAGAACCTTCCGTGGCTCCCCAGTGGCTCTTGGATCAGACCCAAGTTGCTGCCCCTCGCCTTGTATTCTGTTTCCCTCTCCTGCTGCAAACAGCAACTTCATTTTCTGAACAAACCAGCTACTCACCACCCACACTCCCCAACCACCCTCGAGAGCGCACCTTCCCCACTCAGCTCTCCCCAGCTGCCGACCCCTTCAGAACACGGTAAACCTCCTCTTGAGTGCATTGGTTGCATGTATATGAATCTAAACGAGATTCAGCTCTGAAGTTGCAGGAGACAGAAGGGAGTGAAGAAATGGCTCTAACATCTGCTGAGCAACTACTAGGGGTTGGGCTTGAAGACAAGATCACTTTTTTTTCTGGCTACAGCATGGCATTCTACAGTACCAATCATGGTTTTGCAATAAAAACTTCGTTTATTTATCCGAATGCTCCAAATATCTCACTCTGCAGATTTATTTTTACCTCTATGGGATTCGATCCAGTTCTCTTATTGTTCTTTCTTCCCTGTGATCCCTGGGGAGGGGGAGATGGGCTTGCACTGGCAGGAAGAGGAGAGAGCTCCTGTCACCTGACTCACCGTGTGACACCCTGTCATTTCTAATTAAGCTGCAGGCTTTGTGGACGGCTTCGTGGACTTTCTCTGCAGATTTCTCTGGCTTCTGCTCTTCCTGTACCTTTTTTGGACTTGTTTTTGCAAATGACGGTGTCATGTAGGGTGTGGATTTGGGAGCCAGAAAGCCCAGGTTCAAATCCTGACTCTGCCATTTACTAGCTTTGAGTTTTGGGGCAAGTTACTCAGCTTCTCTGTGCCTTACATTTTTTCATTTGTCAAATGGAAGATAATACTAGCATCTCTCACAAAAGGTTGTTGAAGTGGCCAAGAACTGCGACACTTACAGCTGGGTAGCTTACTTATCAGGACTGAAATGAAGATGCTCGCCCCAACCTAACTTCACCGTTTGTGCTGAGAACGGTCAGTGGTGGGGGGTGTTGGGGAGGGACAGTGGGGGGTGGGGAGGGTGGGGAGGGATAATGAAGGGAGAAATACCAGATATAGGTGATGGGGGGATGGAGGCAGCAAACCACCTTGCCATGTATGTACCTATGCAACAATCCTGCATGATCTGCACGTGTACCCCAGAACTTAAAGTACAATAAAAAAAAAAAAAGAAGAAGAAATTCTTGCTAGGAAGATAAGGCTGGAAATGAATAAACCACATAATTATTTGCCTTCAATGACAGCCCCAAAATCTGTTCAGCTACACCACAGTTGGCTTATCTGGGCACGTAACCGCATTCTCAGGACAATAGATCACTAACTGGGTGATATGGTCTGGCTGTGTCCCCACCCAAATCTCATTTTGGACTGTAGCTCCCGTAATTCCCCTGTGTTGTGGGAAGGACCCGGTGGGAGACAACTGACTCATGGGGACAGTTTCCCCCTGTAGTGTTCTCATGGTAATGAATAAGTCTCATGAGATCTGATGGTTTTAGAAGGAAAAGCCTCTTTCACTTGGTTCTCATCCTGTCTCTTGCCTGCCACCATGTGAGATGTGCTTTTTGCCTTCCGCCGTGATTGTGAGGCCTCCCCAGGGACATGGAACTGTGAGTTCATTAAACCTCTTTTTCTTTATAAATTGCCCAGTCTCCAGCGTGTCTTTATCGGCAGCGTGAAAACAGACTAATACACTGGGAAAACCCAATTACTTATCAGATGATTGTTTACTTATCAAAATTTTGTCCAAGACCCTTGCCTGACTATGTCCACCTATCCTAAACCATTATATGGGAAACACCCCAATCAGATCTGTGTATTGAAAATCTCATCTCAAACTACTCAAATCCAGATCCCCCAAATCTATCAGCATGCCCCTTTCACCTCCCTGTGACCTCTGTCAAGGCAGAGTTCTCCCCACTGCACTAAGCCATGACCTTGGCCCTGCTTGAGGTGCTGTTGGGAAACTTGGCAGTTAATGAGATTAACTGCATGATCCTTCATAATATCTAAGAAACAGTCAGTGCTTGGTAGGTGCAGGGAAGGGGAATTAGCTGTTCTTCTGACGCTGTGCTTCAAAAATCATTTGGGTGCATAAAAATGTGTGTTTTACACTCTGTATGTCCTACTCATGCTCAGAAAGGGCTGCAAGTGAGAAAGCAATGACAAAGAAAGATCTGTCCCTAGACGAGAAAATAAAAGCACTTGTCAGAATTGCAGCTGCACTGTCGGGGCATCCATGGGGCATTTTCAGGCAATGCAAGAGTCCAACAGCCGTTCTCAGCCTCTAGCCACGAGGAGGATTCACGCTGAGCAGTCATCCTCATCCTTATTGCTGCAGTGGCTCTCGTGCAGGTGACAATGAGCATTGGTCTCCGTGCCAGGCCAGCATAGAACTCGAGGTAGGAGGACTTTAAAGGGAATGGTTCCTTGTCCCTCACCAGACAGCTCTCGGAGACTTTGATACGTTCCACTCCAGCCGGCTCCACAAGTTTTACCGAGTCTCCTGCTGAGTAGGAAGGACAGCACTTGTGTTTTCTGCTCATCCCTGTTTTCCATGGGATCTTGATGTCAACTTCAGTTTTACCACCCACCGGGGTAGTTTTCAGGAATGTGACCTTCATGACAGCTAGGGGGAAGAGAGCTCCCAGAGCCTTCCGCAGGAAGACATCATAGGGGGACCCACAGGGAAGGCAGGTGTGCAAGAATTCCAGAATGCTATCTTCTTCCACCCTTTGTAACCCCTTACGTTTGGCTGTCGGTTCCTTTTGATACAAACGCCTCAAGAGGATTTCATGGTGGATGGCAAGGTAGCAAAAGAAGGCACGCTGCATGTACACAGATGCACACGCCTCCCGGCACCGTGGCGCTTTTCACAGTTTGACCAACGTCGATTTTTGTCTGTGCTGCTATTTGATGCTTTTAGGTCTGACCTGGTGCTGGAGAAAGCTGCAGTGAAGACCAGGAGGTGGGCCCTGTGATGAAAGCAAGTCAGCTAGGAGTGACTGGTGACACAGGGAAGCCGGGGCTGATTGCTTACCAGGGCTGATGCCGCTGAACCAAAATTGTTGTGGTGATGGGAGTGAGGGAGAGGACTCCCTTCTAATGGATGACCTCAGTTCCATTTGGAGATGTATTTGAAATTACTTTTCAAATGAGTTCGACTTGGCTTTCTTTCCTTTTCTTTTTTTTCCCAGCCCACACAACTAAATTACCTTTTTCTCCCCTCTAAAACAGATTTTGTTTTAGAAAAATTCAGCTACCCCCATTTCCTTTTATGCCCTGCCCTAGTATACAAGCTGGTGAACCTGTTTTGTTGATTTAAAAAGTAGGACATGGTGCCTTGTTAATAAGCCATAGGGAGAACAGAAATGTTGACACTGACTTGAAATGCCAAGCCCCTCAACCATTTTCATTTTAAACTTCAGCCCATGAAAGAGCTGTTCTGATTTCCCACCCTGCGTCAGCTGGAAGACAGTCCTTAGGAAGGCCACCGTGGGTGTCAGGTGAGCTCTCAGCCCCTCGAAGGCCTCCTCTCAGCTCATTTTGCCAGAAAACCGGCAAACCCTCATTCATATGCATGCCACTAACCTGAAATTTATGATAATTTGGAGATACAGTGAATGGAAGGTTTGGCTAAACAAATTTATAATGCAAACCAGGTTGCAGGAGGGAGGCTGAACTTGCTGTAGTTAGCAGCTGATTTCCAAGGACCGGAGGACCCCATTATCTGATCTATAATTGATTTGCCAATTACCCACCTGTCTTATCTGCTTTTCTGCTAGATTGAAAGGCGGGGACCTTCCCTAGGCTGGTATCAGCCTGGTGCTTAATACTCAAATGTATTTATGGAGAGAAAAAACATGAATATTTTTTAGCAAATTAAGCGCCCCAGGGGAAACACTTAGTTTTGGTGATTCAGCACGCTATTTGACAAATTAATCTCTATTTCTTTTAAAACACGCTCTAGTTTAGACTTTTCACTAATCTACATTAGTCGTTCTCAACAGGAGTAATCTTGCCCCCCAGGAGATATCTGGCAATATCTGGAGACATTTCCTGTTGTCATAAATTAAAGGAATAAGGGAGGTCCCGGCATGGTGGGTAGGGACCACGGGTACTGCTGAGCATTTCACGCTGTTTGTGACAATCCCCGCCCCTGCAAGGTATCATCTGGCCTCAATTCAGTGATGCTGAGCTTGGGAAACCCTGACTCAGGGGCCTTCTTCCAGTTTACCTGGAAAAGGGAGCTTGGGTTATATGAGCCTCTGGTCAGAATTTCTGTGGTTTTCAAGTATTTTGGCTCTGGAAGTATTTTGACACTTCTGCTGTCTGTCCAACATCGCAGACTCCAGGGGTTTCACAAGACAATGATGCAGAGGAAAGCTTACTCATGACCGTGATCTTACTGATGAACAGGACTAAAGCAGGAAGGGAAGGCACCACCTTCACCGCCAGTGCATTCACGTGTCCAGTGAGCAACCACCAGGTGCTCTTCCCCTGGGTAATGGTGCCTCAAAGTGATGGGCGTTCTTCAGAGCCACTCTGCCCTGGACAAACGCTGGGGGGACCAGAAGATGAACAAAAGCTGACACAATGCAAGGATCAGAGCCCTAGAGAAAGGAGGATCTGAAATTGCTCTGAACTCAAGACATGAAGCAGAGGCTTAATACACTATCCCCTGGTGTTGACTGGAAATGTGTCAAGTTTTACCATCTTTTTCTGTTTGGTCAAGAGTTTCATGAAATGCAGTTTCGTGGCTATGACAACATGCTTGAGAATGTGTCCCGTGGTGACGACTGGGAGCATATCACGAGGGTGCAGAAATACAAAATGAAGTGGGGGGGGGTCTCGCCTTCTCCAGGAAGGTAAGTAACCAAGTCAGTCGCGATGTGCATTCACCCCCTGCTCCCAGACAGGCGGAGACTGCGCGGGACGCCATGCTCTGCGTGGGGATGAGCTTTGCCATCGCATTTACCCAACCAAGAGGTCAAGAGCATGATTTTGGAGTGGGGCAGAAGTGGGGTCACACTCCGGCTTCGTATGTGTGTTACCCACATCGCACAAGGAGCCACTTCAGTGTAGCACACCTCCGTTTCCTTACACTTAAAATGAGGATGAGAATGCCTGGCCTTTCTGGTTGTCATGGCAATTGGGGATGATGTGGGTGCGATGCTCATCCAGGGGGGTGTCCGCCACAAGGGAAGCCTCAACACCGATGGCTGCAAACCCTTGGAGGTGGCATTGCCAAAAGTGGGCATTATAGAAGCAGTGCGAAAACAGCGTCTTGTGTTCAAAAAAGGTTGGGAAATACTGAGTGAAAGCTAAGTAGGTCTCTTTTCTTTTCTTTTTTACTGTAGGACTTCTCAGAATCATTAATATGCTAATGTAAATTAAGGCTCTCCAAGAGAGATAAATAGTGGGCAACATTTTCCAAACTTACTTTATTCATTTCACACGTAATTATTATGTTCATATATATGCAAAACACTGCTTGAGATGCTCCGGATGCTGCAGGAATCAGACAGACAAGGTCTGCTCTCTTGTAGGTTTCAACCTAGTGAGCAGATAGGAAGGGAGGGAGGGGGAAGAGCAGGAGGGAGGCAGGAAGAAAACACATCAGGAAGGGAAAGGGCAGTGCAGAGAATCAAAATGACTTGGGAGCAGGGGTAGCCGCCTCCGCTGGGAGGTCAAGGCAGGACTCCCAGGAGATTTTAGTTGAGGACTCTGGGACCCAGATATCACCAAGGGGCAGATAGGGCAAAGAACATTCCAGATATCAGGAGAAGCTCCTGCAGATGAGCAGCAGCAAGAATGAGGCTGGTGTCGTCAAGGAACAGAAAGAGACTGAGCAGCAGACGCAGAGCGGGGAGGGGAAGAGGGACCTCCTGGTGGGGTCAGAGAGGCAGGAGAGACCCGATCCCGCAGGATTCCACGTGGGGTTGAGAAGGATCCCTCTGGTTGTTCGGTTGTGAGTGTCACAGCGGGTGGGCAAGGTACAGGCAGAGAGACCCTCCAGAGGTTGCTGCAGAAGTCCAAGTTGGGGGCGACAAGGGGCTTGCAACAGAGAGGCAGCAATGGAGGTGGTGAGTGACGTGGTTTTGTGTTTCTAATATGTATTTTCTATTTAAACGTTCATTCATTCAGAATGCTGCACACACCGCAGGCACACAGCTGGAGGAATGATCAGGAAGAGAACACGCCCAGGTGTCCCCGAACCCCACTCTCCAGCACCCCCTCCCAGCCCCCGCTCCTCATCTAGTTTCCGAGGGTAACCAGTATCTTGAGTTTTAAGCCATAGAGTACAGCATACCTCTTTCAGAATTTATCTAATGGAATCACACAACAGGCATTTTCCTGCGGGTGGCTTATTTTGTTCCATGAGATGATCGATTCACCCAGTCGTCAACTGCAGCAAGAATGTCCTCGTTTTGGTGGCTGTCTGGATTTGCGTTGTTCAAATATACCTCAATGCGCTTACGCCCTAGAGACTCGGGTTGATTCCTAGTTGGGCCACTATGAGTAAGGCTGTTAAAGTATCTGCTTGTTTCGTATACACCTAGGAGTGGAATTTCTGGGCCACAGGATATGCATATTTCACCCTCAGTAGATATTATCCAACGCTCTTCCAAAGCGGTTGCACTATTTCATGCTCCCATCAGCAGGATAAGAAATGTTCAGTTTCTCCCCACTCGGGATTGTGACTTTTTAATTTTAGCTGTTCTGGTCAGTTTATAGTGGTATTCTCCCATGATTTTCATTTTCATTCCCGGGATGATTCATGAGGTTGGGCATCTTTTCGTGTTTAATGGACCGATTTGAATATCCTCATCTGTGAAGTGCCCATTTAAACCTTTGGCCCCTTTTTCATTGCATTTGTCTTTATAAGTGCCTAATATGTGGGTGTTTATTTTTAAGTTCTAGAATTTCATTTTGATTTATTTTCACAGTTTCCATTTCTCTGCCAACATTCTATATCTTGTTCTTAAATTTCCTGAACGTATTAATCACAGTTACTTTAAAATCTGTGTCTGAGATCTCAACATCTGTGAATCACTCACTGTGGGCTTGTTTCTACTGTCTGTTTTTCTCTTGGTTTTTATTTAATTCCTGCATTTTGTTTAATGCAATAGGGCATTGAAAATAGGAGGTGTTTAACAGGGCTTCCCATGGTAGGAAGGTCCTGAATTTTAATTTTGCTTCCTTAACACTCTGAGATTATCAAGAGCTCTGCTAGCTTCTCAGCTTCCTAAACACCATTTGCTTCCTGGTTTTTCAACCTCCAGACTTCTGCTAATAAATCAGGAGCTGCCTGCACAGAGAACACAGCACTGAATGGGGCACCTTCTCTCTGTTTTGCTTCTGGCTGGAGGTGGGGAGGAAGATGACCTAATCAGGCGGTAACCAAGCCCTTGCAAGTCAGGATTTATGCTTCTGCTCTTGCTTCTCCTTCTCCCTTCCTTTCTTTTTTGAGGTCTGGGGGAGGCCAGTCTACGGATGGTGGTCTTACTCCCAGGCCACAGCCCGTTCTGGTCTGAAGTTGACACCCATTGTGCTTGCAGGAACACTTCCTCCTCCCGGACAGCGGTGAGGGGTGTGTCTTTCGTCCCCACCCCCGTGCCCCAGGACCTGCAAACAGCTCTGCTCACCTTCTCAGTCTCTCTGCCTCCTTTTGTTGAATCAGCAAATGCTTCAAGTGGAAAAGTCAGGCCACAGCCCTGACTTGCCTTCTGGAGTGGGCCTGTCTCCAGGATCAAGGTCCCACACTTCCCTGCTACCTCAGCTGTATCAGATGTCTTCGAACAGATGTTTTTGGTTTAAAAAATACTTTTTTTTCTGAATGTTCTATACACAAGATATTTTCTATACAAAATTTTCTATGCCAAAGTTGTTCTGTGTGAAAGAGATGTCCTAAAGAAGCTTGTCTACTGTCTTCAGATGTGGAGGTGTAGAGCTATGTTAAAGGGGGAGCCAACCAGGCAACCCCAGAGAGCATGTGTGGGGGTGAGAGTGAGCAGGCAGGCAAGGAAGGTCAAGGTCCGTGGCCTGAGAGGGTGGAAGGACAGAGCTGCCATTCCTGCAGGCAAGTTGGAGCAGGATTTGGAGTTACATATTGGACATGTTGAATTTGAGATGTCAGCTCTCCCTGCAGAGCTGTGGGCTGAGGATTTGGATGTTAAATCTGGAGTTTGGGTGAAGAATCCTGGTGGTTTTAGCAAATGTGCATACATTGAGGTGAAGTGGGGCTGGAATCTGATTTTCTGAGAGGGTCTTGCCCGAAGACGTAAATATGGACTCTCTGGCCTGTAGATGTTATTTTAAACCATCCAACCGACTGCACACAGAGTGGATATGCTTGAGATAAGTACCGAGGTCTGAGCGCTCCAGCTCTCTGGCTTTAAGAAGCTGCATATAAAAGTCTATACTAGTATCCTGTATCTTGCTCAGTTACTTAACATTATACTATGAAATAACATGTTAATAAAAAGAGGCTGTGTGGATGAAGAGAAGCCTCCAAGGAGGTGAGAAGGGTTAGGCACTGACGCAGCAGAGAGACCAAGAACATGTGCTGTGCTGGAAGCCAAGGGAAGAAAACCCCCAGTGAAGAAAGAGAAACCTATTTTCAAAAAAGCTGGCATCAAAGAGGGAGAAAGTGTTACTAATTTCTGGGACCCTTCAACATTTGTAGGCCAAAGACTGAGGAGGTTGAGCCACAGCTTCCGGTGAGACAGGAGAAAATCTGGAAGCATGCAGGGTCCCAGGAGCCAAGGAGGAAGTCATATCCAGTGGGTCAAACATGGTGAAAGTTCAGATAGGATGGAAGCACAGCAGAGGCCATTGTCTTTGCAGTTTGGAGGTGATCGGTGACCTTAAGAAGGGTAGGCTCCGTAGAATCACCAGTGGGGACAAATGCTCCTGTCTGTGACTCCCTTCTTCCACTCCCCGTGTTCCCTCTGCCTTTGGCCAACATTTTGGCTGGACATATCCTTTACTTAAGGTCATATTTCAACCCTTCATTCCCGAGGGATCTGAGGTCTTGGGGGGGACTGCCCACAAACAACAGCTCTAGTTACTTCATTACCACTGGGGTTAGTAGTACTAGTAGGAGCCAGGGGATCCCCTAAATTCCATACCCCTCCTTACTGCCACTGTTTATCACCATTTCCTTTGGTGGTCAGGATCCACCATTTGAGCCCACGTCATAGTCTTTCTTTTTCTTTCTTTCTTTTTTTTTTTTATTGGTAGCTTAAGGAACGCAAAATGTCTTCATGTACTGGTTTCTACTTGGCCCTTTCTACAACTACAGTTCTTACTTCATGGATCAGTAAGACATTGTGGGGGCTTTACTGCATTTCTTCCAATTAGAAATGCACTCAGAAACTAGGTCCATTCCAGGTGCCCCCAGACCTACCTTCAGAACGGGGATCAGCATAGAATTCCATGTGTCCTGTGACACTCATGGTCCCCCAGTCGAACAGAAACTCAGAATTACTGTGAGCTTGGTCCATGTCCAACAATCCCTGGGCCTGAGTCTGAGCGTTTTCCTTTGCCCAGTGCAGAGGTGACTTGCCCAAAGGCCACCGGTTCTTTTTGGAGAGAGCTAAGAGGGTGATACACATCTGTGAGGTTATCCCCAGATCGAGTCTCAAGGGTGTGTAACTAACTCTTAATTCAAGAGATCCTGACTCTGTGGACTGACTTAGTTCAGGGGATTTGATGAACAGCTGAATCATTATGGCTCATTTTAAGCTCCATTCATTAGGCCTATACAAACTGAACAGGCTTTTTTCTTTCAGCATTTTTATGAAGCCACATTTTTCTTATAACCATATTTTGAGTAAGGACATCTATGATTATTTTTTCTTTGTTTTTTAAATTTACTTTAAGCAGAATGTGCAGGTTTGTTACATAAGTATACACATGCCATGATGCTTTGCTGCACCTAGTGACCCATCCTCTAAGCTTCCTCCCCTCACTCCCCATCTCCCCACAGGCCCTGCTGTGTGATGTTCCCCTCCCTGTGTCCCTGTGTTCTCGCTGTTCAACTTCCACTTATGAGTGAGAACATATGGTGTTTGGTTTTCTGTTCCTGTGTTAGTTTGCTGAGGATTATGGCTTCCAGCTTCATCCATGACCCTGCAAAGGACATGATCCCATTCCTTTTATGGCTGTACAGTATTCCATGGTATATATGTACCACATTTTCTTTATGCCTATCAATCACTGATGGGCATTTGGGTTGGTTCCATGACTTTGCTACTGTAAATAGTGCTGCAATAAACATATGTGTTTATGTGTCTTGACAGTAGAATGATTTATATTCCTTTGGGTATATAACAGTAATTGGATCACTAGGTAAAATGGTATTTCTGGTTCTACTTCCTTGAGGAATTGCCACACTGCCTTCCACAGTGGTTGAAATATTTTACATTCCCACCAACAGTGTAAAAGAGTTTCTATTTCTCCACAGTCTTGATGGCAACTATTGTTTCTTGACTGTTTAATAATCACCATTCTGACTGACTTGAGATAGTATCTCACTGTGGTTTTGATTTTCATTTCTCTAATGATCAGTGATGTTGAGCTTTTTTTCAAATATGTTTTTTAGCCACATAAATGTCTTCTTTGGAGAAGTGCCCGTTCATATCATTTGCCCACTTTTTGATGGGGTTTTTTGATTTTTCCTTGTAAATTTGTTTAAGTTCCTTGTAAATTCTGGATATTAGACTTTTGTCAGATGGGTAGCTTGCAAAAGATATTCTCCCATCCTGTAGGATGCATGTTCACTCTGATGAAAGTTTCTTTTGCTGTGCAGAAGCTCTTTGGTTTAATTAGATCTCATTTGTCAGTTTGGCTTTTGCTGCAATTGCTTTTGGCATTATTTATTTATTTATTTATTTATTTATTTATTTATTTATTTTGAGACAGAGCCTTGCAATGTTTCCCAGGCTGCAGTGCAGTGGCACAATCTCAGCTCACTGCAATCTCTGCCTCCTGAGTTCAAGCAATTCTCCTGCCTCAGCCTCCTGAGTAGCTGGGACTACAGGTGTGTGCCACCACACCCAGCTATTTTTTTTTTTTTTTGTATGTTTAGTAGAGACGGGGTTTAACCATGGCTTTTGGCATTTTTATCATGAAGTATTTGCCCATGCTTATGGCCTGAATGGCATTGCCTAGGTTTTCTTCTAGGGTTTTTATGGCTTTTGGTTTTACATTTAAGTCTTTACTCTATCCTGAGTTAATTTTTCTACAAGGTGTATGAAAGGGGTCCAGTTTCAGTTTTCTGCATATGGCTAGCCAGTTTTCCCAGCACCATTTACTGACTAGGAGCCCACTCTGTGAGAGAGAGAGAAGGTGGGCTTCTGGCTGTCAGGGAAACTCACGGGGCTTCAGTGGCCCAGGGTCCTCTGATTCAGCAGCCTCTTCCCGTATATCTCCTTTCCAGTTCTTGGCTCCAGTGAGGATGTTACTGCTGAGAGTTAGATGTTGTTGGCACCATCAAATAACTAGTGTTGAATGCTTGTCACTAACAGCAGCTATCTCACTGCCCCAGGAACTCGAGTTTGCCCTGGTCACCATGGCCTCAGAGAATGCTCACATCTTCCTTTCTGTGCACCACTAGCTCTTGATTCTAAAAGACGTGAGAACATCTGATTGGCAGAGCCTAGGTGACACAAATATCTGGAATTCTCAGCTTTTCTAATGGGAAGTAACTCTGCTTCCTGTTAAGACTGACAAAGGTAGAAAATTTTCCAAGTGTAGGAAAGGCAAGGCAAGGCAGCCAAAAAGAATGGCAAATGTCTACCACTTCCCTGCAAAATTGAGACTGTGTTTTCTTCTCTTGCTGGTGGAAATCACTTCTAAATTTTGATTTTAAAAAAGCAAAAATTAAGATTTCATAGAAAGATCCTGATGTATTTGGTCATGATGGTGACAAGGTCCATCAAGACCCAGAGGCTGGATGATCTTTCATCCACCCAAGTCCTTATGAACTGGAAATCAATATTATGGTGTGCATCCTGCTGAGCCCAGGAATCCAGAAAAAATTAACCTAGAAATGGTCACAGGCTTCCAGGAGATTACTCCCTGTGGGGAAAGGCATGGAACATATAAATGGTATAAGGAGCCATACCATTGAAAATATCATAAGAACAAAGAAGAAAAAGTATGTGTTGTTATAAGACTCTGGAATAGAAATCTAAACTTGTCTTGGGCTCCCCACCTCTCTCTCTCTCCCAACTCTCAGTAAGTAACCATCAGCTCCTGGAGGGGCTTGTGGTTTGAATACAAAAGAGTAACGGTCCGCATAAATGACAGAATATATCTGCATCCCTAAGGTAGGAGGAGACTCAGTAAGTTCTGGGAAAAACTAGCTGAGTATAACACAGTGAACCAGGTAGACAGAGGCATGACATGGAGCTGGGAGGTGGGGTTCTAGGTCCATGAGATAAAACCAGGGAAGTGATGAGGAGCACACAATATTTTTGTGGCCTCTTAGTGGCTTTGGAGGAAACCAGAGTGAAAGTCACCAAAACAGAGTCCAAGTCAGGGTCCTTCCATCCTCAAACCAGACCCCGGTGATCTGTTCTAGCTCAGGCATGATTAGATTGGCATTTTAGAAAGAAACTTCAGTTACCACGGGCAGAAAGAACGAGGGGAAGCCAATGAGGAGACCACTCAAAGCAGCAGTTCTGGCAGGAGATGGGCACCGGAGCTGCTAGTGGGTGGCTGGGTGCAGATGCTGGCAGGACGTCTGGAAGGTGGAATGGAGTGCATAATTCTGCAGGCATGATGGAAAAGCAGGAGCATACTGAGACTGAAATGGAAAAATAAGCCATCTTTCAAAAGATTCCTTTCCAGAGCATATAGAATACTGTACTTCTGTTATTTTGGAACCATCCCACCCTGTGCTCTTTTGGGGGCCACTTCTTGGGGTTTTAGTCAGGATTCTCCTGTGAATCAGAACTGATCAGATGTGCTTATACATAGAAAAAAATATTTTTTAAGGAATTGGCTCATGCAGTCGTGGAGATTTGGCAAGTCCAAAATCTGATGGAACAGTCTGGCGGGCTAGAGACTCAGCAAAGAGTTGCAGTTGGAGTCAAAAGGCAGGCTGTTAGTGAGCCAGGAAGAGCCGATGTGGCAGGTCAAGTCCAAAGGCTCTCCGCTGGCAAAACTCCCTCTCACTCAGAGGAGCGAAACCTTCTGTTCTGTTCAAACCTTCACCTAACTAGATGAGACCCACCGGCACAATGGAGCTAAACTGCTTCACTTGAATCTACTAATTTAAATTCTAATCTCATCCAAAAACACCCTCGCAGAAACATTCAGAATGATGTTTGGACTATATCTCAGCCCAACCAAGTTGACACATAAAGTTAACCTCCACAAGGCTGCATCTGAAATCCCAGATGGGAACATTTGGAGAGGTGGCAGAAGGTTCCTTGACTCACTCCTAGGGCCCCTTGTGTGAAGGCTTTTCTGTGGCTCCCACATCATTTCCAGGAATCGAGTAGAAAGTTTCTCTCTCTCTCCCCTGACCCAAACAATATCCCCTGAAAGCTAACACTTCTGCAAGCAGTAGCTCAACTCAAACAAATGTTTTTATAAATGGCCAGTCAGCAATGCGTGGCCTGGGAGATGTGGCATCTTGTCCCTGGGGACCTTCAGTGACAGAATGCAAACCATCTGCTGGGTGGCTTCCAGCCTGGGCACCCACTGGCTTGCACAGGAGACGGGGCCAGATGTTTTCCTGAGGTCTCTTCTCACTCAAGGATCTGATGACACCGACCCTTCATTTCTTCTGAATCAACAGCTGCTGATTTCATTCAAATAATCTAATTTGAAATTCTGTTTCTGGAACACAGACAGCTTCATCCGCCCAGGCAGAACAAAGGAAGTGGAACGGGGGCCTTTAATAGGAGATATTTTGGGTGTTTTCAGACATAGAAGTCAACAAGCTGTTCATTCATAAGGGCTCTGACCTCTTGTTTTGAAGGAAAACAGGAAAAACAAGCTGGGTACAAAGAACATAAATATTTTACTTTTCCCCCATTCTCCAGTCTGGGCTGAAACAGGAAACAAACGTCTCCTCTGCACCTTCCCCACCCTCCAAACACATCTGCGAAAAGCAACGTGGAGATCAGATGATGGAAGTGGATTTAAAACGTAATTTGCCACTTTTGAAGAAATATAAGTTACAGATGTATCTATTCATTTTGGGGAGAAGAAGGGGGTTCTCCAGGATTCTTAGGGGAGCTCTTACGGGAGAAGGCATTGTCTCCTTCCCATGTGGGTGTGTGGAAGCCAGAAGGCAAGGAGACGTGGTCATGGGGGAGGCGGGCAGCCAGGCTCTGACAAGCACATGCTGGGGTCTGGGTGGAGATGCCCAAAGGGTCTACCCCACAGGCAGTGGGAGTCTGGAAACGCATGAAGGGATGGCTGCACTGAGCTTCAGGTCGGGGTCTGAGGGAAGTGCCACACAGCTCCTGCCCCTGGTGGTACAGCGGCTACCTCTGCACCTCCTCCCTTTCCCGGGCAGCTCAGAGGCAGCCTGCGAACTGCCTCACCACAAAGGCCAGAGGCACCATCTCCTCCCGCTGCAGTCTCAGGTTCCTCTGGAAATTTCCAAAGGAAGGAATTTCCAAAGGATTTTCCCAAGGAAGGTCTTGGCCAGATCAGGAATGGCCAGGGGGACAGTCCAGCTGAACCCCTCTGAGACACTGGACCAAGCCAAGGGTTGGTCCTGTGAGCTGCTTAAAGAGGTGAGATTAATAAAATTCTTTTTCTGGGGGGATAAAAAATGGAGCCAGGTTTTCCCATTATTGTAGAAATGTCACATCACTTTTTTAAAATAAAAAATTAAGCCAGGCGTGGTGGCTTACACCTGTAATCCCAACACTTTGGGAAGCTGAGGTGGGCGGATCACTTGAGGTCATGAGTTCAAGACCAGCCTGACCAACATGGAGAAACCCTGTCTCTACTAAAAATACAAAATTAGCTGGGCATGGTGGCTCATGCCTGTAATCCCAGCTATTTGGGAGGCCGAGGCAGGAGAATCACCTGAATCTGGGAGGCAGAGGTTGCTGTGAGCCAAGATCGTGCCACTGCACTCCAGCCTGGGCAACAGGAGTGAAACTCCACCTCAGAAAAAGATAATTAAATGTACAAGATGATGATATGGAGGGCATTGCTGCCCCATGGCACCAACGTCATCCCACACAGCCTGGCTCTAGAATAGGAGGCAGCTGCAACCCGCATAGCCACACCCGCAGGCTTGCTCCCCCTCTTTGGAGCCAGGACCAGGGCTGCCTCCCACTGCCCCCTCCCTGGGGGTGTCTTCCAGGAAGCCTCACTATTCCATGAAACCTGCAGGGTCCTTGGGCACCTGCCGTGAATCAGGCGCGATGTAGGTACCAGCCACGCGAGGATAAATAACGACCCTCTCTTCAAGGAGAACATGGTTTTGCAAAGAAAATAGGTGCGTGTTGTGTTGTCATTTGTAAAGCAAAAGGGACAAGAAAAATATGCTGGAGGAAGCAGAGGCGGACTGACCAGGCATGTGGGAGGGGCTGAGGGAGTCTTTGCAGGAGAGGGAGCTTCGGGATTGAGGGGCTGAGGAGTCGGAGGGGATCAGGAACTCCTTGTAAAGGCTCAGAGAAGACTGCATTGCATGCTGTGATTCAGAAGGTCACAGAGGAATCATAGGAGGTGAGAGGGAAAGGGCATTTGGAGGCAGATGGTGAATGCCCTTCAAAGGCAGACGAAGACGTTTAGACAGGAGAGCGAAGGTAGAGACCCAGTCCCAGGATGTGGCCGTTTGGAAGACTGTGTTGAACTTCTGCCCAGAGAGGCAGAGATGAGAGCCGAGTAACGGGACCTGGCCTGGGAACAGCGGGTCCACGTGCGGGTTCCTGACTTCCCAGCACTAGACCCTGAGAAGCCTTGAACAGAGATCACCCTCAGCACCCTGGGGTCCTCAGAAAGGCACCTCCAGTGTTGCTTATTCATTCACTCATTTATGAAGCCATCATTGATACAGTAAAGCCTGGCTGACCTACATTCCCCTTAGAGGCATTCAGCTGTGTGAGCTCAGGAAAGAGCGGGGAGACTGAGGGAAGAGGCATGCCCGCCCTCGAGAGAGAGAAACGCAGCCTCGGTGGGGAGGCCCCCGCCCCACCCCATTCTCTGCTGGAGAGGGGCTTGGACCTGCTGCCCCAGCCAGGCCACCACACTCACTCACATTTTGCACCCCGCTGGATTGGGGGAGACTTCTTCTTTTTTTTTTTTTTTTTTTTGAGACGGAATCTTGCTCTGTCGCCAGGCTGGAGTGCAGTGGCGCAATCTTGGCTCACTGCAACCTCTGCCTCCTGGGTTCAAGTGATTCTTCCGCCTCAGCCTCCCGAGTAGCTGGGACTACAGGCACGTGCCACCGCACCCGGCCAATTTTTGTATTTTTTTAGTAGACACGGGGTTTCACCATGTCCAGGATGGTCTTGATCTCTTGACCTCATGATCCACCCACCTTGGCCTCCCAAGGTGCTGGGATTACAGGCGTGAGCCACCGCGACTGGCCGAGACTTCTTGTTTAAATGCTCCCGCTGTTCTTACAGCACAGTCCCTTGAATGCATGCCAACTGCCTTATCTGGACGCCAGGCCACACCGATAGACCAAACCAGGCTGCGTGCATGCTCGAGACTCTTCAGGGTGATCTTGGCTGTCAGCACTGCTTCTCTCTCAGCCAGCTCGCGACATCAACATCCAGGTAAGAAGTGTCCACATGGTCCCCAGTGTGTGGCCAGCACTTTGGGGGATGAACAAGTGTGTGCCTGGCAGTCTCAGACCCCAACTCTACTCACAGGGTATAGGCCACACCCACCAGAGTAGTGCCATCGCAGAGGTGAGTTCTTGATCCTACAGCTTAAAAGGTACTGATGCTTTGAAATGGGATAGCCTTTCTTTTTCTTCCTTCCCTTATTCTCCAGCAATCCACGAAGGCAGCCAGATGGGCTCCGTGAAAATGATGTGGCTTCTGAGTGAGTTCTGACTCACTTTCTTGAAAACTTCCAAATGGCAGGGTCGGTGCTGGGCATCATATCCATCCACCCAACCTCGGCACCTTAGCTGAGCCCGGAAGAGTATCAGTTGTCAAATTTCAGACTTAAGCTAATAGGGTCAGAATGAAGCTGCAGGACCCGGAAGTGTGTTAAGGACCAGAACAGACGCATTTCCCTTCAAGCCCTGAAACTCCGCGAGAGAGTCACTGTTCTGTGAGGGAGATGTGAATCAGGTGTGATGGGGAAAAGAAATGGCACACACACAATACCTTTAAGGATAAACAAACTTTATCCATGTCAATGGCAATGCAGATACAATTAGCAAATGATATAACAAGCGAATTCATGTAATAAGCAGATTGCTACTATAATAAGCAAACTGCAATGGGAAGGGGAGAAGGGAAAAGATATTTGCACTCACCAGACCACAGAGGATTCACCACCACATCGGGAAGCAGCAGCCTGGGCTCCAGAGTCGGCCACTCGTCCATGCACAGACGTAGAGAGGTCTCAGGAAGCTTCGGCGCCGTCTGGGCCCCTGGCTCTTTTTGTACCAAGCTGTTTGGCCTGAGGCCCAGTCACGAGGGCCCTGCGGGACTGAGCTTGAGGAACACAAGAAGGTCTACCTGTTTTTGCAATTGTGTATTGTTTTTCAATAACGAATGTAGAGAAATCGATTGAAATAGGGATTTCTCCAAAGCAGCGCTGGATGAACGCCTCCAGGGGCTCACACAACCTGCCCCGGGACTTGCTGATCATTGTGTCCACGTTCAATTGAGTTCAGATTTAATGTTTAACTTTTCCTCCACATTCAGCCTCAATCTGACACTCAATTGTAGGGAAATACCCTTACAGATAAAAGGGGTAGGCATAGTTGATATAGCTTACAGATACAGCGTAAGCACAGGAGAATGAAAAGCACAAATAATAAAAACCACACCCCCTAGAGCTTTCCAAGGAGAGTAATATCGTGAGAATTGTCAGTGACATACGCATAACACTCAGTACGCAGCCAGGCGCAAGCCCCTCCTTGGGCTGCGGTGAGCTTCTCTAATGCTACTCAATTTAGCAACACAACAGCACACAGCTGAGCAAATTCATCTGCTAACAACCTAAGTCCAGCGCTACGACCATTAAGAGCTTTTTCTACATGTAAGCTTCATGTCTGAATTTGTTGCTAAGCAGGATTGCAGCAGCGGCGGGGGAGAATCCTGTGATAGGGTACCACCCCCTGGGGGGCTGGCGCATTCGCAACCAGAGGTGTCTGTAAGCATCTAGGTTACTGGGGAGCGGGATATCATCCCGATGGTGAATGGAATTAATGGCCACTCCCAAGTACATCTCCCCAACCGATTTGGGAGCAGGTGCCACCACCCGTAGGATCCGAATACCCAGAGGGTCCCCCAGGGAACAGGAAGAGTTCTACTCTAATTGTATCGCTGTAATGTGTCATGTAAGTAACAAAGGTGCTGCGTGTCTCATTTGGGCTTGGGCAAAAATAGACTGATTGGTTTGGTTAAAAGAAGTTCAGTTTGGATTTCAGGTGTTATTTATTTATTTATTTTTGAGATAGAGTCTTGCTCTGTCACCAGGTGCCAGGCTGGAGTACAGTGGCGCGATCTCGGCTCACTGCAACCTCTGCCTCCCGGGTTCAAGCAATTTTCCTGCCTCAGCCTCCCATGTAGTTGGGATTACAGGCGCACACCACCATGCCCAGCTAATTGTTTTGTGTTTTTAGTAGAGACGGGGTTTCACCATGTTGGCGAGGATGGTCTTGATCTCTTGACCTCGTGTTCCACCCGCCTCGGCCTCCCAAAGTGCTGGGATTACAGGCCTGAGCCACCGCACCCGGCCCTTCATGTGTTATTATTCCACCCCCTTTGGTATCAGAAATCCATTCAGAAATGTTAGCTGGGATGATTTTCCCAGGTGGCCCACTCCCGGTAGCCCCTGGCGGCTCGAGGCCTAGCTGGCATTGACTGCAGTTGGCTTTCTGTTTACAGCGGAGGCTACCCAGTCCGTGAACTCATTTTCAGCCTCAGACCTGATGAGCCAGGTACTGATGTCTGGCAGACAGGTTCTTCTCTGTAGTAACGAAAGCAGAGGGGAACATGACACTGTTCTTTGTCTTTGGGAAATTGTACTAAGCCTTCCTGCTTTGTTCCCTTAGCTATAAGGTCACCAGCCTTAGGGGCGGGATCTGATGGACACTGTACTCATATTTTGACTCCAGGATTTACGCTGGCCACTCGGATAGACTCGAATTCCCCAGTTCTGCATGTTGTTTCTACTGGGGAGGGAACTTCCTCAGGGTTAATTGCTGATAAGGTACCACTGGCAATCGGGCAACCAGCATGGCGGTTTTATAGCAAAAGAGTCTGGAGGATATTATATAAAATGACCTTTCCCTCTTCCCAGGAATCACTATCAATGATGCCACCATACATTACAGTACCTCGCCTTGCAAGGCTTGAAGGTGTCATTCATTCGTCTGCATCCAGCTTTGCAGTTATGGTGGAAATTGAGACCTGTTGATCTGCCTGCTGATTAAATAAGCTGTTAAGAGAACACAGAGATGCACGAGCATCGACATGGAAAACAGTGACAACGGTAGTGTGTGCCAGGATTCTGAGACCTTCCCAGTACTGTTTTCCCCAAACCTCTTTATTCCCAATTAACCATTTGTTTCATTGCCGTTGGGGCATCTAAGTAGTAAGAGGCATCTATTTGCTACTGAGCAAGAGTCAGTACACAAGTGACAAACCCCTCTGGCCTCCTCCTGAAAAGCTTGGAGGTTGGCTCCCAATTCAGCCAGCTGCTGCTCCCACTGCTTCCTTCATCAGAACCGGTGAGTTCTGGGGGAACGCATGACCCAAGTCGTCATCATAAAGACATCATGGATGAAGCAGAGGTGCTGTTTCCAGCGAAGCCCAATAGCAAGCTGACCGTTGATTATGGAAGGGGATATAAGCTTCGCCAGCCTCCGGCAGCTTCCGGGTCCGAAACTCCAAGGATGCCGTCTTCCCATCTGGTTTCTGCTTAAGGCTCCCATGATCACGTTGACCTCTGACATTCACCTGCAGATCTACTGGCCCATCCTGCATGGACCAGACCTCCAGGGCCAGATGCTCCGGCTGTTTAACTTGTTCAAAAGCCATGCTCTCTCTCTCCCCAGTGAAAGTCACGGTGTTTTCCTTTTTTTTTTTTTTTTTTTTTTTTTTTTTTTTTTTTAATCTTTTTCTTGAGACAAATTCTCACTCTGTTGCCCAAGCTGGAGTGCAGTGGGGTGATCTCGGCTCACTGCAACCTTCACCTCCCAGGTTCAAGTGATTCTCCTGCCTCGGCCTCCCAAGTAGCTGGGATTACAGGTACATGCCACCACATCCAGCTAATTTTTATATTTTTAGTAGAGATGGGGTTTCACCATGTTGGCCAGGCTGGTCTTCAACTCCTGACCTCATGATCCTCCCGCCTCAGCCTCCCTAAGTGCTAGGATTACAGGTGAGCCCAGCTAGTCATAGTGTTTCCTAGTGCCTGCATGCAGAAGTTGTAAAATATTACCCAAGTGGGGAATACGACGTCTTCAGAATCCAAACAAGCTGATAAATTTTAGGGCCTTCTTTTTAGCGGTAGGGGTTGCAAATCTGGTATTTTAGCCTCAGCCTTCGGTAAAATAAACTATTTCCCTGTATTCCCTGGAAGCTGAGGAATTTGACAGTTTGTGCAGGTCCTTGAATGTCACTAGGGTTCATTTCTTATCCTTGAGATAGGAGCTGGATTTTTGCCTGCTCCACACCCTGGCTGACCAGTTCTTCATTTTACCCTGACCATGCCACACGAGCCCCTGGTTTCTTCAGCAATAGGCTGAGAGCTTTGAGGCTGACCAGTCAACACGTCGGCCCGGCCTTGGGCCAGGGCCAGTCCGGAAGTCAGATTAGCATTTTCCTTTTCCAGTTTACATTTCTCTTAAAGCAACCAGCTCCTATCTTTTCACATAAACTTATTAGTGGTAAGCAAGTACCATCCACACTAGGAAATTCCCTCAACATCCCCTTTACCAACTGGGATTCTCTGCAGCGCCTCACGCACAGCCAAGATTCAAAATGCACTAATTTAGATTCCCAATTTTCACAAAGGCCCCTTCCCTTGGACCACTCAACGGCTGAGGTGAAGCACTGGGGGGGTTCCCATCCCGGGATATGGGAAGTGCCCGAGCTCCCAGCCTGGTCCCTGTGGCTGAACGCCAAAAATATTCTGTGCCAGAAACGCACGAGGGGAGAAAAAATGACACACACACAATGCCTTTAAGGATAAACAATCTTTATCCCACGTAAATGGCAATGCAGATATAATAAGCAAATGATAAAACAAGCAAATGATATAGTGATAAGCAGATTCATGTATTAAGCAAACTGCAATGGGAAGGCGAGAAGGGAAAAGATATTTGCACTCACCAGACCACGGAGGATTCACCACCACATCGGGAAGCAGCAGCCTGGGCTCCAGAGTCGGCCACTCGTCCATGCACAGACGTAGAAAGGTCTCAGGAAGCTTCGGCGCCGTCTGGGCCCCTGGCTCTTTTTGCACCAAGCTGTTTGGCCTGAGGCCCAGCCATGAGGGCCCTGCGGGACTGAGCTTGAGGAACACAAGAAGGTCTACCTGTTTTTGCGATTCCCTATTATTTTTCAATAACTAACATAGAGGAATCAATTGAAATAGAGATTTCTCCGAAACGGCACTGGATGAACACCTGGAGGGGCTCACACAACCTGTTCCGGGACTCAATTGAGTTCAGATTTAGTATTTAACGTTTCCTTCCCAGTCACTCCCGAGGGGTGATCCGTGGTTGCAACTAGGACGAAGCAAGCATGCAGACGGCACTCAGTTCCCGACAGCACCCCTGCATTTCAGCAGGAGGGTGTCGAGTTTTCCACTGGACCCAAGGGGCCTCCCTCCCCAGAAGCAGGCCTGGCATGCTCCTGTCCGAATAAGGCATCTGGAAGCGCTCTTGCTGTCTTGGTTAACAGGACCGGTGGTTCTGCATCTACAGGCACCGAGCAGCTTTGAGTAAATCCTCCCACAAAGGGGAGCAAATGGGGCGGGGCCGACCCTTGACCATGAGCCTGAAACTGAAGCCCATTCTTGGGAGGCTTTCATGTGGGTTTGGGATTGTGTTGATGCCACCCTGCTCCTCGCAGCACTGGGAAGCCGCTGAGTCTCATGCAGGCTATTGGGTCCTGCGTGCCACACGGCCCTGCTGAGGGCTGCTCTCAGAAAGCTGCTCTGACCGCCCCCTCTGCCTGTTAGGTCCGAAAGGGCAGCCAACCGGTCAACTGCTTATAATGAAAGCTTGTGTCTCCAGCCCCCCAGTTTCGCCCTGACAAGGGCAGTTTCAGAGCCCCAAGCTTCATGTTACCCAGGAAGCGTTTTCTCTCCGCTTGACTCCAGGTGCCCTGTCGTGGTCACTGAGGGATCTCTCGCCACAGGGCCTTTGCACTGGCTGCCTCCTCTGCCCGGATGCCGTCACCCAGATTTCTCTGTAACTGCCACCTGGAGACGCTCCCTCTGGTCTCTGCTCTGGTGAGGCCTCCCCGTGGCCTTATTTAAACAGCAGCTGCTCCCAGGGCCACCCCATCATTCACACCCCAGTACCCCTACTCTGAGGTCTTTCTGCACTCAGCCTCCAATACCCTGTCATCCACGCTTTGCGATGACTTGGGTTTCGTTTGCTGGTCTCACCTCTGGCTCCCCCCGGAATGTGAGCTCCGTAAAGGTAGAGTGTGGATCACTCTCGCTCTCCCCGTTTCTCCCGTGCACAGAGCAGTGCCTGCTGCTCATCAAGCCTGATGGAATGAACATGTTTCTGCTCTCTGTGGCCACCTCTGGGCCAGAGATGGCCCAAAGTTTACAAGCAACCCCTGTTATTTGAAGAAGGAGAAAAAGGACAGAGAAGTTTTAAAAGGAGCCCCGTTTGGATGCATCCACTGAGCACAGAAGGGGAGGACTCTTAGGTGGCCCCGTCCCTTTGCAAACAGGCCCAGGTATTGCAGGCCCCTGAGGCAGCCCCCGGCCGGGACCCTCCCTCGGCTTAGCTCAGCTCATGACAGGCAGCAGAGCTGTGCCAGCCAGGCGGCCTTGCCCTCCTGGGGAGCCAGGGACGCCTGCGCGCAAGCGGAGAGCAGGTGGTCCCCTCCTCTGGAACCCCCTCAGCCAGCCCTGGCATTGCTCGTCCCCCGACTGTGGTGCTGCACCCCGGGTACTCTGAGAATTCCCTTCTTCTCTAGGGTGTCAGAGCCAAGTGGTGGCAGCCGCCTGCACAGACTCCACCCCAGACAAGTCGGCTCGGGTGCAGAGGAGGCTCCTGGCTCCTGGAACATCAGAAGACAGAGGAGGCTCCTGGGGACTGAGCCCCAGCACCAAGGCCGGGCCCCTCTCAGCAGGTTCCCATGTGGCCTTCTCATCAGGAGTTCCTTGGAGGAAACCCCAGCTGCATGCCGACGCAGAGAACCTCAATTAAGGTAGACAAGTTCTTGGACTGCTTAGTAAAATCAAAACGTTTGATCATAAAATCATACTTCAGTTGCCCTAGGGGACGTATTAGTTAAAGAAATTTTGGAGGGGGTGCTTTATTGATTTAGAAATGACTTAAACATCTCCACCTCTGGGACTGGCACCAGGACACAGGGACCACCAAGCACCCAGCCTTCAGAGTGTTCCCGGACCGGCCGGAGGGAGGGACAGGCCCACCCAGAACTCCTCGCTGGGGACTGGTATTTGGGAGCGCCACATCATCAGATTTTCTAGGCAAGATCTTGTAAATTAGTGCCTATTTACTTAACAAATACTAGGTATTTGTATACCTACCACCTAAACACTAGCTCTACCTGATATTTAAACTTGCTGATTAAACTCTAGGTATTTAGGCTTGCTTATCAAATCCTAGTAGTTGAAAACCTACTTATTTCAATACTACCTATACCTCATATTTAAACTTAGTTATTAAATACTGGGTATTTAATTTAAACTTGTAGAATACTAGATACTTGACCATCTCAGGCCAGTTAGAATGGCGATTATTAAAAAGTCTGGAAACAACAGATGCTGAAGAGGATGTGGAGAAATAGGAACACTTTTACACTGTTGGTGGGAGTGTAAATTAGTTCAACCACTGTGGAAGTCAAGGATCTAGAACCAGAAATACTATTTGACCCATTAATCCCATTACTGGGTATATACCCAAAGGATTATAAATCATTCTACTGTAAAGACACATGAACATGCATGTTTATTGCAGCACTGTTTACAATAGCAAAGACTTGGAACCAGCCCAAATGCCCATCAATGATAGACTGGATAAAGAAAATGTGGCACATATATGCCATGGAATACTATGCAGCCATAAAAAAAAAAAAGAATGAGTTTGTGTCCTTTGCAGGGACATGGAGGAAGCCAGAAACCATCCTCCTCGGCAAACTAACACAAGAACAGAAAACCAAACACCACATGTTCTCACTCACAAGTGGGAGCGGAAATGAGGACACCAGGACACAGGGAGGGGGACGTCACATACTGGGGCCTGTTAGGCGGTGGGGGCAAAGGGGAGGGAGAGCATTAGGACAAATACCTAACGTATGCGGGCCTTAAAACCTCGATGATGGGTTGACAGGTGAAGCAAACCACCATGGCCCATGTATACCTATTGAACAAACCTGCACGTTCTGCACGTGTATCCCAGAACTTAAAAGTAAAATTTAAAAAAGAAAATTAAAAAAAAAAAAAAAAAGAAATGCTAGGTCTTTGGCTATGTAGCACCTAGCAGGTATTTACTCCCCTGTTCCCCAGTAAATTACCCACCACCTAGTGAGTTGCAGGTTACAGGCAACCTGGGAGAAGCTATAACCAGGTGGGTGCTTGGCGGGGCAACGTGCCCTCTCCTCTACTTTCAGCTCTGGTGCAGAGGCGGTTCATGGCTCATGGAACATCAGAGGCTCCTGGGGACTGAGCCACGGCAGCAACAGTGGTGCAGTGGAGATTCACCAGGTCCTTCCTACGCATTAACTATCCATGTTCACAAAAGCCCAGAAGGAAACTGGGGCTCAGAGAAGGTGAGAAGTGTGTGCAGGGTGGCACAGCAGGCACATCCAGCCCAGGTCCGCCTGGTTCCAGGGCCCATGAGTCTTTGCTCACCACCCCAGGCTCTGCTCAGCATGGAATCCACTTTCTCATGCTCACCTCGCTGTCCATAACTAAAATCCAAGCCCTAACAAAATTCCAGTCCCTGCGGGTTTTCTACTCCTGTCTGCCGTGGATCTGCTATGCCGAGCACTGAGCAGGCAGAGGTCATGCTGCAGAAAGTAGGGGCTGCCAGGGACAGCTTTGGGACTGAAGAGAGACATGATCGGGAGCTCCAAAGGAGGGCAGAGTGTGTCCCGGAGGAGACAGGCTGTGTGGTCTGGCAGCAGGGGCCAAGAAAGCAGGGAGACAGAAGACGGACGGGCCGTGAGTGGGAGCGAGGCCTTGGGAGCTGAAGGAACATCTCGTCTTTTGCTGGATGAGAGAGCTGCCACCGGAGCTCCAGGTCAGGGGCCGGGGCGGATTTGGCTGAGTTTGGCTGAGATGGGGCAAGCAGGAGAGGCTCTGGAGCCAGAGAGACAGGCTTGTGCTGCAACCAGCTGCACAGCCGGGACCAGCTTCACCTCTGAGCCCACCCGAAAAGGAGACCTGCAGAGGGACAGAGAAAGCTTGCAGCCCGTGGCCCCATCCTGATTATTAAGAGGCCTGAAGGCCGATCGTTCAGAAAGGGCCCTCTCGGGCTGGGGGCCGTGCACAGGGAGATGAGTCTGTGGTGACTGGTGCTTCCCGTGGACTTCAGCGTTGACGAAGCTCGGGTCCCCCGTCTCTTATCCTCACCAGCACCCTGTGAAGAGAACCAGGCAGCATCCCCAGTCCCTGCGCTACCCACGAGATGTGTGGCGTACGGAGTGGCTCGTGACTTTTCACACAGAGACGCTCACAGGGTGTTTGACCTGGAACACTCACACCTCTTCCCTGCCCAGCTCGGCACTCTCCCCAGTGTGGGGACAGCAGTGGGACCAGAAGACAGAGGCCGCTCTGACCGGGGCTTTAGCTGGGGCCTGCTGAGTGCATCTGTGGGGTGAGTTTGGGTTTCTGCCTCTGGGACTTGCCTAGAGTGAGACATGGGCACAATGCCTGTGATTCTTGCTGATGCCTCCTCAGCCACGTCTACAACTCCCTAGCAGCCTCTGGGTGCGGCTCAGTGCTGATAAGGGTGACGTGGCAGCGTCTGTCTCTGAAAGGTCAGCTGGCCTGTCCCTTACCAGCCACAGGACCAGCCCGGAGAAGGCTGGAGGTGAACCCGCTGCCTGAGCACCTGGGTGCAGCCTCGCCACCCAACAAGCTCACCAATCCCTGCCAGCTCCTTCCCAGGGCCAGGTGCCAGCCCCACCCCAGATCCACGGTGTTCTGCCAGAATCCCCTGCGCCTCCACAGAGGCCAGTTCTAATGCCCTGCCTGGAAGGGGCTTCCGTGGTCCTGGGACCAGCTTCAGAGCAGCAGATGATGAAGCCACGGTGCGCGGATCCACCGAGGGTCAGGGGCTGGCCGGGGTCGCTTGGCTGGCAGCAACTCTGAAGTGCGGCCACAGCGGCACTCCTTCCCGGGGTTGTAGAACCCGTCACAGGGCCTGGCTGGGAAGAGGCGCTGCCTCGTGGAGAATTTCACCGGGATTTCCAGGACCGTGTGGCTCTTGCTTAGGCATGATTAAGATGTCTCGTCAGATAAACTCTCACAGAGGAAAGAACAGGCCTCCTCCTCCCCTTGGGGCCAGGCTTGGGTGGAGGGGGTACAGCTGCTCCCGGGATCTGCCCATGTCCAGGGCATTTCCCGCAGCCCTAGCCTTAGCTTGGAGCCCTGCACAGGGCCTGCAAAGCAATGGGCTGTTTATTGCAGAAACTCACCAGGTCCTGCGTATACACTGACTCTGTCAACCCTCCCAAAGCCCACAGGGAAACTGGGGCTCAGAGAGGCCGAGGAATGTGCGCAGGGTGGCACAGCAGGCACACATCGTCCCAGGTCTGCCTGGCTCCAGGGCCCACTGAGTCTTCGCTCCCCACCCCAGGCTCTGCTCAGGATGGATGGGCGGGAGCTCTGCCTCTCCCAGCCCCTCTGGCCCAGGGAAAGCTTTCTCCGAAACCGGCTTCATGGCTCTCGCCCCTCTTCAGTTCCATCTCTTCCAGGCTGCCCACCTGCTGTCTCCCCGCTTCCTCCCTCTACTCTCAGAATGCAGCCTGTTTCCAGCAATTCAGTCACGTGCTGCTGGGTGCGAGCCGTCCTGGGTGCGTGAATCCCTGGCTACTTCGAGGCTGGGTTGGTGATCTTTCCTGGACGGGTGCTGGCCATCCTAGGTGCAGTGCGTGAGTTGTGGCTACTTGGGGGCTGGGTCTGTGATTTTCCTGACTGTGGGTGCTGGCCGTCCTGGGTGCGTGAGTCTGTGGCTGCTTGGACGTTGGGTCTGTGATCTCTCACAGCCCTTCTCAGAACGAGCTGAGACGTGAGAGTGGGGCAGCCCTCTGTTGATCCAACCAAGTTGAGAAAAGACAAAGAAAAGCAAACGGGCACACTGACCCTCGCTGTTGCCCAAACCGTAATTTTTGTACATCGACAAGAGCTGTGGGGTTGTCAAGTCACTTGGAAATATGAAAAGGGAGGGGACAGATGCAGAGAGAATGCAGGCACGTGAGTGGTGAGACTGTCCTCCCGAGCCAGCGTCCCTCTGGATTCAAGCCCCAGCACTGCCATCCCTGAGGCCGTGGAAGGACACCCGCTGCCTTCTTCCCGTGCCTGCGGTGAATGAAAACAAATACCACCTGGAGCCTAGTGCTACCTTCTTCTGGACTCAGCTGCCCTGGAAAATCAGCTCACCCCCTTCCCTGCCTTTTCCTTTCTGACTTTAAACAAATGGACAAAATCACACCCTGCTGCTTTCTGATGAACCAAATTCCCCGGTGCTAATGGAGTGATTTCTGTTCAGTCCCCATCCATCCTATTCCTGCCAGGTTCGCTGCCTGCTGATGGAAGCGTGCGGTGGATGTGACTGTCAACACACACCAGGAAGCTGAGAATTGGGGGACTCAGGGGTCGGCTCTTTCTAGGACGTCACCCAGAGCAACAGAAAGGAGTGGCGCTCCCTCCTCCCACCCAGCCTGGTGATTCAAGGGTCTCGGCAAGAGCTGTTCAGCCCCAGGGCTGAGTGTGTGTGAGGCTGTGACACCCTCTCCCTGGCCCAATTGCAGGCAGACTATCTTCCCATCTGGGGCTGCTTTGTCCCGGCAGGCCCAGTAAGGCACCCATGCCTGAATGAGAGCAGGGGCCACTATGTTGAAGCCTGACCTGGTCTCACCTTGAGGCAGGTGCACTCTAAGCTCCCAGGACCTTGACAGGCACACAGTATTCTCCCCTAGTGAGTTCCAGAATCCCCAGAGCGTCTCACTCCCCTTCTGAAAACAAGAGCTCCCAGGTAACCAAACACTCACCCCCGAAACGGCAATGCATTTCCATCTGTATCTTAATTCCACACAAACAGTAGAATTTCTACAGGACAAAGAGGCCATAGAGATTGGCCACAAAGGGACAGGCTCCGCTGCCAGCTCACGCTCCCCCACCTCACCACTCCCCTTTCACAGCAAAAGCAAACGGAGTACCAGACAGCGCCCCGCATCCCTCCCCCAGCCGTTCTGCCATAACCAGCCTCCCTCCTGGGTAAGTCCGGGCCTCCGTGAAAGAACTCTCTGAGGACCAATGATTTTCTTTCCCTTAGGTGGACACCTGAGGCCCTGACAGGAGTCAGGGCGTGGCACCTCAGGCCGGGCCACGTGCTCTGAGCACGTTCTCCGTGGACGCCGTGTCCTGATGCTGGCTCGTCTCTCTGCTTTCTGTGTTTTCACATTTGTCAGCCTGGTAGGTTTCCAATTGTTTTTAGCAATCTTCTGTTTGAAAGAAAAGGAACTGCACCCAACAGTGTCATAAAAACCCGTGTATCTGCTGACAAAACACGATTCCTTCTAAAGCCCGAGAATGACTTTCTAGATGGCAGAGCCTTACCAGGCAGAGGTGCGCACACACAGACAGGGACAGACAGACAGAGGCGCGCACACACAGGGACAGACAGAGGCGCGCACACACAGACAGGGACAGACAGACAGAGGCACGCACACACAAGGACAGACAGAGGTGCACACACACAGACAGGGACAGACAGACAGAGGCACGCACACACAGACAGGGACAGACAGAGGCGCGCACACACAGACAGGGACAGACAGACAGAGGTGCGCACACAGGGACAGACAGAGGCGCGCACACACAGACAGGGACAGACAGACAGAGGCACGCACACACAGAGACAGACAGACAGAGGCGCGCACACACAGACAGGGACAGACAGAGGCGCGTACACACAGACAGGGACAGACAGACAGAGGCGCGCACACACAGACAGGGACAGACAGACAGAGGCGCGTACACACAGACAGGGACAGACAGACAGAGGCGCGCACACACAGACAGACAGACAGAGGCGCGCACCCACAGGGACAGACAGACAGAGGCGCGCACACACAGACAGGGAGATCCATGGTGTGAAATCGCTTCTGTGGACGTGGGCACGGGAGAATGAAGGGTGGTGGAAGCCACTCTTCTGGTGGCCTTGGCAGAGAAGCCAATCCTAAAACTCAGGGAAGGAAACACCCTCCGTGAAAACCTTTAAAAAGAACACTTTGTTTTCGATGGCATCTGTGTTCTGACAAATGGCTGAGCGCTGAGCAGGCCAGATCAGTTCCTTTTGCAAATTTTATTTTAAGTAATTGAGTCATCTAAGGATGATCTGCCCAGGGCCTCTTACATGAGCGCTTCTATACTAAGCCCTGGGCAACCCGGGGTGGGCGTCGGCAGCCCTGCCTTCAAGGAGCGCGGCCTGCGAGAAGTCTAGCATTCTTCTATCATCCATTGGTACGTGCGTTTGTAAGAACGTTGACTACAGGTATAACTTGAAGCAGACCTCGGTCACCCGGGACACAGTGTCCAGATCTCCCCAACACCCACATGGCTCAAGCCAGCACCCAGAGATAAGAACCTGGAGGCTTCTCCTGCCCAGCACTTCCCTGTAGCTTCCCTTAAGCAGACCATTCAGGCATTTGCCTGTGATCCTAAAGCGACTCACACCCTCTTCCTTATATATACTGCTAGTTGCCATGTGCGCTGTGTCTCTGCCTGACTGTGGCTCTGCCCGGGAAGACGAAGGACTGCCCTCCCCAACCCACTGCTCCCTCCTTGCCCAGGATTTGTAAGTAAAAAGTCTTCAAACTTCTTTCCTACTGTGGTATACCTTGAATTTGTGCCTTCCATCGGAGGATCTAGAGGATGCCCAGGCTTTGAGATGCCAGGGAGAATGCAAGAAGGGTTCCCAGCACCCGAGTGACACTCAGGCAGGCGTAAACTGGACAGAAAAAAAGCCACTTGGGCATCTACCAGTATGACCGAGTTTCCCAGGAGGGACTCCTGGTCGTGAGTCTGACGGTCAGGCGTCAGGCCATCCACCAGGTGATGGAAGTTTCCCTTGAAAGGCGCACTGTGACAACATGTTTAGCTCCCATTCATTTTCCATTAGGGCAGGATTGCCAACTGCCCTGATACTGAAAACCCCAATCCAGCTGGTGGCTTGCAAAACATTTTCTTTTTTTCTTTTTTTTTTAAGACAAAGTCTTGCTCTGTCACCAGGCTGGAGTGCAGTGGTGCGATCTTGGCTCACTGCAACCTCCGCCTCCTGGCTTCAAGTGATTTTCCTGCCTCAGCTTCCCAAGCAGCTGGGACTACAGGAGCGTGCCACCACACCCAGCTAATTTTTGTATTTTTAGTAGAGACAGGGTTTCACCATGTTGGCCAGGATGGTCTCAATTGATCTCTTGACCTCATGATCTGCCCACTTTGGCCTTCCAAAGTGCTGGGATTACAGGCGTGAGCCACCACTCCCAGCCTAGAGAAACATTGTCTACCAGGAAAAGGCAAAAAAAAAAAAAAAAGTCAGCAGCATCTCTGGTGTCAGAGTCAGACTTGTCTTCAGCGGAAGTTTTCGGCCACGACCTCCTTGCCTGATTCTCTATGCCTGGAGCACTGGTAAGGAGGAGGATTGGAGGCGCCATGCGAGGTGGGCGCGGCTCACAACCTGGAGGGTCTCATGAACCATGTTCCACCCATGACCCTGCTGGCAAGGTTACAGGAGTCTCTTTTCTGGATAGGAGGTCGGGGGTGGACTTCTAAGGGTGCAATGAGGGTTCTTGTCTGGGGAACAATTTTCAGTCCTGCTTGGTATCAGGTGCACCCACGGGACCTGGGGCATTCCAGGGGAAATGTATAGTTGGCTGTAGACAGGGACCATTTGGGGCCCCTCCAGGGACAGCTCCCCACATTCCTGGTACCCATTCAGGGTGGTGTCAGTACTGCCCCTGGAGGAGTTTGCTTTCATGGTTTTTAAAGTTTGATGATCATCTGCAGACAGAAAAATGGCAGAATTCATTGTCGAAGTCCAGCTGTAATTTGGGGTATCTCCCTAATAGATGTTTGCAAAGATTTTCAAGTTTAGAGGAGTCACATAGGAGAAGAGGAGGCAGCTTTGGTTTCAAAGTTAACAAAAGCACAGGAACATAATTTGGAGTCTCTGAATTTACACATCTATAACTACAGTCACATAATACAAAAAAAATACTATTTAATATGTATGCTGATGCAAAGGGTGGAGAAACCTTTGGGCCTGCTGGTTTACCTTCTAACCTTAATGAAAAACCCTCAGGAGCATCCGAAGGGGCCTTTGGAACTCTGGGCTGCTGCTTCTGGCCTGCAGCCTGCAGACATCCTCTCTAGCCTGTAACACAGCTATTGGGAGCCTAAGGAGTGATTCCAGCCATTGCAACATGTTAGGCTGGCTTTTCTAAACTTATGTATCATCATTATTAATTATTATACTTTAAGTTCTGGGGTACACATGCAGAGCGTGCAGGTTTGTTACACAGGTATCCACGTGCTGTGGTGGTTTGCTGCATCATCACTCCATCATCTACATTAGGTATTTCTCCTAATGCTATCCCTCTCCTAACCCACCACCCCTGCAATCCCTCCCCTAGGCCCCCACCGCCAACAGGCCTCAGTGTGTGATGTTCTTTTCCCTGTAGGTGAGGTTCCATGACTGGGAAAGCAGCCCCTCTGGTTTCTACATTTCTTCAGGGGCCTTTGCCCTGGTCCCAGAGGCTGATCAGACCACTGGAAAGAGGAAGCAGGAATGCTAATTATGCAGCTCCCACGCTGCCCGGAGAATTTCCTGAGCCGGCACCCAGCAACTGCCTGGGCAAATTGAGGGTGCGTGCCTTGGAGAACAAGGCTCCTTTGTACATTGCCCGTACCGGGACTTACCACAGACCTCACGGCTGGAGGAATCTCAAGTGTGACCTGGTAATAACATGCTCTTAGAAATGGGGACTGAAATGACGGACGCTACGCCAAGCAGTGGGTTAAGTGGATTCCAGGAATTGCTTCTGATTCTCCGCAGCAGCAACCTGCCTGGCACATGGTCAATTCCATCCTCATCACTAAAACCCAACCCTCTCAAGGTCGCCGAGGACTTCCACGGGGCTGAATCCCAGGGTCGTCTCTGTCCCCATTATACTTGACCTTTCTGCAGTATGTGGCACAGCGGGTCCTCCTCTCGCCCCCTTTCCTGGGCCACCTCCTACCGCACTGGCGGCTCCTGCCCAAACGACTCTGCTGTCGCCTGTTCCTTGGCTTCGTCTTTAAATATCGGAGCTCCCCATCTCCCTGCTGACTCCTTCTCGTCTCTCTCTCCATTCATCTTATTCTAACTTTATCATCCAACCCCATGGCTTTAAATAACCCCGTGGGCTGATGAGTCACCAATGTCTATCTTCCCGGTGGCTCTAGTCTCACACATTCAACTGCTCGCTTAACTTCTCCACTTGGAAATATGCCACATGGCCAGGCGCAGTGGCTCATGCCTGTAATTCCAGCACTTTGGGAGGCCGAGGTGAGCAGCTCACCTGAGGTTGGGAGTTCGAGACCAGCCTGACCAACGTGGAGAAATTCTGTCTCTACCAAAAATACAAAATTAGCCAGGCACGGTGGTACATGCCTGTAATCTCAGCTACTTGGAAGGCTGAGTCAGGAGAATCCCTTGAACACGGGAGGCGGAGGTTTTGGCGAGCCAAGATCGCGCCATTGCACTCCAGCCTGGGCAACAAGAGTGAAACTCCATCTCAAAAAAAAGAAAATACACCACACATTTTGAGCTCAATGCGTCCCGGGGCAGCCTGGTCTCCTGGCCGCCCCGGCATAACCCCTCACTGGTCTTCTGCTTTTCAGTGAATCTGACCACCCAAAATTCAGAAGTCGTTCCAGAAATTGCGCTTTCTCCTCCTCCCATACTCAGCTCCTCGCCCAGCTCTGCGGCTGTCTGGCTGGGTCATTGCAGGGCTCGAGATCCCTGAATCTGCTGTATCTGCCGCACCGTCCCCATCATGGGGGACGTCAGCCAGTGTCCTGGATTCCTGCAGTAGCTGCCACCTGTCTGCCCACGGCTTGTCATGCCTCAGAGCCTGCTCTCCGCAAGCAGCCAGAGTGGCTTCTGTTTGCCTTCTTTGTTTTTAATTGTAAACCAAATCCATCCCTTTCCTCCCGAAAATCTTTCCATGATTTCCTGAGTCCTCAGAGCCCCTGGGCACGTCCATGAGACCCCACGTGGACTGGTCCCTGCTCAGGCATTTTCTTTGTCGTGTCCTCTGCTGGGTAGGTTCTTCCCCACCCTTAGCACAGCAATGTCTCACCCACAGGCTCCCAGGACACCCCTTCCTCCCACCCCTCTAAAGCCACGCTTTGTCCCTGTGCTGCGCCTGTTTCCTTAGGAAGCAACAGCAAAGCACTGTAGCCTGAGGGCCTTCAACACCAGGACTCGTTTTCCCACTGCCCTGGAGGCTGGAACCTGAGACCAAGGTTGGCAGGCTGGCTCCTCCCGAGACCTCGTTCCTTGGCTTGTAGACGTCGTCCCCTTTCTGTGTCCTGACATGGCAGTCCCTCTGTGTGTCTGTCCTCATCGGCTCTTTCTATAACGCGCCTGTCGGATCGGGTCAGGACCCACCCTAAGGGTCTCATTTTAACTTAGTGACTTCTTTACAGGTCCTGTCTGCAAGCATGCCACTTGCTGAGCTCCTGGGGGCAAGGATGCCAATGGGTGGGTTTGGAGAGACACAGTCCGGGCCATGTGGTCCTGACCGGGCCCTCCACGTCTCACCTCTCTGCTTCTTTCTCTCGAGTAATCACCACGTTTTAGAATGACTTCTCTCTCTTTTTATTCTTTTTATTTTTTTCATTTTTTATTTGTGTGGCTGTCTGACTCTTCCTTTGCCAAGGACAGCTCTGTATCTATATCTATATCTATATCTATATCTATATCTATATCTATCTATAGATAGATAGATAGATAGACAGATATTTCTTTTTTGAGATAGAGTTTCTCTCTTGTCACCCAGGCTGGAGTGCAGTGGCGCTATCTCAGCTTGTTGCAACCTCCACCTCCCAGGTTCAAGTGATTCTCCTGCCCCAGCCTTCCAAACAGCTGGGATTACAGGCATGCGCCACCACGCTCAGCTAAAAACGTTGTATTTTTAGTAGAGATGAGGTTTCACCATGTTGGTCAGGCTGGCTGGTCTCAAATTCTTGACCTCAGGTCATCCACTGGCCTCGGCCTCCCAGAGTGCTGGAATTACAGGCATGAGCCATGGTCCCCAGCTGGGATGGACATTTTATGAGGCTTTTCCACTTGTTCCCTGCTGAGTCCTCACCGTCCACACCATGGAGGCTGCGGTGAGGCCTTCTCACCGCATACTTGGGAAGGTTCCAGAGGAGAAGGGCTTTCAGTGGAGAGAAGAAACAGCAGGAGGAACTGTTCTGGTTATTATTAGTCCTGTGGAAAGGATGGGGAGGCCTTGAGAGCCAGACGTGTCTGAGATGCCCAGACGTGGGCCATTCTGAACTCAAAGCTCGTCACTTTCTCCCCCTCTGTCCCCTCCTACAGGAGTGGGCATTACTGCTTCTCAAGCTCTGGGCCAGAGCAGAAAATTCCCTGGCCACCCCCTGTGCAGAACAGACGTGGGTGAGACTCTGATGAGGCCACCTACCCAGCCGTGGTGGCTCCTAGTCCAGGACGTGGAAAAGGGGCTGCTGCCTCAGAGAGCCGGGAGGGTGAGAAGCCCCTGAGTGTGTCCGGAACCCGGAGAACTGGATGAGGCCCTAGAGGCGCTGGACCCCAGGAGCACCAGCGGGAGCAGATCCAGAAGCAGAGTCATTCTGCCTGCATTCTTTCCTGGCCAGATCCTGCAGAGGTTTCCTCTGTGAATGAGTCTTCTCTGTCTGCTGTCACAAACTGCCACCTACTTGATGGCTTTAAACAGCAGAAGTTTATTCTCCCACAGTCCTGGAGGTAAGAAGTCCAAAGTCAAGGCACCAACAGAACCATCGTGCCTCTGAAGGTTCTGGGAGAGGGTCCTTCCCTGCTTCCTCTGAGTTCTAGGGACCCCCGATGCTCCTTGCAGATGAACGCACCCTCCAGTGAACATATCACTCTGCCTCACCCCAATCTCGGTCTCTGTCTTCACATCTTCAGCCTTGTCCTCTGTGTGAGTTCATCCCAGAACTCCCTCTGCCTCTCTCTTATAAAGATACACATGATTGCAAGTGGGGCCTGCCAGATAATCTAGGATAAGCTCTTCTTTTCAAGATCCTTAGCCTAATCACATTTTTGCCATAAAAGGGAACATTCTCTCCTCTGCCACATAAGGTGGCATTCCCATGTTCTGGGGATTAGGATGCAGTCTCTCTCTCCGGGGCCACCTGTCAGCCCACCACACTATTTTATGCATTTCTTAAATAAACAGGTGCCATCTCCCATGTAGATCAAGGGAAGAGCCTCTGCCCGTCTCACAGGCTGGCCAAAACCACCCATAATAGCAGCATGACATTTGAGGTGGCTTTTCTGCTTGTCGCAGGAATAGTCTCAATATGAAAAGATAAGACCTTGGCGTTGGTGGGAAAATAATGCTTCTGTCTTTCAGAGCAGGAGTGGCACAGAGCGGCCCTCTGTGTGGGGGGAGGGGAGGGAGTGGTTGTACTACAGAGGCGCTGCTGCTGGGTGGGGAGACTTCCCAGAGGAGGGTAAGATCAGGATCCACACACACAAAAAAGAGCATGAAGGAGGAGACCGTGGGAGCCCAGCCGTGGGACGGGAACAAGGCAGCGTGAAGCCCCAGAGAGAAATAAATGGTGTCCTTGTCTCCCTATCTCTAGCGTGGGGTGAACCGACCGGCCTGTCACACCCCACTGGCACACAAGCTCTCCAAATCCTCACTGAGCTCATCATTAGCCTGTGGGTGCCCGGGGGAAGACACAGGTGACAGCTGCCCCTGCCTCGGGCCTCCCCAGGCCAGCCCCCTCGCTGCTCCCTCTGCTTTCCCTGGACACATGTTGTCAGCAGGAGGCTCAGGTAGCCAAATCTCAGGGCCCGGAGCACCCCTTTCCCTCCTCCTATCCTCCCTCCTGGTCCAGCTGGCGTGTGCATGAGCTGTCCGTAGGGAAAAAGCCCAGATTAGAGACGCCATTGAAAGAGTCAGTTTCCCCCACGCAGGGGTAAGAAGGACCAGACCTCAGCAATGCAAACCTGCTTCCTTCTGGACTATTTGCTCCCCTGAAGGATGGACAGAGTGAAGCTTCTCCATTTTCCTTGTTAGGAAAACAAAATGCAAATGAGTTTTCTGAGGATGACTTCTGAGTATTAAGAGTCTTATGTACCATTTTATCACACACGGGGAAGAGCAAGGGACACGCAGAGGGGAGCTGAGAACCAAGCAGGTAAGTCTTCAGCTCCGTCTTCAGTTCTGCCCCTGACCCTCTTTGTGACCTCAGCCAGGCTGTAACCACTTCCTGCCTCTTTTTCTTTTAAACCTGTTGTGATAAAGAATCATTTGGTAGAAATACCTAATGTAGACGACAGGGGGATGGATGCAGCAAACCACCATGGCATGTGTATAACTGTGTAACAATCCTGCACAGTCTGCACGTGTACCCCAGAACATAACGTATAATAAATAAAAATAAATAAATAAAATTAAAAAAATAAGAAATGAAAAAGCTTGACTTTTAGAACCAGACAGAATCACATGGAAACATTACCCAGTTGTGTGATCTTGGGAAAGTTTTTTTTTGACTACTTTAAACCTAGTTCCTGGGCTGAAATAGACAGATACCATGTTCCTCACTGGGTTGTTATGAAAATTTGGAAAAGATACCTGAAAATGCATAATCCAAACCCTGGTACTTAAGCACCCAAGAACAGTGCTCGCTCCTCTTTCCTTGACTGGAACCAAAAACTAACAACAGAAGTGAATAAGTCAAGTTCAGCTTCACCCTTCGAAAAGTGATCTCATGCTTTTAGCAGTAAAGAGCTAAATATTTTTTCATCAAAAGGAACTCAGTGTTTATAAGCTTTAGTAATTTAGGTTGAAGGGATATGTAGTACATTAAAATGTTACTCAGAAACAATTTATATTCCCCAATCCATTTAGATGAGGCACTGAAATGTCTAATTTGAGATGTGGGCCTCTAAATGCAGCCTTTGATGATCAAACTGGCCAGGCAGGATCAAGCCATCCTTGAATTCCTATAGTGACTTTTCTGTGGTAAGCTGCATTGTAGTTATGTAGCTTGCATCTCCCTTTTTCCAGCAGCACAGTGAGCTCTTCAAAAGGGGATGAAATATTTGTTTATTTGAGCTGTGAGGGAGCCTGAGGAGGGGTCTGGGATGTGCTCACTGAGTGGCTGAGGCACAGATTTTTCTGCTCTGACATGCACGTTCCCTGCTTCTGCCCAGCCAGGTGTGCTCCCTTGCTTGTTGTAGAGGCTGGGTCCATTAGGAACCCACTGGTCACAAATCACCAAGACCCACTTTAAACCAGCTAAAGTAAGGGAAGACATTTGGAAGCCCAGCTAACCCCACTGTTTGGTCCAGGGGTGGGAAAGCCTCAACATCCACAGCCCAGTTATACTTTTTGATGAGTTACCTAAATGCAGTAACAACATAACTCGGTTGGACAAAATGAAGCTTGCTCCATTTCCCTTGCTAGGAAAACCTAATGCAACAGGTATTGTCTCACCGTCCTGGAAGCCTGAGATCTGAAGTCAAACTGTGGGCAGGCCCATCCTTCCTCCAAGTGCCCTGGGGATGGCCCCCTCTACACCTCGCTCATAGCTTCTGTGGCTCCCAGCAAGCCTTCTTGTTCCTTGGCTTGTGGCTGTATTGCTGCCGTCTCTGCCTGATTCTTCACGTGGCCATGTTTACAACGAGTCTCTGTAAGGCTTGCTTTCTTCTCATAAGGACTCCAGTCATATTGCAGGTATAACCCACCCTATTCCAGTAGAATTCCACTTTTTTTTTTTTTTTTTTTTTTTTTTTTTGAGACAGGGTCTTGCTATGATACTCAGGCTGGAGTGCAGTGGTGAGGTCTTGGCTCACTGCAGCCTTGACTTCCTGGGCTCAAGCAATCCTCCCACCTCAGCCTCCCATGTAGCTAGGACCACATGTGTGCACCACCATAGCTATTTTTTATTATTATTGTTGTTTGTAGAGATGAGGTCTCACTATGTTGCCCAAGCTGGTCTCAAACTCCTGGGCTCAAGCAATTCTTTTGCCTTTGCCTCCCAAAGTGCTGGGATTACAGTTGTGAGCCACTGCCCCTGGCTGACCTCATCTTAACTAATGACCTCTGCAAAGACCTCACATTCTAAGTTCCCAGTAGACACTGATTTTGGGCCCCACAATTTGACCCACGTCCCACTCCAAGGCCCAAATACGTTTGATCGCCTCTTCCTGCTTTTGGGTCTCTCTGAGGCTGGCTCTCCTTTTCCAGTGTTAATGATGGCCAATCCCCTGGGCCAGGAGTGTTCTCTTCCCCTGCCCATCCTATGGGAGAGACTGAGCTCTGGTCTGTCCCATCCTCCCAGAAGGTGGTGGGAGGCCCCTCAAATGGGACCAGCTTAGTCCACGTGCTCACCTGTGCATGGGTTCCTGGGGCCAGAACCATGGGAATTGCTGATCGGCTGAAGCCAGGAAGGCCTCCAGGCTCCCCGAGAGAGAATGAAGTAAGGGTCCCCACAGGAGACACGGGTGCCTTTTCCCTAAACGAAGGAGAGAGGATGGTGCCCTCTCCAGAGTGGGAGAGAGTCACTGTCAGAAACACCACGATAGGAGAACTCGCATCACCCAGCTGCCAGGGCTGAGGCAGCTCCACGCCTGGACTCCCTGCTGCAACTGACAATACCCCAGATCCCGTGGTGCTTAAACGCGCTGAATAATTTAAATGGCAATTCCGGGGAGCGCTGCCAGCAGAGACAATCAAACGGCACTCCATATTCCACCCGCCGGCCCCTCCCGGCCTTGCCCGCAGCGTCTCATCAGGGACCCGGTTTTGTCTTTCTGCAGGTCCGAGGTGGGTCTCGTCTTAGCTCCTCGGCTTTGGTCCTGGTCACAATCTGTAGCACTTTCCTCCCCTTTCTCCAACAAATGAAACTGGAGGCAGTGCCGCCACTCCCCAGCATTCAGTTAGAAGGGAAAGCAGCCATGGTGGGAGGCGGGGAATCCCCCCTACTCCTCCACACAGATGTGTCCTGGCTCCATGCAGCCAGCTACAGTGGCTCTCCAGCAAGGACACAGTGAGTGAGAAACCAGAGACGGTCCTCAGGGTCACCTGGACACAGACCTGATGGGGTCCACCATAAGACAGCCACGGAGTCCAGGCAGCCTGTGGCCTGAGCTCAGGTTGGAGGCTGCCCTTCCCGTGCCTGTCCTGCCTCGTCTCCCTCCCCTCCTCGCCACCCCTCCTCCTCTCCCCTTTTCTGTTAATCTGTCTGTAGGATCCACATACCGTGACAGCTACCTTGACAACCAAGGTCAGAATCTTGTCTCGGCAGTGCCTGGCGTTCCTGGGCGTTCCCGAGCCGCCAGGGTGGGTATGCTTTGCAGAAGGACAGTCAGAGGCACACCCCCATCCAGAAGCCCACACCAGGAAGGCCGTCTCTGAAGATGCAGGGTTCCTGGGCTGATACCTCTTTCTTTTTCAACGGTTCAAAGCATCTTGTGATGATCCCACCCCCAGACACATAATCACCATCAGAGAAGCCCACAGAGTCCAGGGATGGGGTTGGGGTCTCCTAGGAGGGTCTCTCCCTCTGCCTCTTGCCCCGCCTGCCCCACAGAGGGCATCCACACAGGCCCCGGTTATCCGTAGGACTCTAGAACATGGGCTAGTCCACGTGCGAGCGGCTTTCATTCCTACTTCATTACACCTTCATCCTCCCGAAGGATTCTCCTGTAAATGATAGATAATGTTAAGCCCAGGCACCGATGGAAGGGGAGAAGATGCTAAATGGAAACACACAAATTGTCAGGTGCCCGAGTGGAGGCAGTAAATTAACAGTTTCGCTGTAAATCGGGTCTGTGCTTTGCACTTTACATGTAATTGTTAAATTGCTCTAAAAATAAGTAACCGATAAAATGAATAATGGTCCCATTTGCCTCATCCACGACTCGGTTGGAACCCAGTGCTGACACAGACACCATCACTTTCACACTCACCGTTTGGCAGCAGCAGAGAAAAAGCTTTTATTCCACTAAGTTTGAGATCCACTTAAACAGTCAGAGAGTTAGATTCTGAAGTCAGCCTGGGACTCTCAGAATTCACGTCCAGCCTTGGCACTGGGCCTGTCGGATCTTCTGGGAAGAGTCTGCATCCTCAGACGACCTCTCTGCCCAGGAGCTCTGTCCTCAGACTCAGCCCTGCTCGGGTCCTGCCCCCTGTTATCATGAGTCTTGCTTTGAATTAGTCTTTCCTTGTTCATATACCATGTGTTTTCTTTACACGGATTGGCCCCTGACATAGACACCAAATTTTCTGGACCCAGGAGAAAAGTCCCCAGATGAAAATTTCATTGGCAGGCTTTGCAACAGCACATCCATGCAGCTTTCAAGAGGGGCTGGGTTTCCAGACCACCTGCCTTAGTCCCTTTCGGCAGCAAACCTGGATGCACCTGAGCCTGACGCTGTCCCTACCATGCCCTCTGTCTGCAAAGCCAGAATAACCACCACGGCCCACAGAGCCGTCCGGGGGATGAGGTCAGGCCATGCGCACACAGGGGCAGGTCCCCACAATCACTTCACAAGGCTTAAGCCAGACCTGGCTGTTCTGACTCTGACTCTGCAGGACCAGCTTTTACCTCCTATGGGAGCTCCACCCTGGCCTGTGGAATGCAGGGCCCCTGTCAGCGTGGGTTCAAATGTGAGGGGACACGGTCCTCTGCCTCACTCCATAAGCTCACAGGCAAGCCACCCCACGAAGAGAGGATCTGACCCAGGGGCAAAGATGGCGACGTGCATTCCCGCGTTTAAAACGCACACCCCGCCTGGCAAGCGATGAGAGGGCCTGGCTCCGGGGAGGCCGAGGGGAGCTCCTGAGGGGAGGCGGGGAGAAGGGCCCCAAGGCTGGATCTCCAGGAGTGAGCAGGCCCTGGGCAGGACGGAGGGCTCTGAGGGCGGCTGGGGAGGCCCGCACGGGGGAAAGGGACAGTGACAGTGAAGTCTCCGAGGGAGAAACAGAGTGACTCGTTGTAGGAGTGTGCCAGGTCTGCAACTGGGAGTGAGGACTTCTCGGGCTGCAGGGGACAGGCAGCGTGACCATGGGGACTGAGCTTGGCCCCCACTGTCCAGGCACTAGGGAGCCACAGAGGAGTGAGACAGAGGGCAGCAGCACAGACTGGACCCCAAAGAAAAGAGCTTTGAAGAAGCTGGGTGGGAGGCGGGGGGACCAGCTGGCCGCCCACAGACTGCGCCAATGAAAGAGCCGATGAGCCCTGAGTCGAGGCCAAGGGGCTGGAAGTGGGGATGAGGGAGACGCAAAGATAGAGTTAGAGGCAAATCTGCGGAGCCGGCCGCCGAGAATCAGGGTGAGGAGGAGACGGGACGAGGCGGATAAGGGTCTGTGCTGCAGAACGGGCCGTCCGTGGTCTGGAATGCAGCGTCCCCTGGGCTCTGTCCGACGGCTGTGCACACTCCAGCTCCTCTGCTCTTCATTCCTCGGATGTTCAGGTTTGGGCTCCTGTTCTCAACCTCACACAGTTCAGTTACTGGGAAAGGCAGGTGTGACCTCAGGCCCCAGGAGGTCCCCATTCTAGCAGAGCAAGCAGGCAAGCAGACCGGGTGTCCGGAGGCCCAGCCTAGCCCTGAGTCCGGGTCGCACCCTCCTGAGGCTCTGCGGGACTCAGAGCAAGGGCCTGCTCCCAGCCGGGCAATGAGGGCTCCTGTGGACGGGGCTGCCCTTTGAAATGAATCCGGGGGAGGAGACAAGGTGAACTGGGGGAAGGAGGTCCTGGAATGTTCCTGGCAGAGAGAGCAATGGGAAGGGCAGGAGGGGGAACATTCTAGAGTGGTGGATGAGGGCCGAAGGGGCCAGGTCATACTGCATGGGTCAGAGGGGACTGAGAGCGCCGGACCAGGGAGCAGGCGGCAGGGGCACCCTCATGTGGGCTGGCCTCAGGACTCTGGCTCCTGCAGCTGTGTAGACATGGGCTTGGGTCATTCCTCAAAGGAAAATGCAAATTCTGCACCATCCTGGGCCACCTCATCTGGACGTCCCCGGTGCGGTGGTGCCTGGGGACAGACTGCTGGCAGGACCTGAGGAATGCACACAGACCCTCCCCTAGCCACCCGGATCCTGACCCAGAAATCGTTCCAAGAGCAGACCGGGCAGCCCTGCCAGCTGGCACCCCCCTCCACACCCCACACCTGGCCGTGCGGGAGCCACTCAGAGGCTGTTTTGATTCGTTCATTTCAGCAAGGCTCATTATTTTACAGGGAACAATTTCTAACCATTTTCCTTGTCACTCAGGACGGCTGCTCTTAGCTGAGTTACTCAGGCTGTTATAAATACATCATCAGGCGCGTTCAACAAGCGATCGCAGGTAAAAATAATCCCCGCGGCGCTGGCCGTGCGGAGCGCAGATGCAAGCTGGGCTGATTTCTGGGGAGACACAGTGGGCTCCTCACCTCTCCCCGTGGACAGGGGCAGGGGCAGGACTGGCACTGCCGGGTCCAGGGGAACATCTCAGATGGGACCCCGCTCCTGGGCCAGGAACTGTGAGCCTCGATTCCTCTCCCCTCGGGGTAACAGTGTCAACCCTGAGGGTGCACTCTGGGGGTGCAGTGCTGTGGAGAGCACTGTCCCCACTGGCCGGGGGGCCCCTGTAGCTCTCGTGTCAGAGTCTTCTGGGAACTTCCTGACAGACCAGGCTAGCTGCACGGGGGCCTCTGGGAGTGGGCCCAGGTGGCTTTGTGGCCCAGTGGATGAGGAGGGGGTGCAGGCAGGATGGGCACTCCTGCACCTCTGGTGAGGAGGCAGGTTGAGACGGGAAGGGGAGCCAGCCTCGAAGTCGGGACCCAGCGTTTTCTCACAGGCACAGGTGGCCAAACCCTCAGCTATATCACCTATTCAGTGGGCATAGTGAGGCTTACCAGGCAGAGTGTCCAACATTCATTTTGTGAAATGACATTTTCGAGGCCCTCGTAGGTGATCCACCCGCCTTGGCCTCCCAAAGTGCTGGGGTTAAAGACGTGAGCCACCACACCCAGGCTGCCGTAATTACTCCTGTACAAATGTAATATCGTTATTATTTAATTACATATATCATGTATGTAATTTATATATAACATAGAACATATTATATATAAATATATAGAGAGACTGGTAAATTGGTTTTAATATGTTGGTGAATCCATTAAAATTTTTCTAAATGAGTTTTTTTTCAAGAGTTCTAACATTTAAAAAAATTTTTTTCATAAAATTGTTATGCCCTTCTTCCAAGTTGCTTTTTTTTTTTTTCTTTTTTGGTTAGCACACTCGAAATTGACACCTTAAACTGACTTCTCTCTGTCAGACCATAACTATTTTAATTAAGACAGTTTTCTCTCTGCAAGTGCAGAGGTATCTGGTGAGCTCAAAGTCAATTCTGCTCACTGCTTTTTTTTTTTTTTTTCAAACTGAAAAGTGAAAATATTTCACCCAAATGCATTTACAGATGCTGGCTTTTTGGCTCCATTTACCCACCTTCACAAGAGAAAATTCATCAAATAAGTTGTCTACTTTGGAGCTGTTTCTCTATATGTTTCTCTTGAATAGTTCTCAAATTTTAGATACAGCAAACTTGTACATCTTTTAATTTTGTTTCATTTTGGTGGAGTATAAATGTGTTTAATTAAAAATAGGGCTTCATTAAAAGATGCCTTCCACACGTTGAGGTATTCTGAAGCAAAATGATATAATTTCAAAATTAAAGCGTATGTGCTATCAGGATACTTGTTGATTAATTTGTCTCATCCCTCCCTTGCTTGTAAGGGGTACATTTAATGTCTTCCTGTTTGCAAGCTTTGTCTTCAACAACTGCAATTTTCTCAAAGCTTTAAAAGCCGAAGTCTGCAAAGTGGCTCACGCCTGTACTCCTAGCACTTTGGGAGGCTGAAGCGGGAGGATCACTTGAGCCTAGGAGTTCAAGATCAGCCTGGGCAGCAGAGTGGGACTCTGTCTCTACAAAAGATACAAAGATCAGCTGCAACACATCTGTAATTCCAGCTACTTAAGAGGCTGAAGTGGAAGGTTTGATTGGACCCAGGAGGTCGAGGCTGCAGTGAGCTGTGATTTTGCTGCTGCATTCCAGCCTGGGTGACAGAGAAACACTGTCTCAAAAAAAATACATACATAAATAAAAATTTAAAAACCAAAGTTTGTCGCTGTCATTGCTCTATTTATTGAATTCAATAAATTATTTGATGCGACCAAAATTGAGAGGATTTGTTTACCAAAGCATTCACTGCTGCTGTAGGATCCTCAGGTGGACTTAGAAGGCAGCTTTCCAGGGGCTGTCTGTGGAATTGCCCTCGTCATGGGCACAGGGTGAGGAGAGAGCGGCACACTGAAATATTTCTAAAATTCAAAATCAACTTTGTGGTCAGGCACAGTGGCTCATGCTCCTAATCCCAGCACTTTGGGAGGCTGAGGTGGGTGGATCACCTAAGGTCAGGAGTTCGAGACAAGCCTGGCCAACATGGTAAAACCTTGTCTCTACTAAAAATACAAAAATTAGCTGGGTTTGGTAGCACATGCCTGTAATCCCAGCTACTCAGGAGGCTAAGACAGGAGAATCACTTGAACCTGGGAGGCAGAGGTTACAGTGAGCCAAGATCACGCCACTGTACTCCAGCCTGGGTGACAAGAGTGAAACTCCATCTCAAAAAAAAAAAAAGAAGGAAAGAAAGAAAGCAAAATCAGCTTTGTCACAAAGTGGTGTAATTCAACTACTCCAAATGTATGCATATAAATATTTGTAAGTTTGGGCAACTACGACTTACATTATTTGATCATTGGATTGTCCCAACGTGTTGGACACAAGTTTCATGAAGGTGCCCTACAACCCATTCGTGGTTCAATTTGCTTCGTAGACACCTTTATATAATAAGAATATCGTTTCTACCCGGATCCTGTTAAGTAGTATGTCAGGATATGACCACCACAATGAAACAAGGAATTTCATGTTCAATGTGGAACCTTTTAACTGAATTTGCAACAGTCCTCATCAGAGTCTCAAATGTCCCCCCTCAGACAATGAATTTTTTTTTTTTTTTTTTTTTTTTTTTTGAGACAGAGTCTCACTCTGTCACCTAGGCTGGAGTGCAGTGGTGCGATCTTGGCTCACTGTAACCTCTGCCCCCTCCAACCCGGCCTCAGCCTCCCGAGTAGCTGTGGCTGTGGGCGTGCACCACCACACCCAGCTAATGTTTGTAGTTTTAGTAGAGACAGGGTTTCACTATGTTGGCCAGGCTAGTCTTGAACTCCTGACCTCAGATGATCTGCCCTCCTCGGCCTCCCAAAATGCTGGGATTACAGGCCAGAAAGAAATTCTAGAAGCTGCTTTTTTAATTCACAAATGGGATTGAAAAACATGGTCTCCTTCCCAGAATTCAACGACTTTGACGTCCTGTATGAAGGATCAGATGTTACCATCTGAAACTGGCTTCAATGACCATTTGCTGAGCTTTTCTTCTGCTCGTGGTGCTGGCACGTGAACAGTTAACCGCTTCACTTTACGACAGGCACAGGGAAGCTTAGCTGCCAAGTGGGAGCTGAGTTTAGAAGAGCAGCATCTGATCGCGATGAAAAGCCACGCTCTGACCTTCTGGTGCCACGTGCTGCAAACTCTCGTCTTCAGCGAAGCCTTGGACCACTGTCTTTGGAAGCAGATGTGGCTGGTTCTTCAGTAGATGACGATCCTTCAGCTTTTCCGAGGTCAAAACAATACGAATACGTATTTTGTGCAGCTTCATTGTCAATATGAATGGCCAGTGGAAACTCTACTTTTTATTTTTTTTATTTTTTTGAGATGGCGTCTTGCCCTGTCACCCAGGCTAGAGTGTAATGGCGCGATCTCGGCTCACTGCAACCTCTGCCTCTGGGGTTCAAACAACTCTCCTGCCTCAGCCTCCCGAGTAGCTGGGATTACAGGTACCTGCCACCACACCCAGCTATTTTTTTTTTTTTTTGTATTTTTTAGTAAAAACAGGGTTTCACCATGTTGGCTGAGCTGGTCTCGAAGTCCTGACCTCAGGTGTGATCCACCTGCTTTGGCCGCCCAAAGTGCTGGCATTACAGACATGAGCCACTGCGCCCGGCCAGTGCTTTTTCATTAAACATGTACTTCCATGATTTTAGCTCATTGCTACCAAATGGGTTTCTCACAACACTTTAAAAGCATTAGCAAGCAAGAAAACAAATAACTCATTGTGTAGTCATCCCACAAAACAGCAATGCCACCTGTAGCCAGGGTGGCCAGGGTGGGGGCAGCTCTCTGTCTGTGTTTAGGGTCTCCCAGCCTCTGTCTCTTCATTGCATTTCACACGCTCGCCCTGTGATGTCCCACCCATCGCATGACTGGCATCTGGTGGCTTTAACATCTTTCAGGTGTGGCACAGGCCATAGCACAACTGGTGGTCACCAAGTGTCGGCCACAATGGGGGGGGCAGTAACGTGGGACATGTCTGCCCTCTTGCCTGAGGCCCGAAGGAGGTCGTTGTCCCTGGCTTCATGTCCGAGCAGCTTCCTCGGTAGCGCCTGAGTGCGGTCCTGGCCAGGGAGTGGTGGCAGTTGGGTCTGGGAAGAGCTGAGGACAAGCTGAACTGGTAGTTGCCAGGGTTCTGGAACCACGTGTTAAATTAAAACTGCTCACTGCACGTGTCTCCTTCACAAGGGCACCAGGTCATTGCCGAAAGCAGGGGTCACGGTGGAGTCTACCAGGCCGTGTCCCGCTTATTTTAATATGAACGTTCACAACAAACTTGTTTAGAAAATGCAAAATCTGGCACACATGCCAAACAGACCAGGTGCCAGGGCAACAGGTCACCAGATGATGGTCACCCTACGGGGATGACCGAGCAACACTGCCCAGGGGCGTCCCATCTTCATGAGCCCCTGGAACAGAGAGCTGACCCTCCCCTCATCCAGATGCTCCAGAAGGGGTAGCCTGGGAGCCACCTCACTGCTCTTACAACTGGTCTTCAGCCTGGACCTCAACAGACCTGTCCGAGCCCTTACCAGACCCACCGAGTTAGAATTTCTCATGGCAGGAGCTCATGACTATGCATTCCAACAAGATTCCCATGTGAGTCCCATGCAGGTGGGCAGCAAAGCAGGGCTTCCAGACTCCCAGGCAGACTCTCCTTCCCGCTGTCACCTGCTTTGCTTTCCTTCCCACCTCCTGGCCCCGCCTTTGACCCCACACCACCTATTTCTACAGAGACCACAGCTGTCCCTGGCCTCCCAGGTTCTGCGAGTGGCCCTGGCCCAGGCAGTCTGCAGGAGAGCCGTTCAGCCCAGTCCTGGCAGAAATCCTCCCGTGGTGGCTGTTCCCAGGGAGTGGGGCTGGATGCCGTGAGTGAGCACCCTCCTGTCTCTCTCCCTCGCACAAATGCTGCTCCTTTAGGCCAGTGGGAAAAGATAGCAAAGGGAGTGAATGTCCATGAGAACCGATTACGCACGATTACTCACATGCTGGAAGTGTTACCTCCACCATTGCAGCCAATCCTCACCACATGCCTGCGACAAGGGGCACCCACCAGCAGAAAACCAAGCCAGTCTCCCGAACGGGACAGATACAATCCACCTGCCAGAGTGCCTGGGCATCTGGGGTGCAGCTGTCCCCTGATAGGGGCCAAACCTCCTTGAAACCAAAGCCCACAACCGGGGCTCTCCCTCTTGCTCACCTTCTCTCTGTGGGGTCTTCCCTCTCTCAGCCTGTGCGTGGGCTGGCGAGGTGGCCATGGGCGGGCCAGGACTGCTGTCTGCTCCCAGCTCTCCTCAGTTCCACAAGTCCCAGGGAGGTGGCAGAATCAATTTTACTTTCTGCTTGTGTCTGGCCCTGTCTGGGAGTCACGGTTCCAGGGTTTCCTGGGACACTGTTCCATGGTTCCACAACCCTTCCACGTGTGGCTCTTCCCAAGCTCACCCGGAGGGCCATCTCCGTCCCTGTCACCAAAACAGGAAAGCCCACGGGGTGTCCTCGGGGAGGGTTTGATTGGCCAGGCCATTGCTTTTGCCCAGTGTCCAGCCACTGGCAGACGCATGACTACGGGGCATGGCAAGGGGGACCAGGAAATCAGGAGGAACAGGAAGACGCTGCTATACCCATGGAGGCACCCCCACGGCTCTCATCCCCAGGCTGTATCATAGCCAGAGAGAGTCCAATAGGTCCTGCCTTGGTGGCACCTCCTCCCTGCTGCAGAGGAGGGGTGGCTGTGAAGTGGGCTCCCGGGGCACTGGTGACCGACTTGTCTGACCTGGTGAGTTAGAACACTCGCACACAGGTTACATGGAGCAGGTCTGTACCTCACAGATGGGCAGCAAGAGGCAGCAGGGTGGAGGGTCCCGGGCAGCTGGTTCCCCAAGGCTCAGGAAAGCTGCGTAGCGTGGCGGGTTCTTGTTTCTCGGGCCGCACCTGCACCGCAGCTGAAGGACCCTGCAAAGTAGCCCGCCTTGGGTTTCACACTTCAGGGCCACAGGGCCCCCTGAACTAGAAGACATCTGTTTCTCGGGGGCGCGTGGGACGGGAATAGCGCCTGGCCGTTGCAGCCTATTCCTCCCCATCTCAGGGTGCTGCTTTTCGGCACATTCTACGAGAGAGAAACTGGGGAGTCTGCCTGGTGAGCCATCCGACTGGTATCATGTGGAAACGGGCAGCTAATTGACACTCTTGCAAGAATCCCCAGAGGAGGAGGCCATGGGTCTCGCAGGGAGGGACGCCGTAGGAACACTACACTGCGCTGGGCAGGTAACATGCCCCCACCTCTACCCCCGACTCCCACACCATTTCTTGCAAATTGAAACCCAGAGACCCTTACTAACTCAGGCCAGGTCACAAGCTACTAGGTTCAGAGTGGAGGTTGGAACCCAAATGTGTGTTGCTGGAAACAGATGTTTGGTGCCGCAAAGAAAAATCAGCACTGAGACAAAGGATCTTTCAGCAACGCAGTTTTCACTTCCTGGGCTGCGGGAAGGGTGCTCTCACTAGCCATCGTGCCATTAGAGCACAAAGAACAAAGGAAAACACACAAGTTTATTCCTTACACATTTGGGATCGTCCTTACTGATGTGTCTGGTCTCCACTGCTTGGAGCCAGACCTCACGATCTAAACTGAAACCCGACTGGCTAACAACTTAAAACTTTTCTAAACAGGTGAAAGCTGTGGAGAGCTGGGACATGCCTGTGAGTGCGTCCAGCACAGGCATCTTGGTTAAAGTACAAGGACATAGAATGTACTACGTGCCTGTAAGCATGGCGTGTCTAACAGCTACATGGGACAGGGCTTCACAAAGAGTTATTAGCACACTTATTCTTTAACAAGAAAGGAAACTTTAAAAAGGAACTTTTCTACTTCCCACACGTCTGACCCGTGTCCAGGTGGCCACTGGGCTCCACCTGCTTTTGCCCTCATGTGGCTCACTCCAAGGTGGCTTCAGGCCTGGGCTGGGCAGCAGAGACCAGGGCCCGGCGCATCTCAAACCTCCGTGGCAGCCCTCGGTTCTCCGCAGTGAGTGGCATCTCCTCTGTCTCATGCCTCCTGAGGAGTGACACACAGGACCGGGCTGCAGCTCCATCCAGGCTCCTTCCTGCATCCGAGTCCCCCTAGAGAGAAAGACGCCGCGCTTGAATGATCTCCCCTGCCTCCCCGAGAGGAGCACGTCCCGACATCTACAGGGAGCAGCAGTGCGGTGTTAACTCTCACTCAGAACCAAAAATAAATCAGTATCTCCCTGAGGCATGTCACACAGACACGCAGCGAGAGAGGATGCGGGGCAATTATAAACAGGAAGGCTTTGCAGAGCATCTACTGCAATTAATGCTGATGCCTTCATTCCAAAGGTTTTCTGGCAGGAGGAGGCGCCAGCCCGGAGCAACCCTGCACCTCCCTCCCCTCGATGGTTGGCACGGTGTTCTGGGAACCACCTGCCTTCATCCCCCAGTTATGTTTTTTTAGAGCACTCACCGTGGCCCGTGGAGCTGAGCATGCGGTCGGTGTCTCCTGGGCCTGCCCCAGTGGATCCAGGAGGGAATGGAAGGGCAGGGCCTGCCCCCGAGGAGCTGGGATCAGGAAGCTTCTGGGGTTTTCCACCGAGGCGCTCCTGCTCCCCGAAAGCCATGCTGGCAGCCTGGGCAGATGCCGTTGTTTCGTCTGGCCCAGGTTCGCTGGGCACCGTGTTCTAGGCCCTGTGCTTCTGGTGCGTGTTTTGAAGCATGAATGAGACCTCAGACTTGCCGCTCACGCAGAGGGAGCACAACAGAGAGAACACGCTGAGATTGTGCAGGGCTGGGGGTCCTTGACCTGGCTAAGAGGTGGCTGGCCAGGGAGGGCTTCCTGGAGGTGGCTGGGCGCTGGGGCCAGGCGGATGGCTGGGTGCCTGGGTGAAAGCCACAGGTTCTGTGCTGCTGGGGCACAGACGGGGAGGTGGGAGGTAAAAGGGGGTAGGTGGGCAAGGCAAGCCCTGGGACCTGGGGATGATGGGACCAGCACGCATCACCAAGAGCCAACTTTTGCTGAGTGGGAAGAGCCTGGCCCTGTAGATGCAAGGACGGTGGAGCAGGTGTGAGCCTTGCCCTGGCCTCTGGAAAGAAGTGTCCAGAAGAGACAAAACAGACGTGAGCACAGCAGGCAGCTCCTTGGCGTGGGCAAATTGCAGTGTGTGCCGTGGTGATCAGGAGCCGGTGTGAACAAGCACGCAAGAGCCAGCTGTTGGGTGTCCAGGAATTTTGTGAGCAGGTTGTTATACGGTGGTGGCTTGAAGTGGCCTAGCTGGGAGCATTTACACTGTGAGAATTGGCAGAGACTGCATATCGGAACCTTTTCTTTTCTGTGAGTGGGCTTGCTATGCACTGAGACCAGGAAGGGCAGGCCAGGTGTGGAGTGCAGCGGCCAGAGGCAGTTTGCTCAGCAAGTCTCAGGGTGAGGGCGGGGGATGGCACGGGGATGGGCAGGTACAGGCTGGGCTGCACAGCTCCTGGGGGAGCAGCAGCCTCCACCTCACCTTCACCAACAGCCCCAGGCACAGGGCCACAGGCACCCAGGTGCAGCCAGACGGCAGGCTGCCAGTGCGGAGCTGCTCGCTCGGCCGTGGTACAGATGGGAGCAGCTCCATCTGGGGCTTCCTCTGTGGGGACAGGGAGAAAGGGACCCCACAGAGGAGCCCAGGGCTTCAAGGCTGTGCTGGGGGCACAGGTGAGCTCTGACAGGCGTCCCAACTCCAAATGTAGAGACCAGAGCTTCTGCCCACCCACAGGACATCAAAACAGTCCAAAACTGACAAAAACAAGCAAAAAAACAGACAAACAGCAGCTCTGCGCCTTCAACCTGTACACACAGAGTGGGAGCCGTTCCGCTGCAGAGGGGCAATCAGTTGCTCCAAGCCAGGAGAGTCTCAGTGTGGGCTCTCCAGAAACAAGCTACCCATGGCCAGAATGGGTCCCCAGCCACCAAGAGCATAGACTTCCTTAACTACTGAGCAACAGGCTCCCAGGGAACCCTCAGCCTCCTTCCTGACACTCTGAGCATCCGGAAGGGTTTCTTTACTGTGCCCCTTTAAATTAAAATGTCTGCATTTTGTGGAATTGTCAGCTGCTGGAGGGAATCAAACTGTCCATCGGCGTAACCATTCACATTGGACACTTTAAGATGGGCGGTGGCGTGCAAAGGAGGGAGCATCGCCCCGACTTCCAGCACAGATGGACTCTGGAATCATGACTCCTCGTAGCTTTTCATTTGAGGGTTTCTCCCACCAGGCCTGCTCTGCATGGATGAGCAGCCGAGGCAGAGAACAGGGGCTGCAGGCGTGGGGGGAGGTCTTTCAAAACGGACCAGCGGGGGCAGCCGGGGCAGGGAGCTGAGGCTGTACTGCAGAGCGAGAGCCACTGTGGACAGCACTGGCAGGAAAGCCGTCCCCGCAACGGCCAGGACCCACTGCCCCGGCCGACTCACGCACAAGCATTCGGAGTTCGCCACCAAGCTGCCCAGGGCTGCTGCCGGAGGCCCTGCTCACCAGTGGCGCGAAGCAGAATGAGGGGTGGTGACAAGTCCCTGTCCCCAGGCAGACAGCAAACCAGAGGACGAGAGCCTGATGTCCGGCTCAGACGTGGACTCTGCTTCCTCCTTCTGTGTTAGTTACTAGCTGTGTGACCCAGATAGAGCGGATAAAGACACAGGGGCCCAGTTCCATCTGAGTCGCAGATAAACGAGCATGTGTAAGTATCGCCCATGCTACATGTGAGCTATCCGTAAGCTTACATTTGTATTTACTCCCCTCCACCACCCAGGCACCCGCAGCCTGGGACTCCCACACGTAGTCAGTCATCTGCTCTCAGTTCCATGCAGCTCCCCCAGGACCCCCACCTAGCCCAGGCTGCGAGGATGTGTTCTAGACTTCCTGTCTCGGTAAAAGGGCAAACTAGACCTTGGAATCTAGAACCCAGTATTCCGAGTTTCTGGACTGTTTCGGAGACGAGTATCATTCATTCATTTATCCAAAATTTAAATGATGCTGGGCGTCCTGTATTTTATCTTGCAGCTCTAAGACCCAAGCAGGTCTCCACTTCTCGAAGCCTGAGTTTGTTCATCCCTGAACTGAGACACAATATCCCCCCCAGGAAGCAAGATGATTCCGGATAAGTAGCCTGAGTGCACAGCCCAGCACGGACCTTCCTCCTCTAGGGGTGTGTAATTGTTGCTTGTCCTTCCGGGCCCCCAGATACACAGGAGACACCCAGACAGTCCTGCAAGGTGGCTGCCCAGGGCCAGGTGCGGGATAGTGATGGGGGGTGTCTGTTTGCTAAGGCCGCGGGGCCAGGCTGGCCAGGATGCTGCTTCAGAAGGAAGCAGGAGGGCTAGATAGGAGTCACGCAGCCAAAACACAGGTCCTGAAAGAAAGTCCAGGTCAAGGAAGAGTCTGAAGCCTGAGTCTAGAGAAGAAAAGGCTGGTGGTGGCCAAGATGGAGTTGGGGAGCAGAGCTACGCTCGGGATGGCTTTGCTTTCAGAGGTGACACGGGGAGGCAGTGAGGAAGGCAGGGTCTTGGAGAAGGCGGCCTTCCAGGCAGATCGGGGCGGGAGAGGCAGCTTGGGCTGGGTGGGTGCCGTGGGGGAGCTGCACAGACTTGAGAGCAGAGGACTGTGCGACAGAGTCCCGGGGCAGCTAGTGTTGAGGGTGGGGCTGATGTGGAGTTGACCACATGGGAAGATTCCTGGCAGGGAACCTCAAGTCACAGGAGGCCGGGGATGGGCTGCCTTGTGGAGGCTGCAGCCAGCAGAGTTCTCAGATGGCCCTGTGGGCATGCCCAGCCTCACGCCCGCCTGGATCTGTGATTTGCTCCAAGCCAACAGCCTATGGCAAAAGGCAGGACTTTGGTAAGCATCATGAAAGTCCCTAATCAGTTCATGCTGAGTTCCTCCAAAGGCTGCTCCCCTGGGTGGACCTGCCCTAATCAGGTGAGGGCCCTCCTGAGCCAGAGTCCCAGACTCTCTTCTGCTGGTCTTGAGGAATGAAGCCACCATGAGCTCCACAGCTGCAAGGAACTTGATTCTGCCAGCAACCCTGGGAGCTTGGAAGGGGACCCTGAGCTCAGAGGAGACCTCAGCCCCTGCTGACACCTTGATGGGCTCTGTGAGACCCACTTGAAGGACCCAGCCTGGCTCCTGACCCCCAGCAACTGTGAGGTGATAAACGGGTGTGGCTTAAGCCTCTAAATCTGTAGTGATGGGTTTCTCACCACAGAGAGCAGGCTCAGACACCCCGCGTCCTGTCCCGGCAGGAGCTCAGGGTGCTCATCCCACAGGTGCGCTGGGCAGGGACTTCCCATCTAGGTAAAAGGTCAAACTAGACCTTGGAATCTATAACTCATTATTCCGAGTTTCTGAACAGATTAGGAGATGAGTATGACTCATTCATTCATTCATTCATTCATTGCAACACATTTTGTGCAAGGCACATATTGAAGCAAAAGCAGAGCTGGCGCCCACCCGCAGGAGCTGAGATGGGGGTGGACAAGGTCAGACATTCACACGCTGACATGGGTCGGCCAGGCTATGCTGCAAAACCCTGGCTTTTGGTGCAGGGAGAACACCGGGTGGCGGGTGGGGGTGAGGGGTGGACACCCCACACCCCATGGTTATCCCACACCTGGCCCTGGGTGGTTGCCCTGTGGGACTGTCCGATTGTTTCCTGTGCATCTGGGGAGGCCGGGAAGGAGGAGCAACTCTTTCGAACCTCAGGCGGAGGAAGGTCCGGGCTGGGCTGGGCACTCACGCTTGCCTCCCAGCGGGGATACTGTGCCTCATTTTAGGGATGAGCAAAGGCAAGAGGGTGGAGGGCACCTTTCTGGAAAGATGACCTGGCTGGGAAACATCAATGTCACCCCTGGGTGCTCATGAGCTCTGTAACCCACACACATCCAAACTCAGGCCCTAGGTCTGCTGTGCTGGCTCAGAAGGCGCTGATAGACACCCACCCTCAGCGTAGCCCAGGGGCGGACAGGTCTGCCTGGGCTTCCGAGGTCTCCCGGGGCCTGGACCAGGTGCACCTTGGCGGAGTGGCTTCCAGAACCTTCCCACAGGCTTCCTCTCACTGCTGCTTCCATGTGGGAGTTGGAGGCCTCACCCCGCACAGTGGTTCTCACTGTGGGCTCAGATGAGAAAGGAAAGGGAGTGGAAGCAAATCAGGGCGTGGAAGCCACTACCTTCCTGTCTGATTTAAAGGGGCCGCAGGCCCGGCCTGCCTGCTCGGCTGGCCACTGTGCCCGAGTTTGTTTTTCTTTGATAACACTGTGGACCAAGCTGGGCCATGAGGTGCCTCTGAGGTCCGTCACCTAGACCTGTGGCCACGCCCCCGTGCTCTGTCCCAGAGAAGGGCCCCGTGTGCATGTGGGGAAATGGGAAGCTTCTCCTGCCTTCCGGGGTTTTGTTCAAGGTGCTATTCTTTCGTGCAATTTGCACGGCAGGAAATTTGCATTTTGAATGCTCAGTGCTGCAGGTATTGATTGAAATTACACCAGTTTGCATTTTTTTTTATTGCATTTTAGGTTTTGGGGTACATGTGATGAACATGCAAGATTGTTGCATAGGTACACACTTGGCAGTGTGGTTTGCTGCCTTCCGTCCCCTCACCTGTATCTGTCATTTCTCCCCATGCTATCTCTTCCCACCTCCCCACCCCCCCGCTCCTCCCCCATTTCCCCCCAACAGACCCCAGTGTGTAGTGCTCCCCTCCCTGTGTCCATGTGTTCTCATTGTTCAACACCCACCTATGAGTGAGAATATACGGTGTTTGATTTTCTGCTCTTGTGTCAGTTTGCTGAGAATGATGGTTTCCAGGTTCATCCATGTCCCTACAAAGGACGTGAACTCATCGTTTTTGATGGCTGCGTAATATTCCATGGTGTATATGTGCCACATTTTCCCTATCCAGTCTATCATCATTGGGCATTTGGGTTGGTTCCAGGTCTTTGCTATTGTAAACAGTGCTGCAATGAACATTCGTGTGCACGTGTCCTTGTAGTAGAATGATTTATAATCCTTTGGATATATACCCAGTAATGGGATTGCTGGGTCAAATGGGATTTCTATTTTTAGGTCCTTGAGGAATCGCCACACTGTCTTCCACAATGGTTGAATTAATTTACACTCCCACCAACAGTGTAAAGGTGTTCCTATTTCTCCACATCCTCTCCAGCATCTGTTGTTTCCCGATTTTTTAATGATCGCCATTCTAATTGTACACCAGTTTGCATTTTTGAGGTGGTCAGCCAGTGCAGCTGACTTTCTAACTCAGGTTTGACAGAAAACCCAAAGCCAGCACCGCTATTAATAGTGAACAGCAAAGGACCCGGAACGGGAAAGCAGTTGCTCAGCTACCCCCGGTTCTTGAGCCCCTCTTGAGGTGGGCGCCGAAGAAGCCAGCACAGTCAGACCCAGGCAGGGAGGTCAGTGCGCGGGGCCTGCGGGGCCCCAGGGTTACCCCTCAAGAACGGAAGGGTCCAGCGCCGGGCCGGGACTGCAAGACTGCAAAGGTTAGGGGACCCGGTCTCATGCAGGTGAAGATTACCCGCACTTCTGACAGAGACGACAAGTTTGGAGGATTTCCCCAAATATCCTGAGGTTTGACAACTTGCCGGAAAGACTCAGTGCCTTCTAAAAGCTGTTCTGCTCGTAGCCATGGTTTGTCACAGGGAAGGACAGGGATAAAGTCAACTCAAGGAGGAGGCGGGACTCGGGCTGGGGACTCCAGACCTGAGGCTGCAGGCGTCCTCTCCCTGTGGAGTCCGGGCATGTCACGTTCTTGGCATCGAGGCGTGACAAGAGGCACGGAGCACCGCCAGGCAGGTGGGTGAGCTCCCCTGAGCCCCCAGTGTCCAGAGCTTTATTTCCTGTGCACGAGTGACTGATGGATTGAGCCACAGGGTCGGTCTTTCTGGCATGGTCAACCCCGCCTAAAGATCTGGTGTGGCAGCCACACTCTCAACAGAGCCCCTCCTGAAGCCAAGGACAAGGGCAGACCTCTCCGCAGGCAAGGCCACCGTCTTGACTGCACAGGGGCTCCCCTGGAACCCCACTCCCGAGGCCAGACCATCGCCTGGGTGCTCTCTCTCACCACCAGGCTAGGAGGGGCCTGGGGCAATCCAAGAAGGAGCTTTGCTCCGTCAGGGGCCCGCTCTGGGCTGGGGGCCGTGAGATCACATCCGGTGCTGCACCGTGGGAAGAACAAAAGCACCTGAACCAGGACATCGGGTGGAGCCGGTCACTCTGGGCACAACCTCAGAACGTGCGGCTGGCTGAGCACCGGCCTTGGCCCTTGCTGACTTTTCAGACCTCCACGGCCCTGGGCCGGCCCCTCCTCACCCATCGAGCCTCTGCTCAGAGATCACCCGTCCAGCCCAGGAAGGATTGTGAAGTGCAGCCTCCGCTTCTGCCTGCCTTCCAGCCCAGGACCTGTTTTCTTTCATCCACAGACTTTTGGTGGGGGCCGGGGGTGAGGTGTTTACACCCTATGGCTGCTGTACCAACACTGAAGCCTCCAGAAACTTAGAGACTCGCCGCAGCAAGTCTCTAAGTTTCTGGATAACTGTAAGAGCTGTTATCTTACAGTTCCAGAGCCCAGAAGTCCCAGAATCAGAGTGTCAGCAGCGCTCGCTCCTGGAGGCTCCAGGGGAACCTCCTTCTCTTTACCTGCATTCCTGGGCCCATGGCCCCTCCTCCATCTTCAGAGCCAGCAGTGCTGAGTCTTTTGATCTCTGCTTCCTCCTCCCTCTCCCGCTGACTCTGATCCTCCATCTGCCTCTTAAAAAGACTTCTGTGATGCGATCATCACTCCCTGAAATCCTGACTACTCCAGGATAATCTCCCCTCCTCGAGATCCTTTAATTTATCTCATCCGAAAAGGCCCTTTGCCACGTGAGGCTCCGGAACGTGGCTGTCTCTGGGAGACACTGTTCACCCTGCCACAGGAGAAGATGATCTCTGTGTGGCCCAGACTGTACCGGATCCCCGCAGGGTCTGCACTGTGACTGACGGTCTGTGCACCTGTTCTCACACCAGACTAGATGTTTCCTGAAGGCAGGGACTCGCTCATGCTGTGCCTCCATTCCTAAGTGCCTGGCATGCAGCCCACGGCCCACAGCCCACACAGCCCACGGCCCCACACCCACAGCGCACAGCACACAGCCCAAGATCCCACACCCACAGCCCATAGCCCACAGCCCACAGCCCACGGCCCCACACCCACAGCCCACAGCCCACGGCCCCGCACCCACAGCACACAGCACACAGCCCAAGATCCCACACCCACAGCCCACAGCCCATGGCCCCACACCCACAGCCCACAGCCCACAGCCTACAGCCTACAGCCCCACGCCCACAACACACAGCCCCACAGCCCACAGCCCATAGCCCACAGCCCCACACCCACAGCCCACAGCCCACGGCCCCGCACCCACAGCACACAGCACACAGCCCAAGATCCCACACCCACAGCCCACAGCCCATGGCCCCACACCCACAGCCCACAGCCCACAGCCTACAGCCTACAGCCCCACGCCCACAACACACAGCCCCACAGCCCACAGCCCATAGCCCACAGCCCCACACCCACAGCACACAGCATGAAATCCCACAGCCCACAGCCCACAGCCCATGGCCCCACACCCACAGCACACAGCACACAACCCCACAGCCCATAGCCCACACCCCATGGCCCCACACCCACAGCCCACAGCCCATGGCCCCACACCCACAGCACACAGCCCCACAGCCCACAGCCCATAGCCCACAGCCCCACACCCACAGCACACAGTCCCACAGCCTACAGCCCACATCCCACAGCCTCACACCCACAGCACATAGCACAGAACCCACAGCCCATAGCCCACAGCCCCACACCCACAGCACATAGCACAGAACCCACAGCCCATAGCCCACAGCCCCACACCCACAGCACATAGCACACAGTCCCACAGCCCATAGCCCACAGCCCACAGCCCACGGCCCACAGCCCACGGCCCCACACCCACAGCCCACAGCCCACGGCCTACAGCCCACGACCCCACGCCCACAACACACAGCCCCACAGCCCACAGCCCATAGTCCACAGCCCCACACCCACAGCACACAGCACACAGTCCCACAGCCCACAGCCCACAGCCCACAGCCGATGGCCCCACACCCACAGCACACAGCACACAGCACACAGCCCACAGCCCACAGCAGAGCAGCAGGAGCTACAGAAGCTTCCACGCAGGAGGCCGGCACTTTGCTCATCAGAGGCTGCACACGCGACCTCAGTGCTGTGCAGCACAGGCCAAGGGGTCCCATCTGTTGAAGAAACCTGTGGTAGACGGTAGGTGAAGCGATAAAAATAGATGTTATTCAGGAACAATTACAATCGAAAGAGACCTCAGTATAGAACTGGGCCCAACTCCAAACACCCACAGGCAATGGGGGTTCCGGCCAAGGAGCAGGACGGGGTCCACAGATGGAAAGTGACTAGGAGGAGGCATCAGGGGTCGGGGGCTTCGGGCTCAAGCCCCTAACAGGGTCCTTGCTGAAGGCCGGCCGGGGTGGCCACTCATCCCCTGGGGGAGGGTGGGGGAGGAGGAGCCCGATCAGATATTGGGGATGGGGGGTTCAGGCCAAAATGCCTTAGCAGGGTGCTTGCTAAAACTGGATGTCATAGGAAGTGCCTGCATGGGCCTTGCTGGAAGTGGAGTCAGGAGCCTGCCCCAGGTTTGTGAGGGACCTTTGTCATGTCAAAGTCCTACTCGGAGGGGGAGACCGCAGAAAGCTGGTTCCCCTCCTCTGTCCCCCAGAGCTCTGCCTTCTCCCCAGATCTCCTCCCACGTGACGCTGTCCCAGCCAGGAGCCTGTGAACCATGAAGAATAACACCAGGAACTCCCGATGCAAGCCATGGGGACCCGGGGCCCTGGGGGATGCCCAGCCCCTTGCTGCTTCTTGACAGCAGGGTCAAGTGCCACTACATTCAGGCAGCATTGGGGGTTTGGGGTGCCACCCCCTCCAATCCTACCAGCCTCCTCTCAGCTGCCAGAGGGTAGGGCTTCACTGCTCATCCCTCACTGGCGTGACCTGTGCAGGGACGAACCGTGGACATCAGTGGATGGGCTCCTGTTAGCTCCAGATAAACACCTTTGCCACCTACTTCCTGCGGCCGAGTCCTCCCACTGGGAAGCCCGTCTCTGCATCCTGGGTGTCCCCTTGCGTGGAAGGTGGGCCTGCTTTGCTTCTGAATGAGTCAGACATCCTGAGCTATTGTGCTTCACCTCTAATTTGTTTTTAAAAGTCTCCAGAGCCCAAAATATTACAATCTTCTTCAGGCACATGCAATTTATGGGAACCTGCCTGTCGCTACAGTACTGACTTCAGAAAGGCTGAACCTCGAGAGATCCTGTCTGCAAGCCTGGACCCCTCCTCCCTGCGGACCTACAACAGAACCACTGCCGGGAATCTCCAACACCCAAGATGAAAGGAAGCCCTTCCTCCAGAAGCGGGATGTGTCCGCTTGCTCTCAAATTCCAGACGGAACCCTGGGGGTCCTGTATGGGGCGGAGCTGGACACACTTTATCGGGGTTAACTGGCCACTTGCACGAGACTGTTTGCCAGGAGGGCCGGTGAGCTGACAGTTGGCGTATTGCAGACCATCTTCCTGGCCTGAGGAGTGCCTGAGGTTTGCTCAGTGGGGAAACCAGTTTGCAGGACTGGCTTGCAGCACAGTGCAGGGATCACGTGCAGATGCTGTGTGACCTCGGGCTAGTGTCTAGGCTTCCCTGTGCCCTCATGCTACAACCTAGTATTGACTAAAAACAGCAGTGGGGCTAGGCAGTCTTCAGAGGACCTGTGCAATCCCAAACCATGATTCTATTTTTTGAGATGGAGTTTTGCTCTTATCACGCTGGCAAGAGTACAATGGCATGAGCAAGCAATCTTGGCTCACTGTGACTTCCAGCTCCCAGGATCAAGTGATTCTCCTGTCTCAGCCTCCCAAGTAGCTGGGATTACAGGCATGCATCACCAAGCCTGGCAATTTTTTTTGTATTTTTAGTAGAGACGGGATTTCACCATGTTGGCCAGGCTGGTCTCGAACTCCCGACCTCAGGTGTTCCGCCCGCCCCCAGCCTTCCAAAGTGCTAGGATTACAGGCGCGAGCCACTGTGCCCGGCCAACCATAATTCTTTTACAGCTTTTTCTTATGTCTATGTCTTTTCTCTTACATAGTTCATGGTTTCATATGACTGGGTGACCCTCTAGCAGAGCGGAAGCTCAGCAGTTTTTACAAAATCAATGGATTGATATGTCAGCTAATAAATGGATAATAAGAAGAACAAAGACACCCTGCTGCTTCTTGACCTTTGTGACCGACTCCAGTGCAGGGTCCTTATCCAGACGGTCCTTTGGTTTAACCACCTTCTTGTTCTCAGCCACGGCACTCAAATGCAGTCAAGGGTCTAGTGTCCTAGTGTCGAGTTAAATTCTCATTTTTTTTTTTTTGGAGACAGAGTCTCACTCTGTTGCCCAGGCTGAAGTGCAGTGGCACGATCTCAGCTCACTGTAAGCTCCACCTCCCAGGTTCAGGTGATTCTCCTGCCTCAGCCTCCCGAGTAACTGGAATTACAAGTGTGTACTACCACACCCGGTTAATTTTTACACTTTTAGTAGAGACAGGGTTTCACCATGTTGGCCAGACTGGTCTCGAACTCCTGACCTCAGGTGTTCCACTGGCTTCTGCTTCCCAAAGTGCTGGGATTACAAGCGTGAACCACCGTGCTAGCCAAAATTATTGTATATAACGTTTCCAGAAAGAACTTGCTATTTACAATATTTAATTACAATGAATAGAGCTGTCTGCTCATTGGGGGTCACTCTCTGTTTCCCATTAATTTGTCCAAGGGTTTTATGATGACATGGGGGAATGAGTTCACCAGGTGACCCGGGGGCCTCAGCTGCAGGACAAAGAGGGGCTTAGCCTCAGCTGGAATGAACTGTGTCACCCACCTGCGCAGGCACCATCCACTCACCTTCTCACACACCCGTCCATCCTCCCCATAGCCAGGGACACGGCACCTTTGGTGAACCAGGCAGCATGTGGCCCCGCCGTGGGCATCTCTGTTCTGACCCCAGAAACACCCAATACAAGGGAAAGAGCTTCCTTGACAAATGTGGAGGTCACCCTGTTCTCAAACACCGACGTCAAGGCTGAGGCTGCAGCTCCCCTCGCGGAGCTGGGAGAGGCTTTCCAGGCAGCCTCTGGGCGTCTGCAAAGATGGGATGGCCAGAGGCAAGGCCTGCCCTGCCGGGAACGAGGGTCCAGTGGGAGAAACCAGGAGAAAACGAAAGATGACGTGGGAGGGGGAGGAGGAGACCCTGCCGTGGACTGTGGCACTGGAGGGGGATCCAGCTAATCAAAACGGGGGAGTCCAGGAAACTCCTCAGGAGAGGTGACACTCACAGAGGTCCTGACGGACTAGGGTCAGCTGGCCAAGGGACGTGAGAGCAAAGAGGAACTCTCTAAGAGGAAGCGCGTGGCGGTGCGGAGGCCTAGGGCTGAGTGAGGGGGACAGAGGGCTTCGGGGACAGGCAGGAAGACTCCCGGCCCTGCACACACCACACGGCACTGGCAGTGCTGAGGGGGGAGCGGGCGGTGCAGTGGTGAGAACCAAAGGGCACACACATGGAGGGAAGGAGGGTCCGGCCCTGGAGAGCCTCCAGACTGTGCTGTGCAGAGGAGTTGTGCCTGTCAGAGCAACAGGCAGCCCTTGCTGCATTTCAAGCCAGGGAGTGGCATCCCCACGGCAGGGGTCCGCATCGCTGTAACTCACCGAAAGCTTATTCCGTACCCATTGCTGCTCCCAGGGAAGAGCCTGTGATGACTCAGCTAGCAGAACCACCAAGAGGCGGAAACTATCATTAACCCCATTTTACAGAAGGGGAAATCGAAGCACAGAGCAGTTAAGTAACTTGCCTGAGGACACACAGCTGGAATTTCCGAAGCAAAGCCACCTGATAGAGCCTGAGCCTCAGCCACGCTGCTCTGGGCAACACAGGTCCGGTGTGCCTGTGACTGATCTTCGATCCTGCAGCTCCTGGGACAGGGTGAACGTGGCAGGGGGCTGCAGAGAGTCTCAGAAGTGTAGACCCCCGAGCTGCTGCTTCCTGGAGTGTTTGGGGACCTCGCCTCTGACCTCAGAGTCTGGACCCTCCTCAGCAGACACATCGATTCTCAGGAAAGTCCCTGTGTGGTTAATCACGCTGACTAGAAATCAGAGGAGTTTTTTGGTTGTTGCTTTTTTTTTTTTGTCAAGTGTCTGGAAGCTCCATTTTCAAAGGATGCCTCTCACTGAACGAATGAATAGCCATCTCCTTATGAAGCATTCTGCTTTGAAATTCTGGGATGAAAGGGCAGAGCACAAATGATTGCAGCGCTGGTAATAATGGTAACAATAATCATCGTCGTCACACAGTACGGGGATTTTATTTTTGAAGTCAGGGGAGGGCTCATTTGTGCTCTCTGGCTTCAGGCTGAAAGCCTGAGCTGGGCCCTTCCTGGAAGCAGGGATAGGATCAGGCTGAGAGAGTTTCTCATGCGGAAATCGGGCCTCCGGTAAAGCAGGGCTCTCACCTTGGGCTCTCTCCTCCCTTCCCTGGGCCTTTTGAAAATCTGGCAAAGATGTTTTAGTCCCCGGCAGCGGCCGCTGGGACCACCAGGGACGCAGACGTGTTAAAATCCAGGACAAACACTCCGCGGCATCTCCGGGCCGGCCACGTGTCTGTCCTGCACAGCAGCCTTGCGGGGTGGGGGTGTCTCTTCCCCTCAAATACAGGGAATCCCTTGGAGCAGGTCAGCGAGAGCCTCAGACCGCGGTGTGTGCGGAGACTCAGGACGTCGCCCACACTGGGGTGGAGGAAAAGAGGGAAATGGATTTCTGTCCCCGCCCCGACCACCAGGCCTGTCCCCGTGCCATGTCCTTTCATCCGCGCTGCCCTCTCTCCTCTGGCTGAAGGTCATCTTCTGCTTCGTGCTGGGAGCACAGGAAGCTGCCAGGCAGGCTGCGCTGGGGGAGAAGTCACAAGACGCTCACATCAGCGGACTGTCCTTGTTGAGCTGCAGAAAAATAAGAGTAATCGCCGGAGAAAGAACACGGAAGGGAGCCCTTGGAGCTGGGATGCGCTCTCCAGCCGTGACCCTCATTTTCGCAGGCTCACTGTGGGAAATCACCTTGCAAAGATGGCAGGACCCTGCTTCCTTCCCGCGTTTCAAGATTCAGTTCCCCAGGTGTTATCCCTTCCCCTGTCCTGTGCAGGGTCCTGGTGGCGACCCTCCCGGAGGCCCTAGAGCCAATCACCTGAGGTTTCCCAGGCGCTCCTGTGACAGAGGCACAGAAATGAGGAGGAAGGGACAGGATGCTTAAGGACGCCGGGCAACTCTTGTAATGGGGCACTGCCGGGGGCAGACAGGGGAAGCTGTGTTCTCTGACTTCTCTACCCTGGTGGGATGACACAGAACCCGCCTTGCTCTCTGAACACAAGGGAGCTCTTGGCTGAGTGAAGGGACCACAGGCTGTGGGAGGGTTTGGCTTAGAGAATTTTCTGGCTAACAGAGGATGAGGCAATGATTCCATCTTGATTCCTGACCTCACAGAAAACCCTTAAGAAACACCACTCCTCCTGGTCTCCATGGGGAACCTCAGTGCGGGGAAGAGAAGGTGACCCTTACCTGCCGGCCGAGGCTCACGGGGTCCGCACCGCTGCTGTTCAGGATGCAGGCAGAGTGCAGGGAAGGAAGGAGACAAGCTCAGGGACAGTTTGTTTGTTTCCACCTGCAGACTTGAGGTGTGCATCATCTGATGAACGCTATGCCTGGGTTCGTGACTCGCCAGCCATGCGTGGCCCTCTTTTGCTATTATTATTATTATTATTATTATTATTATTATTATTATTATTTGAGACAGTCTCTCTCTGTCACCCAGGCTAGAGTGCAATGGTGCCATGTCGGCTCACTGCAGCCTCTGCCTCCTGGGTTCAAGTGATTCCTCTGTCTTGGCCTCTTGAGTAGCTGGGATTACAGGTGCGCACCACCATGCCAGGCTAGTTTTGTATTTTTTTTTTTTTTTTTTTGAGATGGAGTTTTGCTCTTGTTGCCCAGGCTGGAGTGTAGTATCATGATCTCGGCTCACTGCAACCTCCGCCTTCCAGGTTCAAACAATTCTTCTGCCTCTGCCTCCTGAGTAACTGGGATTATAGGTGTTTGCCACCATGTCCAGCTAATTTTTTGTACATTTTTTTTTTTTGGTAAGGGTGGGGTTTCATCATGTTGGCCAGGCTGGTCTCGAACTGCTGACCTCAAGTAATCCACCTGTCTCAGCCTCCCAGAGTGCAGCGATTACAGGCATGAGCCACCATGCCTGGCCTAATTTTGTATTTTTAGTAGAGATGAGGTTTCGCCATGTTGGCCAGGCTGATCTTGAACTCCTGACCTCAAGTGATCTGCCTGCCTTGGCCTCCCAAAGTGCTAGGATTACAGGTGTGAGCCACTGCGCCCAGTCTATTATTATTATCATTGCTGATACATTTAGTTTTAATTTTTTATTTATTTATTTTTGAGATAGGGTTTCACTCTGTCACCCAGATTGGGGTACAGTAGGGTGATCTAGGCTCATTGCAGCCTTGAGCTCCTGAGCTCAACTGTTCCTCCCACCTCAGCCTCCCAAGTAGCTGGAACCACAGGTGTGTACCACCACACCCAGGGAATTTTTGTATTTTTGTAGAGATGGGTTTCACTACGTTGTCCAGGCTGGTCTTGACCTGCTGGATTCAAACAATCCTCCTGCCTCAGCCTCCCAAAATATTGGGATTACATGCAAGAGCCATTAAATGAGGCCTAGTTTCTTTGTTTTTAACATCACAAGGCATTCCCATGAATGCACCATGCAACCCAGGAACTAGCAAAATAACTAGTGTGTTCCTACAGACTTCTGCAGGATTGAGTGCCTCTCATTCCTTCTCTGAAAATAGTCGTGTTACATCTACATGGATGCCTGAGCATATTATTTGTTTGATTTTCTTGTCATCATTTTGATAAAGAATTTCATGCTCTATGGAGTCTCCAGTACTTGGTTTTTTTCACTCAACCCAATTACCAATTAAGTTGAGTTTTTCTTCCAATGTGTATCTTTTCTCTTTTGTGAAATGTCTATTTCTATATTTTTGTTCACTTTCTCATTGGTGCATTTATCTTTGCATTAATGATGTCTGGTTTTAAACATGTAAATATATATACGCCCACATACTCACATGTATATACGCATTATATGCATACATATACATGTAATTAATACTAATGCTTACATATACATATCATAAAATATCCATCTTTTATGTAAGTGCTTTGTGTATTTTGTTGAAGAAATCCTGGGATCACAGGAGAGCTTCTCACTCTGGCTCATGGTGGGCACTTGACATATAGCATGAATGAGTGAATGAATGAATGGAGAAATGAGTGACTGAGTGGCCAGCACTTCAGTCACACTAAGAATGTTAGGAGCAGTCATTTATCCACCTCCCCAGGCCCCATGAGGAGAGCCTGTGTGTTAGTCGCAGCAGCAGACAGCTCACCTGCCTGCCTCTTGTGCAGGTCCCCCAGTGAGCACAGGGCCAGGGCACACCTTGGCCAGTGCTCCAACCCTGGAACACACACCGCAGACCTCTCTCTGCGGCCGCCTCCTGGAGCTAGCAATGATTCTTACTTTCCAGGGCTGCTGTGGGGGTTAAAAGGCTCAGATTCGGAAAGCATTTGACACACAGTAGCTGGTTTATACTATTAGCTAGTATTGATCGCATCATTGTCATCATCACCTCAGCACAGAGTGGGCGTTCAAAGATTGTCTTTGAAAGACTGAATGAGCCACTATGTCAGCTCGGCAATACCACTGCGTATTTTATAACTGAGGGCCGTACACTCAGCCACTGAGTCTCTGTCTCAAGCCTCATTGCTTTTTTTTTTTTTTTTTTTTTGAAATCTTGTTGCTAATGTAAATAACATTTTGATTAAAAATAACATTCCACATTAAAAAGAAATTACACGAGGCAGCTGGATTCTTCTATCTTTTTTTTATTCAGTCTGTTGCAATATGCTCTTTTGGCTGAAGAATAGGAGGAGAACCTGGCATCGTACCTACAGGTAGCTAGAAAAGACATGAGCATGTTACTGGCCTCCTCAGGTCACACGGGGGATCTTGTGTGACACCCACGGAAGTTTGACAGCTGGGGTTTCTTTGATAAGGGGTGGTTGATGAATGATTGGTTATAAGTGGAATTCCATGCCCGTGCCTTTTGTACTCTATTCCATTACAGTCCGTCGGTTTATCTTACTTTGAGTGGACGTTTTACCCACGCACGATTTCTTTAAACAGCTTTATCGAGATGTAATTCATAGGCTATACAATTCAGCCATTTAAAGTATATAATTCAATGGTGTCGAGGGTGCGTTTCAGTTTAACTCGGTGGATTTTGGTGTATCTGCAGTGTGTGCAAACATCACAGTCATTTCTGGAACATTTCATCACCCCTAAAAGAAACTGTGCCCTTTAGCGACCACTCTTCTGTCCTCCTTCCCCCACCCCACCGTAAGCAGCCACGTTTCCATGCTCAGCCTCTTTAGAGCGTCCTGTTCTGGACATTTCCTATCCATGGACAACACGTGGCCTTTCGAGTTTGGTTCGTACACTCAGCACCAAGCTTTCAAAGGTCATCTGTACATCAGCGCCTTGTTCTCACAGGCTGCCTGCGTTGTGGCAAGCGTCAGTGCTCCCCTCCTGCTTCCGGCCACGTAATAGGAGGCCACTGTCTGGAGAAATCACACCTCATGTTTCCAGCGTCCACTGATGGGCATTTGGGTGTGTCCACTGTTTGGCTGTTGTGACTAATGCTGCTGTTAACATGTGTGGACTTTCATTCCTTCTTCCTAACGCCCCAGGTGGTATACAGCCCCAGGTGAGCTCTGGCTAAGGCTGAAAGCCATTGGTGTGGCGGTACCTGATGGATAGGGGCAGTGTGTTCTGGACAGACTGTGGCCTCCGAAGACCCATATGCTGGAGCCTCAAACCTCCACTGACCGTATGTGGAGACAGGGCCCTGACAGAGGTGATTAAAGTTAAATGAGGTCATAACAGTGGAGTCCGAACCCTATAGGGCTGGTTCCTTATGAGCAGAGGAACAGACTTAAGGGATGCACACACACACAGGAGGATGTTGGGGACACATGAGGACGCGGCCAGAAGACAGCCGCCTGCAAGCCAAGGAGAGAGGCGCATGGAGAATCCAACCCTGATTTGCATTTGCAGCATCCAGAACTGGGAGAAGACGCATTTCTGTTGTTTAACCCCCTGGTCTGTGATCTTCTGTTATGGCAGCCCCAGGAAACAAAACTGGTAGCTGCAGAAAGGACTGGATAATTTATTGTCCAAGCTAGGGTGCTTTGAGTGCAAGGGGGGCGCCGCGAACCCAAGGACCACAGCTCCAGGCAGATTGAACATATGGGACACCCTGCTGGCCAAGAGCCCCCCCCCCACTTCCGCTGGGAAACTCACTTCTCCTAGACTGGCAATCACCTTCCCAAAGACTAAGTAAAGAAAGCTACCTGCCCCTTTTCCCCATCTCAAGGAAGGGTTAATTAATATCTCTGACGTCCCAATCACAGAGCACTTAATAACTTTCTCACTTGCGTCTTTGGGACTTGGGATTTGGTCAGACGCGTCTGGGAATGGAGAGCACCCGGTCTCAGCAGACCCTCCTCCCGAGTCCAGGTTTCAAAGGATGTTTGTCTGGTCTATGTTTTCTGAAACTCAGTGGAACAAAACAGAAAATAATATGAGAACAGAGACCTCATTGGTCAGATTTAGATTCAGCCATCACAGAATAAATTTTGGCTACGTGAATGAACAAACGAATTGAAGAATGACTGAATCTAAACTGCTGATTATTCAAAGAGAAGTTAACCCAAATATGCGTGGGTTATTATTTTTCTCCCAAGCTTCTTAGAGGCACAGGCATCTCTGTGTCACACGCAGCATTTAGCAGATACGCTGTGTACGGTCAGTAGTCACTGAATTCTTGCTGAATAAGCCACAGCTCTCATGAACGTGTGTGGCTGTCACACAGGATTTCCTACATTTCCAACCCTCTTCTGGGACCCAGACACTAACTTTCCACAGGAATACATGGGGTCATTTGGCTCCTATAGGCAAGGAAGTCAAGGAAATGTAGTTTTCAGGTTTCTAGCCCGTAAGAAAAGGAGAGAATTGGGAGGGCTAGTGATGGTGCTGAGAACTACAGAAAACAGCCAGTGACCTTCAGAGATTTTCAGTGAAAAATTGTGCATTTATATCTTATGTATCTGTTTACATTGTGAAAGCCTGGTGAGGGCAGGGACCAAGGGCGTTTAATTTACCAAAGCAGACTTGGCAGTAAACACCTGCTGCATAAACATAATAGACACTCGCTGCCTGTCCTCAGGTGTACATCAATTTCAGTCCATTTCACTGATAGTGGACCTCAGTGGTGACTGAGAGTTTCCATCAGAGCAGGCTTACAGTTCATCCTCAGCCTGGTCCCCCAGGCACGCTTCTTCCTCTCCCATTCTCTGGAGGTGAAAATCACGGTCAGGGAGGTGATGTTACTGGTCAAAGATCATTCAGCTGGTAGGGGATGGAGGTAGAACTTGAAATTATTTGATTAATTCCTAAAAAAAACCCTCCAAACCCAACACCCAGAAACAAAAACAAAACAACAAAATTGTGTTTCTTCTGAGTAACATATGCTTCCTCTTGCTTGATACAAGTGTCTATGTTGATTTCACGGACCTGCGTGTCCTGGGGAGTGGGGGTGGGATGGCAGGGAGGGACTCGTCCTTGGGAGGGGAGGGATGGGGGGGAGGGACACGTCCTGGGGAGGGGGTGGGATGGGGGGAGGGACGTGTCCTGGGGAGGGGTGGGATGGCGGGGAGGGACGTGTCCTGGGGAGGGGGTAGGATGGGGGGAGGGACGTGTCCTGGGGAGGGGGTGGGATGGGGGGAGGGACGTGTCCTGGGGAGGGGCGGGATGGCGGGGAGGGACGTGTCCTGGGGTGGGGGTGGGATGGCGGGGAGGGACGTGTCCTGGGGTGGGGGTGGGATGGCGGGGAGGGACGTGTCCTGGCAGTGCTTCTCCCCAGTGCAGACCCTGGCTTGCTATAGCCACTTTCTATAGCTGGGGATAAAGGAACTCCCAGAGTTCATTTGGGAAGCCCTGGGCCTGATTCAGCATTTAAACATCTGCTCAGACACAGGGATCCGTGTTGCCCTCTCAGGAGCCTTCTGTTGGTGCCTACAATGAAGAACCTTCATCAGAATGCAGACCCAGAGTCAGGAGGAGTCAGCCTCCTGGAGACTCTGCATTTGCCTCCTCACTCGCTGAGAATTCCAGCAGCACTGGAACAAAGGGGTGGTGAATTTCTTAGCTTCACAACCCTAACCCAGTGCAAATCTCAGCCAGTAACGTGACTTGGGGCCTTGGTGAAATAGGTATAGATAAAAATGTATAAGAAAGCCACACGCAGTGGCTCACGCCTGTAATCCCAGCATTGGGTGGCTGAGGCAGGTGAATCACGAGGTCAGGAGTTCAAGACCAGCTTGGCCAGGATGGTGAAACCCCATCTCTATTAAAAATAAAAAAATAAAAAAATTAGCCAGATGTGATGGCAGGCTCCTGTAATCCCAGCTACTCAGGGGGCTGCGGCAGAGAATTGCTTGAACCCAGGAAGTGGAGGTTGCAGTGAGCTGAGACCATGCCACTGTACTCCAGCCTGGGTGACAGAGTGAGACTCCATCTCAAAAAAAAAAAAAAAATTATAAGGGAAAATGTGAAGGCTTAGCTTAACAGTCATGTGTTCTGTTTCTATTTAGCCATTTGATTCTACATGTATCTGAGCCTTCCTCTTTGATTATGAGGATTTTTTGAGACAGAGTCTCGCTCTGTTGTCCAGGCTGGAGTGCAGTGGTGCCATCTTGGCTTACTGCAACCTCCACTTTCCGGGTCAAGCTATTCTCCTGCCTCCGTCTCCTGAGTCGCTGGAACTACAGGCATCCACCATTATGCCTGGCTAATTTTTGTATTTTTAATACAGACAGGGTTTCATCACCTTGGCCAGGCTGGTCTTAAACTCCTGGCCTCAGGTGATCCACCTGCCTGAGCTTTCCAAAGTACTGAGATTACAGGTATAAGCCACTACGCCTGGCCCATTATAAAACTTTTAGTAGGAGTAGGTAAGATTCCTCCGTAGAAAATTTAGAACCTTGAAGAAATGAAAGCCTGTGTTTGAGTTTTAACAGCTTTTCAGGTAAGCACTGGTCCCTCTGTCAATTTAGGATTACATGTGACCGAAAGTTACAGAAAACTGGAATAAACTGCAGCTTAAACTAATGGAACATTTCCTTTTCCTGCCTGAGAGCAAATCTGGAGACAGGTAATTTGGGGTTCAAATGGACACCCATGATGTCTCAGGGGCCTAGACGACTTGAATTATTTTTCCCTGGCGTTGTAAGGATGCAGCGTCAACCTCACATCTGTTACCACATGGTCACAACATGGCTGCTCCCCCTCCTACATCTCATCTGCGTCCCAGCCAGAGTAAGGACAAAGAAAGGCAAAAGGTATGTGGGGACGGGTCAGTCCTCTCCTTAAGAGCTTTGTCAGAAGTCACATCAAGCAACTTCCGCTCACACATCATTGGTCAGAGCTGTGTCACGATCCACCCTAGGGATAAGGGGCTTGCAAAGATAAAACTCGGCTTGCTACCTTGGTTACAGCCTCTCCCACTCCTCACCACCACCACTGCCGCTCTGTCAGGAAGGAGGAAGCGAAGGTCCTGTTACCGTGCCTGGGTACCGTAATGTTACCAACCCTTGTGGGTCTTTGTGGAGGTTAAATGAGATCATGAACATGAAATGCATGCTGCTGAGGCGGATGCTTATAGACAGAGGGGAGTTTTAGGGTGGTCAGCGGGCAGCATGTCACATTCTTAGCATGTGACATGTTCCATCAAAGAGAACAAAAGCAAACATTGCACATCAACACCATACCAAAAGTGAAACTTAGAACCAGCATTGTGCAGGGGTCAGCTCTTTGCATGTAGGAAAATAACCATCAGGACAGCAGTTCGTAGCATTTGGACACCGTTGCCCTGAACACATGCTGCCTGCCAGGGGCTCCGCTGTTCAGCGTAGTCAGAGCGTGGGATGTAAACGGGCTGAGACGCGACTCTGTCTCAAGTGTCCTCCATGGGGTGCACCAAAGGAGGCCTTGGCATTGGGCAGGCCAGGTCTGGGTTACTTGTCAGCCCTTCCCAGCCGAAGGCTCCTCTGACATGCGTGTGTGATCAGGCAGCCATGCTGGACATTGCAAAATGGAATACCCGAAGCCCAGCTGGGTCATCGCCTGAACCCCAGCCTGGAGCTTCCTCACCCAGGAACCATCTCTCAGTCTAAAGAAAAGCCAGTGAGTGCCTGGCTCTATCTGTGGCCAGCCTCCACTTCTGTGCCTGGGCTGCATGGGTGTTAAATTTTTAAAGTAGTAGGCATGGTACTGTTCCCATGCCTGGGTACGATAATGTTACCAACCCTTGTGGGTCTTTGTGAAGGTTAAATGAGATCACGAATGTGAAATGCATGCTGCTGAGGCTGATGCTTACAGACAGGGGGGAGTTTTAGGTTGGCCTCGAGTGAACCCACTGGGTGTCTGTTCTGCATCTGCCACTGAATAAGTGACATGTTTTCCTCTCTCCAGAGCATGTCCCATGTTCCAGAAGCCTCTTCAAGCCCAAGGACAGCAGTTCAGACAGGGCACTACTAGAGGAAGTGGCTTTCCTGCTCAGTTACTATACCCTGGTGGTGAGTGGCCTGTATGCCACCAGCGCTGCTGCTTGGGGACAATGGGGCCCAGCAATGACTGGCCAAAGGGGGGCCACAGGAGGGTCAGCTGCTTTTTCATGTTCTAAGAATGGGTGTCTTGGCAGATGCTGAATTCCAACAAAACTCTAAAAAATGATAATGCTGATGTTGTGATGGTGATGGTGATGATAATGATGGTGACTGTGATGGTGATGGTGGTGGTGGTAGTGATGATGGTGGTGGTGGTGGTGATGATGCTTGTGATGGTGGTGGTGGTGATGGTCATAGTTGAAGTAATGTAAGATGATGATGGTCATGGTAGTAATAATGGTGGTGATGGTGGTGATAGTGACAGTGATGATGATGGTGGTGGTAATGATGATAATGGTGGTAGTACTGATGGTGGTGGTGGTGATGGTGGTGGTGATGGTGGTGGTGGTGATGGTGGTGGTGATGGTGGTGGTGGTGATGGTGGTGGTGATGGTGATGGTGGTGGTGGTGGTGATGGCGGTGGTGGTGATGGTGGTGATGGTAGTGGTGATGATGGTGGTAGTGGTGATGGTGGTGGTGATGATGGTGATGGTGGTGGTGGTGATGGTGGTGGTGTTGATGGTGATGGTGGTGGTGGTGATAGTGGTGATGATGGTGATGGTGGTGGTGGTGATGATGGTGGTGGTGATGGTGATGGTGATGGTGGTGGTGGTGGTGGTAGTGATGGTGGTAGTGATAGTGATGATGGTGGAGGTGGTGATGGTGATGATGCTTGTGATGGTGATGGTGGTGGTGATGGTCATCGTTGAAGTAATGTAAGATAATGATGGTCATGGTAGTAGTAATGGTGGTGATGGTGGTGATAGTGATAGTGATGATGATGGTGGTGGTAATGATGATAATGATGGTGGTAGTGATGGTGGTGGTGGTAGTGGTGATGGTGGTGGTGGTGATGATGGTGATGGTGGTAGTGATGACGATGCTGGTGGCCCTGGAGCTGATGGCACTGCTGGTGGTGGTGCTGGTGCTGGCAGTGGTGATGATGATGAGGAAGAGGGTGGTGATGATGGAGATGGCAGTGATTGTGATGATTTCTTATTGGTACAGAATAACTATATATTTTGAAGGTATGTGTGATATTTTGATTCATATATACAATGTATAATGATCAAATCAGGGTAATTGGGATATCCGTTCCCTTGACCTTTATCTTTTTTTCATGTTGGAAATTTTCCAATGCTTTTCTTCTGGCTATTTAAAAATATACAATAAATTATAGTTGACTATACTCAACCTACTTTACTATCAAACACTAGAACTTATTCTTTCTAATCACACCTATTAACCAACCTCTCGAGGACTTTTATTGCACGATCACAGCTTTCCCCTCTAGACAGAAGCACAGCCCTGAAAGATGTGTTATCTCACCATCTTGGAATGAGAGGCGAACCCATCACTACCGCAGACCGATGCCATTGCCAAGCCCCTGCCTCTGGGTTCTCCTCATGGATCAAGGATCTATGTTGAGCTTTGGAGGCAGAAGAAAGGATGCAAACAGCATGCTTCATGGAAAACATGTTTTCTCCTTTCTCACAAATTCTGACGTTATCAACTTCAGGGGCCTGAGGAAAACAAGATATAAATTATCTTGTTGAGTTGTGTGTGCCCGTGAGTGTAGAAGACTGCATGACTGTGCAGTGTTCCTGTCCTCCTGTGTGGGGTTTGTACTTTCTCACCCCCCACCCAACATCAGCCTGGCCTTGTAACTTGCTTCGCAATGAAATGTGAGTGGATGTGACACATGCCCCTGCCTAGCAGAAGTCACAAGGGATACAGCATGGTTCTGCCATGACTCCTTGCCCTGTGCCATGTGACTGGGATGTCCCAGGTAAGAGCGGCTCCTTCAGGTTGGGTCACAGGATGAAGATGGCATGGAGCAGGACAGAGGCCAGCTCTTGGGGTTTGTGAGCATGAACAAGAAATCCACCTTTGTTGAGTTAAGCCAACTCTGGGAGTTGTTTGTTGATGCAATAAAATCTAGTGCGAGCTGGCTGATGTGGTTTAGGAATTGATTTGGAAGAGGCATCAGTAACCCAGACTCAAAGCTGGTGTCCAGCTTTGCCACTTCTGCATGGAGCTGATGGTCTCCAAACCCCGATCAGCTGCTCCCGGGTCAGACCTCTGGCTCTACCTGCTTACCTGTCATCCGTTTCAGGAGCGCCTCTTCCCAGGCCACGATTGCTCCCAAAGACCCTCACCCACGAATACTTTCTTCAACCCCTTAAGGCTCAGTCAACATGACGAGTGCAGCTCTCATCCCCTCTACTCAGGGCTCAGTCAACAAGATGAGCACATAACTTCACCTCCCATACTGGGGGCTGTTAACAGGATGACATACTCCCACCTCCTCTATTCAAGGCTCAGTCAACAAGAGGACCACATATGCACAGCTCTCCCACTAGTGGAACTGGGCCTTCAGGGCCAGTGACAAGCTCATTCGGCATCTCTTCGTGTCACGTGAAGCCAAGTGTATGACTCTTTCATGTCCCCAATTCCCCGATTCCTTTAAATCCAAACTGTTTATCTCAAGTCCCATCCCGAGGACGCTGTGACGTTCTGCACTTTCTCCTGCTCCCCCTCCGTCCGCGGCCAGCGTCCTCTATAATGCGAGGAATAAAGGGGCTATTTCCTAAGTCTCTTTCCAAGTTAGTCAGAGGGTCCCAGTTCTTCCTCTTACTCCTCCGGCCACTGTGGCCATGCCCTCTGGCTGCCCCGCAGTAGAGACACCCCTTCTGTCACTCCCCTACACACCTGCAGCACAAGCTGGACTTCCCTGGGGGTTTTCTGGAAGGGACAGAGCTGGAATACAGGCCAGAAACCTGAGATTCTTGTCCCAGTCACAGCTATGAGAAAGTAGAAGGGCTGCACCGGTCACCTCGGCACCCCCCGCCGGCTCTCCGCTCTGGGGCTTCCCTGGTGTGCACAGCCCCACTCTTGGACCCCCCTCTTCTGTCCCGTTTCCCACCCCAAACCTTCCAAACCCAGCAATGCCAGGGGACTGCTTTCAAATCCTGTCGCCTTACTTTGCAATGCAAATCAACCTTCTTTCTCTCAGTCCCTCTCCATCTAAATAGAAGAGGCAAACCTATCAACACAGAGCATCCATAAAAGCCTTGACATGAGAGTTTTTCTCCATCCTGGGCCAGATCAAGTTCTTTGGTGGCCTCTTTCCATCAGCACTAGGAGGCTATCACTTCTCAGAGCAAGCCCAGGAATCCCTCTCTCTTCCTCTCTCTGATGCAGGAGTTTCTTCAACAGGCAGTTCCGACCTGGCGTTTTCTCTCGCCCGGTCCTGGACCGCAGGATGACTGTCCCGTGAGTCATTTTGTTGGTAGGAGTGCAGCCTCTTGCTGCCCACCTCTGCCGAGGCTTGACCTCTGCCCTGCACTCAGCTGGGTCGTGTCGTGCAGCTGTGTGCAGCCCCACCCAGGAAGCCACTCAAGTGCAAGGGCAGGAAACCCCAAATCCGCAGCACATAGCCTCCGTGCGAAGGAAAAGTGACTGGGTCACCCCCCTTACCCCTGACAGCTGTGAGCTGCTTCATGTGGGTTTTACTGGGTGAGGGGAGCCAGGGAGACAGGAGAGTCAGGGAAGAGACTCCTGTGAATGCTTTCAAGAAACTTATAATAATTGTAATCAGCATTTTCCCTTCCATTTAAAATCACAAACTTAGTTACTTAATCAAATGTCATGGTTAAGACACATTTACCTCCTCGGGAGAAAAATGAACGATGGCAGCTCAATTTGGCTTCGGATGGGTTTTAAAAATAGTCAAGTCTGTGAAGGCCATTAGATAAATGGCCTCAGAGAGCTTCAGAGAGGACCTCCTGCAGGGAGCTGCTGACTCCTTTGTTGGGAAAATTGCGGAGGGGACTCAGTGAGGAGACCACAGGGCTTCCCCAGGGTTCCAGGGTGTGGACTTCCCCGTGGGGAGGAGGGGCCAGAGTTAGCAGGGTGACCGGAAGGGATGACCACAGCATGGACATCCAAGCAGCTCCCTTTTGTATCTGCCGAAGCTGGGAGGCGTGTGTGTGTGTGTGTGTGTGTGTGTGTGAGTGTGTGTGTGTTGGGTGGGAGTGACATACACAGAACTTTCCTGTCCCCAAGGAAAGAAAAATGAACCCATCAGAAATATAAGTGCCATCCAAGTGTAAGAAACCAGTGCTATAAATGGTGAAACACAAGTTAATGTTTCGTTGTTTCACAGTACGTTCAATGATTTTGTCATTTAAATAATAATAATAGGTGGACTGCTCTTTTTGGAGAGAGGTCAACGTGAGTTACCCTAGAGAAAAAGGGAGCCAGTGTACCCAGGTTCTAAATCACCGTTTTGAGCCTGGATGGGGGCAGGGGGCACCCTCCCTCCCCACAGGCTGGAGGCCCTCACTCACCAGGGGATCAGCTGTGGTCTTCAGGCTCTGGGTCCCCTGGAGCCTTCCGCAGGGCCTGTTCCCGTCTCCGTTTGCAGAAAACACTTCCTTCTACTATTTTCTTCGCCCAGAGAGTCCCAGGGTACTTGGATAGAGTTCAACGGGGCTTTCAACCCGGATGGGGAAAACTGGCATCTTTATTTAACCCTAACTGAAACTTGGAGCTTCCTTTCATTATAAACGAAGGTGGCAGAACACGGTGCCTGCGACCCTCCAACAGAGAAAGTGCGGGCATTTTCATATCACATGGCCGCGGCTGCAGGTACCTCAGAGTGTTGTGACTGCTGCACATCTGCACATGGAAAGGAAGGCAACTGAGGATCTGTCGATTGCTTGCTAAATGTGTTAATGAAAAATACACACGGCTACATCAGAAATGCGCTTTTATTCCTCTTCTGATCATGCATTTGCATGGAACTGGTTTCCTAGTAATCCTGGGCTTCTTCATCTATCCCTTGGAAGGCATTCTGAGAGGTCAGCAGGTGCCCACAGGCCTCCCAGGGGTTCCTGGCGCCCACGAGGTCCGGTCCGGGGCCCCTCCCTGCCCTGGCTCCACGTCGGTCCGCGGAGCGGCCTCCTCCAGGCCCCTCCGGGTGCAGCACCGCCACCTCGTCCCGCTAGGTGGCAGCACTGCGAGCGCCTCCTTCCCCGCCGTCCGCCCTGGGCCCCGCCGGCTCCGGGACCTCCCGGTCCCCTTGGCCTCTTAATGGGACCCGCTCCCTCACACCTCTCAGGGAGACGCTCTAGGGGACGATGGCCCCCGGGCGGCCCGGCAGGGAAAGTGCTGACTCACCCTGCTGCCTCTCTGGTCCACGGACCGGCTCACAGACCACCATAGCCACACCGTATGTGAGGCCTTCTCATGGAGCTCTGCAAACGCTTCCCCCAGGAGGGGCTGTGGGACCCATCTTACAGAAGAAGAGACCGAGGGTCAGAGAGGCCAGACAACCAACTCCGCCAGGACCCTGAGTTAGCAAGCGCCGGCCCCTGGTCTACGCACGTCAAGACTGGCCGTCCTGCCACCACGCCGTCCTGCCTCTGGCCCTGTCCTGGGAGTCTTGATGGGGAGCCACTGCTAGCTTCTTGCCTGGGCAGAGTCCAGTCCTGTGCCTGGCTCCTCAAGGCTATGGGCAAAGGTCCTGGAGGTCTGGCGGGGTGAAAGGGCTGCCTGGGAGACTGAGCCCCAAGCCACGGTCTTCCTGGGAGACTTTGTCCTAAGCCATGGTTCTCCTGAGAGACTGAGCCCCAAGCCATAGTCCCCCTGGGAGACTGCGCCCCAGCCAGGGTCCTCCTGGCTCTGCCCTTCCACCTCCTCACTGGCTGCCCCTCCCAGGGAGGCCTCACCTGTGAGTGCTCCCCTTCCACCCCCACGGCTGTCGCATGGGCTGGGGCTATTCCAGAGCTGACCTGGGTCAAGCCCCTGCACAGAGCGCAGAGCAGAGGCTTGGCTTGGTGTCCCCTGCCCGCCCCTTGTACCTTCTTTTCCCGGTGAAGGGTGGCACCAGCGTCCTTTCCAAGGCCCCTTTTCTGCACTGCCCTCAGCCTGCAGAAGATTAAAAAGCAGGGCTCTGTCGTGGCTTCTCAAGTCGTCAGGGGTCTGCGGAGGATTCCGCCCCTTGTCACTTCTCAGTCAAAGGCCATCACCCAGTGTCTGTCTTCCTTTAAGTGCCCCACCCCCCGACTTTTGATTATTTGGAAATACAGCCTAACCAGGTAGGCACAGAGGAGTCCTGGCCTGGGAGGGAGCCGGGAAACGCCGGTGGAGAGTCTGGGAGGCCCAGGCTCCCTGGAACTTTCCAGTGACTCCTCTGGAGCCAGGGCCTGGCCAGGCAGCAGCTGCACGGGGCAAGGAGGGATCGTGGGGTAATAGGGACGTAGGGCCGGGCTGGGTTAGGGGCAGAAGCGCTGAAGCTCTGATCGGGAACACGGTGACTTCATCCACGCAGGAGCCCGCGCAGCGAGCAGCGAGTTCCTCGTAGGGGACCCTCGGACAGACGCTCCCGCGCGGCCCGCGTGGCGAAGCTCCGCCCTGGGAAACTTTTCGCGCAGCCCCCGTTCCATGCGTCCCCACCCAGTCCTTCCTCGGGGCCGCCCCCTCCCCAAAGTAGCTCTCCCGGTCCACTGGGCGCTCCTGTAACCGGGTCGGACCTCGGACTGCCTCGCCTGCCACACGGTTACCCTGGCAACACCATTCGGCGGCGCTCGGCGGTCCAATCGGAGCCTGCGGCCTCTCTGGAGCTTTTCGCTAGGTGGGGACCGGGACGGGACCCGGGATGGGGAAAGGGGCGGAAGGAGCCCCCGCCTGCGCAATCGCCCCTGCCGGGGACAGCCCCCTCCTCCCCACTCGGCGATCCGGCCACCGGGAGGTGGGGGCGGCGAGCAGGAACCGGGGCCGGGTCGGGGACTCAGGCTCCCGTTCGAGGGGCGGGGAAGGCGGGTGGTGACGTGAGCCGGGCCGGGCGGGCGGAGTTGGGACCAGCTCCGGGAGGCGGGGGCGAGCGCTCGGAGAAGCAGACGCGAGGAGGGAGGCGGCCAAGTAGCGCGGGCGGCTCTGCGGCGGGCGCGGTGGGCGCGGGCGGCGGGGCCCCGGGATCCCCGCGCGCCTCCTCCGCGCGGCGCCGCCGCCGCGCGTCCCCACGCCCCGCGCTCCACGGCGCCCTCGCCCCGCGCGCCTCCCGTGCCCGCCTCCTGCCAGCCTCCGGGCCGCGGCCGTCTGCAGAGCGAGCGCCCAGACGGAGCCCCAGGGCAACTTGAGTGGCGCCGATCGGCGGCGGAGCCCGCGACAGAGCCCCCAGACCCGGCGGCGCTCGGAGGGGACCCGCGTCCGCCCGCGCCGCGTCGCCCCAAACCCTAAGCAGCGCCGCCCCATCGGCGCGGAGCTCCGGCTGGAAGCAAGAGCCGCGCGCCGGGAGACAAGCACTGTGCGCGGCAACGCCGCCAGCCTCTCTCCTCGCCGCCCCGGAGGGCGAAGCCGCGGCTCCCCGGCCCCTGGCTGCGCGGCAACAGCGCCGGAACGCGCTCCCCCTCGCCGCCGCCTTCGCTGTGTCACCCGCGGAGGGGGCCGCGAGCCCCGCGCCGGGTCCGGAGGATGTGCGCCCCCGCGGGCCGCCCCGCCTGAGCCATGCGCCCCAACGGCGGCGGCGCGCCGGCCGGCATGGAGCCCCGCGCGGCCGCGCTCTGACTCGCTGTGCGTCCCGCGGCCGGCGGGCGGCGGGAGGCGGCGGACAGAGAGCCGGAGACCGGCGCCGCGGGACGGAAGCGAGCGGGCGCGGGCGCCGCGCAGATGGCCCGGGAGAGCCAGGTCTGAGGCCCCGCTCCCCGAAACGTGACCATGTGGATTCAACAGCTTTTAGGACTCAGGTGAGCGGCCGGGCCAGCGCCGGGTGTGTGCGGGCGCGTGGGTGCCGGGCTGGGCGGAAGCGGCGCTTCGCTCTATGTTGCAAATCAAGGGACCCCTCTTTGCTCCCCGAAAGCGGGCAGCGGGGTGCACCGGGAGCCGGATAGGGGCGTCCGCCAGGAGCCCGGAGCCTGGGGCGCCGCGGCCCCTCGGGGAGCGGCCGAGTCTCCAGGGCTCCGCGCGTCCGGGGTCCGGGCAGCTGTGCCCACCCCCCAACCCGGGCAGTGGGGCCGGCCGGGCGCGCCCGCAGCTCCAGGCGCCAGCAGCGCAGTGTCCTGGCCGGCTGCCCCGGCGCGCCTCCTCCCCGGGGCCCGGGGCGAGGCGCGGGCCGCTGGGCGCGGCGGGCGCGGGAGCCGGGGGCCGGGGCTGCCGGGGAAAGCTAAAGCTCCGGGCTCCCAGCGAGAGCTTCGCAGGCGGAGTTGGAGGAAACCAGAGCCCAACAGCCACTCCGCCCGCCCTTCTCCTTTCTCAGGACCCCATGGCTGAGCAGGGGCCTCCCAGGCTCCCAGCTGCCCACCCAGCTGTTGGCAGGTGACCCCCGGGCCCGACGGGCGCCCACAGCTCGCTGGCAGCTGGGGCGAGAGAGCTGGGGCTCTTGGGGCGCGCGGGCGGCCACCTTCCTCCAAACACACACGCACACACGCCCGCCGGCGCGCCCGGGGCTAGTCTATGTCTGGGACTCTAGGGCCAGATGGAACGGGGAGTTCGAGCCTAGAGCCCGTGGTGGGGGTGTCCAAAAAGACCCTTTTTGTCAAACTTTGCCAGCCCGCGGGGGTTCTCAGGCTTCTCCAGCTTCTGCCTGGGGCGGCCCGGGGCCCACCCGAGCGCGGCTGTCCTTTTTTGCCGGGCAGGCTGCCTCTAAGCCCTCGCCCTCCTGCCGGGGCATCCAAAGAGCTCGTACATTTGGGTCCCGGGTTGGAACCGAGAGCGGGGAGGACGTAGGTGGAGGCGGAGAGCAGCGTGCGGTTCTCGAGTTTGTCCGCTGGGATGCACTGCGCTCCCGCGTTGGGGACGAAAAGGCCAGCAGTTGTTAGAGCCGACTGCTGGAGCCGCCCCCACCCTGGGATAAAGCTGCGGGGGGAGGGAGGCGAAGGGAGGGAGGATCTAGTGCGTGTCCTGATTTTAAGAAATCGGAAGGGGACGGGGACGCCAGGTGTTTTCTAGTGACCCTTGATTTATGAGCCAGAGGTGAATACGGCGTAACACATGTAGTGAACATGGTCAGATGTTATTATTAGCCTCCCTTCTCGCAGTGGCCGATCTTGCTGTGGGCTTCAAAGGTTCATCGTGGAGCCGATTGTGTGGGATGCTGGATACTGGCCGGGCCCGAATCCCTAAGTGTGCTTGAGCTAGACGAGGTTTAGGCTTGGACCGTTCCGGGATGTCGGCGAAATGGAGCGAGGAGGACAGCTTTGCGGGAGTGACCCTGATCCAGGTGCCCTGCAGGCCTGCCGTCCCTGCTCTGCCCCGGACTGTCCCAGGTCTCAGCAAGACCTCCAAGGCCTTGTGAAGGACCAGACGGGTCCCCACCTTGGCCAGCGGCAGGTCTTCAGCTCCGACCTGCTTCTTGAGCTGCCATCTGCCAGTTCATTCCTGATCGCAACTTATTTGAACATTTTTTTAATTGCTAGGTTAAATGATGAGTACATTTTGATAAATGGAGAGGAGAGCAAATATCTTGAAAGAAACCTCTCTTTTCGTTTAAAATTTACTAAAACAGTTCCTCTAAAGCATCCTCAAGCCTGGTCTTGGGATTTTGCTTTAGGAAATAGTCCTGTTGGTGATTTTGAAGTCTGACCTTTGTCCCCACCCCGCCACCCCCCGGATGTTACCACCGGAGATTTTCTCTAAGTGTGCCTTTAAGGACCAGCTGTCACCTATTTGGGATCCTGATGGAAGAGCTGGGTCTTGTTACTGCTACTGCTGCCTCCTGGCCTGAGAAGGAGGCCTGTGCCCAGAGGGTCTGGGCGGTTTTGCATCACAATGGGCACCTGGGGGCTCGGAGCCAAAGAGTTGCCAGCTCCAAGTCTGGAAATGCATATTTTTCTTTCAAGACAGCCCTCCACCTTTGCTTGCAAGCCACTCCACGGCTCCCCAGGTGATCACTGGGTGTCCTGCTGCCAAGCTTGGAGTCTATTAGGACAGGTAGACTCTGAGCCTCCAGCTTGGGTGGCAGAAGGCCTGGCTTGCTCCACCATAGGAGAGGTGCAGTGGAACTCGCTGGGCGGGGGGGCCGGGGAGTGGGGTGTGGGCTTTCTTAGCTCTGGCCCTGGAGACGAAGCCTGGGCTTGGTTATTTACTGCTGCGTTGGAGCTGAGCTGTTTGTGGAACCTTTTTTTCCCCCAAGAGGGAGAAGCAGATTGAGACTTACTGAGCTGCTTTTGTGTCTTTTGCGGTGGTATTTCATAGCTGTAGCAAAGCTCCAAAGATACTTTGCATCGGCTCAGAGAAAGGGAGCCGTGGACGAAGACCCAGTGGTTTGACAAGCCCTGCCAGTGCTCACCCGTGGAGTGGGTACGCACTCAGCCAGCAGCCCAGAGTTTGGAGCTGGCTTCCCGGTTGTGAGTTGCTTCTGAGGATGCAGACCTCAGATACTGTCGCTTGCTGGGGGGCTCCGAGCGCCCACCCAAGACGTTTTCTGGGTTGTGCTCAGGACTGTGATCCCTAGCAGAGTGCCACGAGCTCCTTCTCAGCCCACGTCCCTGCGGCCACCCCATCCGTTCTCCCGCTCTGAGGTTCCATGGCCCCTTTTGTTTGGGAGGCCCTGGCTATGTGTGATGACATAATTCACAGTTCCCCAAGCCCTATCTGTGCGCGCTGTGCCATGTCTGGGCCTCATGGCAGGGATCCATTGGCTTGGCTGTCACCATCCTCGCGGTACGGTCCCCCAGCAGCTGGGGCCATGCAGCCCAGACTAGCGGATGAAGTCAAATGCTCCATCCACAAACATTGTGCTCCCGGTGAAACCTGGCTCACGCTGATTTCCAGCTGCTGCTACTAAATTGATTGCAATTGTAATCCACCTAGTGTCAGTGGCTGTGACCCCTCGTGGACCATAATGCTTGACTAAATTGCAAATTCAGGAGGCAGTTCAAACCTTTGGGCAATGTTGGTACACACCCCCATTCACGCTCACCCCCACCTTTGGGATCCACTGTCCAAGCTGCTGGCAGACTCCTCACAGTCCGTCCCTGTTTTATTTACTTTGATCACCTGGTTCCTTTTCTGTCGTGCATTAGAGAGAGCAGCAGGGCAACGCAGCTCAGGAATGGAGACAGCCCATGCCTGCCGAGACTGTGGGTCCCCGGAGGCAGAGCGGCCCGCTGCCCCAAGGCATGCACCTGCATCTTCCAGGTGGGGGTCGCTGGAGGAGCTTCTCCCCCCCAACCCAGCTTTCCCTTCCCCAGCCCGAGTCCCTCCGACTCACATACAAAGAGGGTGTTTGGTAGCTGGGGCCCTGCGTGCTCCTGTACTTTCCTGAGCTTTTTGTGGGAAAGCCACAGGGTACCCGGAGCATGACCCTGGGTTACAGTGAAGTAGGTAAACACAAAACCCTGACAGGACTGCAAACAGCCGAGCCTTCCAGAGCCCAGGGGCTCCTCTCTGGGGTTATGTAAGAGTCATCTGTTTCAAATAGGTAGTTGCCAAGTTTTCTTCAAAGGGTTACAAGTCAGTAGAGACCAAATTGAAGTAAAGATTAGCTTGGAAAGCCAAATATATCCTTGATCTAGATTTTATGTTTGAAGTCTGGCTTGAGAGGGTTTCTCCTGCCTGATGCCAATCAGAAACAAGGAAGAGCAGGAGCAGGGGCTTTCTGGGGCTAGAACAGCAAATGTGGTAGGACGACTCCATTCTTTCTTCCTCTGAGACCCCTTCCAGGAATTCAAAGGGGCTGGTGAGTCATGAGGCCTCGGAGTGGGGAGTGGTGGTGGTTACATAATTCAGATTAACTCTCAGTTAATCTACCTTGAATAGAGAGTCACGCTGGATGGTGTCCATGCCAGACCTCCGGGGGCCCTCAGGGGTGTCCCCAGTACATCCACCTGGCAGCTAGGATAAGATCGGGTGCCAGGAGGAGAGCGGGAGAGTGGCTGCTCCTGGGTCCGTCCCACAAGGTAACTTACTGTATGACGAATTCATAGCATTGACATTGACATAGGAGGTGGGACTCGACTCTGGAGGTGGGGCTCAGACTCTGGACCAAATTGAGGACTAGCTAAAATGGGGACAGGGTGGCAGCACCTTTCTGTAAGACATGCCCACGAGGGTACCATATCAGTTTACCGTTGCCAGGGCAGCGCCCGGGAGTTACTGCCCTTTCCATGGCGATAACCCAGACTTACTACCCATTCCCTAGAAATGTCTTCATAAATCACCCCTTAATCTGCATGGAATTAAAAGTAGGTATAAATACAACTACAAAACTCTCCTGAGCTCAATGCACTGCCTGTGGGGTATCTCTGCACTGCAGGGGCGGTCACGGAGCTGCCACATTGCTGGACCAGTAACACCTCCAGAGCTGTAATACCTCCTCAGTAAGGCTGATTTCTTCCACCACTGGCTTGCCCTTGAATTCTTTTCTGGGCAAAGCCAAGAGCCCTCATGGTCTAAGCCCCATTTTGGGGCATGCCTGCCTGGTATCAAAATGACAAAATTATAGCTGTGGCCCAGCACTCACACTAATATTCTAGTTAGTAGTTGCCGGGGCCAAAGAAGGGGTAAAAAGCAGAAGGGAAGAGGGTGTATTTACGAAAGGGCAGCATCAGGCCTCCTTGTTGTGATGGAAATGTTCTCTATCTTGACAATATCCCTGTCAATATCCTGTGACATTATTGCACTGTCATTTTGCAACTGTTACCACTGGGGGAAACTGGGTGAGGGGTACACAGGATGTGTCTGTATTATGTCTTACAAAGCCTGTGATTCCACAGTTAAAATAAAAGCTTTACTTAAGAGAAACAAACTAACATTCTCTACTAATCTGTCAGAAATTAATGCCTAACTGATCTGACTGGCAAGCATGTGGGCAGGTGTGTGTTTGTGAGTATTTAGCTTTCTTAGGGGTCATGTTTTTAACAGCAGTCAAAGGCGATGTGGAAATGGGAAAAGGAGTAAAAAAACTCTTTGCAAAACTTGCTCCGTCGTGTCTCTGCCACATATTTTACTGAAAAATCCAGCAGCATATGAACGTGTGGTGTTGCTAATGTTATGAGATCCATCATCGGTGACGGTAATAAATGACTTCGTGCATAATTATTGGATAAGAAGATCTGTCCAAATCTTTACGTAAATCAGGTCAGCTCTGAAAATAGAGCAGCTTTTTGGGGTCAGCCCCACTTTCCTACCCTGGCTTACAGGCTTCAGGACCATGCTCTGAGGGTTTTAAGTCAAACACAGGAACACGTGGATTCCTGTTTCTAGAGCAGGAAAACGCGCACAGCAGGCTTGAGAAGGCAGACATTGGTTTGTGGCTTTGCTGCTATCACCTCATTTGTGGCTTCATGAGAGAAGAACTGGGGTGACGGGGGTGCTCCGTCGGGGCTTGTTGAATGAAACTCAGGGATACACTAGGAGGCTGTTCCTTGGATTTGGCTGCGAACTTCTGAGGTCTCGTGACCCACACCTGATAGGTGCTGGAGCTCACACTGTCATACTGCTAGGCCTTTTCGTCACCCAGGCTTCGTGCTAAGCAGTCCAACTGTGCTAAAACCTCCAGCCATTCTGCACCGCCTCACTCCACCCTCATGATCCTCATGGTGGTCCTGCAAGGCAGGTATTACCGCTCCCACATTTCACACAGGTGGAAACCGGAGCACAGAGAGGTTAGGTAGTTTACTCAAGGTTACACAGCTAGCTCATGGGAGAGGTGGGATATGAACCCAGGACTTGAGGTCCATTCGTGCTCCTTATGCTGACCCCTCTGGCTTTCCTGTCTGATCCAAAATCTACTTCTCACTCCCTTTATTAAGTTACAGATCGCCCTTTTGGGAGACACAAAACAAACTTTTAAAACAACAACAAAAAATAAAACAAGAAGGACCCAGCTGCTGTGACGCCGAGTCAGCACTTTATGGATTTAGCCTTGTGTTCAGCTGACTCTGAAATCACAAGTCTCTCTGGCACCCATGATTTTAAGTAAAAGGTTTACGGTCAAATGACAAATTATTTTGCAGCAAAGGATTAATGAAACGTCATGGGGAGATGAAAACCTATCTGTGACACAGATACTGCTATTCAGTCTCTTTAATAATTAAAAATAAATATGTCAGCAAATCCAAGGAGGCTTCTATTAAGAGCTTTCTTAAAATTAAAAACTGTGGACATCAGTGAATGATCACATTGAGAAACTTGGGTTTAGCATAAGAAGTCTGGGTAAAAGGAATTGCCCTTTGTGTGTGTGTGTGTGTGTGTGTGTGTGTGTGTGTGTGTACTCGCATTGCAACTTACATACAATGAAATTCAAACATTTAAGGTATACGGTTCTTTGATTCTTAGGAAATTGGCTGAGTTGCACAATTATTGTAGTGGTCCAGTTTCAGCGCGGCCGCCCCACCCCCGATAAGGTCCTGTTTGCTGTTTGTAGCAGCCCCCATTCCTACCTCCAGCCTTTGACGACCGCTCCTCTGATTTGGCCTCGAGAGGTGAGCCCGTCCGCGCTATTCCTGTGAAGGGACTCATGCGACGTGTGGTTCTGTGTGTCTGGTTCCTTCAGCGCCGTGTCCCAGAGGTGTGTCTGTGCAGTGGCTTCTACTTCCTTCCTTTCTGGTTCCTGAGCGGCGTCCTGGTTTGTGGACACCCCACCGCTTGCTTGCCCATCCATCTGTGGATGCGCCGTTGGGCTGTCTGGGTCCTGGGGCTGGGGGACAGCGCGGCCGTGAACTCCGCATGCAGGTCTCCACGTGGGCGTTGTTTTCACTTCCCTTGCCTCCGCTTTATAACCGCGGACGTAAATGCTCGCGGGGCCACAAGAAGCCCCTTACGTGTCTTTAGATGGATGGGAAACGGGCTGGGCCAGGCGCCCACAGTCCAGCTCTGGAGTGGGGTTGGCTCCCTTTTGTTCTGAAGAGAACTCCCTACACATAAGCCATTGCTGATGTGAACATGTCTCGTTCAACCAACATTTATTGCGTGTTGAGTGTATTCTGCTACGGGATGCGTTTTGGTGAGGTAAAAGGGAGAACAGCCTTTTCCGTTCTGCCTTGGTATAAGGGGGAATATTCTGAGTCATCAGAAGGACTCCTGTCTGCTCAGGTGCCTGGAGGTGGAGGGGAGACGGTCCGTGGTCTCCTAAAGGACCCAGACTTTGCCTACGCCCCTGCACGTGGAGAGTGTGGGCTTCGGGGGGCTTCCAGGGAGCATAAGGAAGGCAGCTGTGCTTCCTTCCTGGGGGACACAGTGGGGGCCATTTGGGGAACCCATCCTCATGGGGCATCATCTAGTGAGGGCTGAAGGGCATCATTTTGTTTTTATTTTATTTATTTAAATCCGTTATTATATTTTGAATAGGTTGGGTCTTGCTGTGTGGCCCAGGCTGGTCTCGAATGCCTGAACTAAAGCTGTCACCTCGCCTCAGCCTCCCAGAGTGCTGGCATGACAGGCATGGCCTCTGCACCCAGCCAGGCATCGTTTTTGATGGACAAGGCAGCGCCAGGGTCACGGGCACAGGACAGAGCTGTGGAAAGCGCCCCAGAAAGCACAGGTCTCGGTGGGCGTTGGACTCTGCCGCTCACGGAATGTGCAGCCGTCCTGAGGCGGGCCTCGTAGATTCCAGGAATTCCATGACGGGGATGGTTCGGCACCAGCCGTGGACCTGGAAGCACTTGATCGCATAAAAGGGAGAAATGCAGAGAACATTTGCCACCCCGGGGTAGACGGTGACAATCCCGTGGTGCCCAGGCGCCCAGTTTCAGGCTGCAGGTGGGAGGAGGGTGGGCCCCGGGAGAGTTCCTGGTGCCCTTCTTGGGCCAGCCCCGTGAGCGGGGAGGAGGCTCTCAGCCCCGCTGGCCCCAGAGGGTCTTTGCGGTCAGCTGCGAAGTTCTGCGTCAGCAGCAGAGACTCCCCAGAGGGTGGCGAAACGGCCTAAACCCTGGTGACCAGTGTGGACTCTTGGGTAGTTGCTTCCTCCAGCTCTGTGTAGAGAAGGGTTCTGAGTTCTTCTGGGGATTTAGAGAGGGGAAGTGCCACACCTGCATGGGGCATGGGACGGAAGAATGGTGACCCGAGTGCTGCAGGCCTGCCTTTGCGGGAGGCCCCAGAGCAGGGCGTGTTCACGGTCACAGGCTGGACGCCCGCGCTGAGGCCTGTGTGTCCCGATCATCAGCGAGCGTGGCGCTTACTGTGGACCAGGCACTGTTCTGTGCCCCTGCGGGGTCTTACCTCCTTCCTGCGTTCCTGTGATAGAAGCACCCTCAGGCTCTCCTTTTTTCAGAGAAGGCACAGAGAACCTGAATGCCTTTCCCCAGGCCACACAGCAAGTAAACAGCAGAGCCCGCCCGCAGGCCCAGGCGCTCCGCTCCAGCATCTGGCCTCTGAACCGTTACATCCTGTTCTTCCTAGTCTAGAAGAGCACATTGGATTGGGTGTATTTAAGGAATACAGCATCCACCAGGCTGGGGCAGGCAGCCAAGTATGGATTTGAGCCCAGCATCCAGGGACAATTTCCTTGCTGCCTGGCACCACACAGAACACACACGGGTGTCCACGGGGCGGAGGTGAAAAGGGCGCGTCTGGAGCGTCGGGTTCTGAGCCTGGCAGAGAGGACAATGGTGGCGCAGAAACCCCGTGACGGCCGCAGCCTCTCCAGGTGGTCGGGCCCAAGGGTCAGGCCTGCTCGGGCTGCAGCAGTGACCACTTCCCACTAGCTGGTCCCCACCATTGGCTGGGGTCCTCTGGTCACGCCCTTCTGCTGGGGGTGTGTCCAAAGCATCATTTTTTTTTATTATTTTTGTTAAAGATGGGGTTTCACCATGATGGCCCGGCTGGTCTTGAACTCCTGACCTCAAGTGATCCACCCACCTCGGCCTCCATCTTTACACGGGTGAAGAAAGAGTGGCCCCAGGAGAGAGCTGGCAGTTTTGGGGAAGGGGCAGGTCCGGGTCACCCCTGCTTCCATTTCCTGGGCCGCCCTTTGGCGGCATCCGCGTGGCTCTGATTCGCCTGTACTTGGAGCATCTGAGTAACTCAGCGCCTCTACCCAGAGCATCTGAATGACTCGATGACAGAGTCCCGTAGCCACCCTCCCAGGCTGACTGCAGCCCTGATCAGAAGTCAGCATCCCGCTGTGGATTCAATTTCCCGAATTGTTGCAAAGAGCCATCTTAGGCAAGGGTAAAGAAATCACCCACGGATGGCCACTGGTAGACTTGCTAGGCATGCAACTACTATATATATTTGAGAAGATTCAGCTACTAGGCAGGGTCATCGTATTCTGTGTGTTAGCCAGGAACCTTTCCAAACCGCGATGCCAGCCTTTATGGCAGACGCCTCCGCCCCAGGACCAGCTGCGGACTCTGCTCTGTGGCTTAGGAAGGCGTGTGGTAAAAGGAGGGAAGTGCCCCAGCGAGAGCCGGTTTTCAGTCGACGCCCCCACCCCCCTCTTTTTTGTCGAGAGAAAATTCAAGACTGTACCCAGATGCTGAGAAAAGCTGTGCTTCCTGCTGAGGGACACGGTGGCTTTCAGTAGGCAAGGATTCTTTAGGGAGCCAATTATGCGAGACAAGAGTAAGCATGTTTATTTTTATGACACCGCATTTCAAAATCCCAGAAAATGTTGACGGAATGGCCCCGTTAGGCGCCGGGTCTCCTGGATGCGGTGGCATCGCACCGCGCAGGCTTCCGGGGGCATTCTGGGGACTCTTGATTAAGCCCCGGCACTGGGCTAATTTACTGCCCATTACTGTCCTGGAGGGTCTCTCTGAGCACTCACAGCTCCAGGTTCCTCCTTTCTTCAGCATTTTTCGGGCTCATTTGATGCTCTGCACAGAAGCCTGATGCTCACCCCACCAGCATCTGTGTCTCAGGTTCTTACCCCGACGGCCCCTGGGGAGCTCAGGGCTGGGGTTTTGTGGCACCAGCCACGCAGGCTGTCCTCCAAGGGTCCTCTGGCCCCGGGTGACAGTCGGGCAGCATGACAGGTGGGATGGCCACCGAGGTTTGTCCTGGGACAGGCTGTTTGTGGGCCTGACATCCAGGCACATTCGTGCAGAGACGCAGATGAGTGCCTGCTGCGCGCTGTGCTGGGCACAGGGATGAAAAGACCCCTCTCCTGGTCCTACAGGAACTCCAAGTGGGGGAGAGAACAGGAGCAAATGGAATTTTGGGAGCCAAGAGGGAGAAGCAGATGGGGAAGGCTGCCTGGAGGGAGCAGCGTTTGACCCCATTCTCAGAGGATGAGAGGCAGGAAGCTCATTGGGCCTGAGGAGAAAGGGACAGCCAGGCAGAGGAACGGGGTGGCTGCGGTCTGCTGAGCACTGGTGGTGGGTGTGCTGTGCAGATGGGGATGTGAAGGCACGCTGCCGTGAAATAACCCACTGAGGCTCCCCGGCCCACCCAGGAGGAGGGCGGGGCAGGTGTATTTGGGTCAGCCTGTGGAGTCCGCTCCGAATGGGGCAGGGGCTGGGGTGGGGGCAGTGCTGGAGGGAGGAGACTAAGGCCAGCGGGCCGCAGGACTCCTGCTTCCACCCCAGGGGCTGGGAGCCATCCAGGGTCCCAGGGAGAGTATGACGATCTCTGCCAATGTGTGTTCAAGTGGAGCGAGAATGACAGACCCTGGGGAGGGAGGGGTGTGTAGTGGGGCCGGTGAATCATGGCCAGGGGTGCAGAGAGGAGGGGCCGTGAATCACGGGAGGGGTGCAGAGAGGAGGGGCTGTGAATCACTGGGGGGGTGCAGAAAGGGGCCCGTGAATCACGGGAGGGGTGCAGAGAGGAGGGGCCCGTGAATCACGGTGGGGGTACAGAGAGGGGCCCGTGAATCATGGGAGGGGTGCAGAGAGGAGGGCTTGTGAATCACAGGAGGGTTCAGAGAGGGGCCCGTGAATCACGGGGTGTGCAGAGAGGGGCCCATGAATCACGGGGGTGTGCAGAGAGGGCCCGTGAATCACGGGAGGGGTGCAGAGAGGGGCCCATGAATGACAGGAGGGGTGCAGAGAGGGGCTGCGAATCACAGGAGGGGTACGGAGAGGAGGGGCCCATGAATCACAGGGGGGTGCAGAGAGGGGCCCATGAATCACGGGGGGGTGCAGAGAGGGGCCGTGAATCACGGGAGGCTGCAGAGAGGGGCCCGTGAATCATGGGAGGGGTGCAGAGAGGAGGGGCCGTGAATCACAGAGGGGTGCAGAGAGGAGGGGCCGTGAATCACGTAGGGGTGCAGAGAGGAGAGGCCGTGAAGCACAGGAGGGTGCAGAGAGGGGCCCGTGAATCACAGGGGGGTGCAGAGAGGGGCCGTGAATCACGGGAGGGTGCAGAGAGGGGCCCGTGAATCACGGGGGTCATGCAGAGAGGGGCCCGTGAATCACAGGAGGGGTGCAGAGAGGAGGGGCCGTGAATCACAGGAGGGTGCAGAGAGGAGGGGCCCGTGAATCACGGGAGGGGTGCAGAGAGGAGGGGTGGTGAATCATGAGAGGGGTGCAGAGAGGGGCCCATGAATCACGGGAGGGGTGCAGAGAGGAGGGGTCGTGAATCATGAGAGGGGTGCAGAGAGGGGCCCATGAATCACGGGAGGGGTGCAGAGAGGAGGGGTCGTGAATCACGGGAGGGGTGCAGAGAGGAGGGGTCGTGAATCATGGGAGGGTGCAGAGAGGGGCCCATGAATCACGGGAGGGGTGCAGAGAGGAGGGGTCGTGAATCACAGGAGGGGTGCAGAGAGGAGGGGCTGTGAATCACCTGGGGGTGCAGAGAGGGGCCCGTGAATCACGGGAGGGTGCAAAGAGGAGGGGTCGTGAATCACAGGAGGGTGCAGAGAGGGCCCGTGAATCATGGGAGGGGTGCAGAGAGGGGCCGTGAATCACCAGGGGGTGCAGAGAGGGGCCCGTGAATCACGGGGGGCGTGCATAGAGGAGGGGCTGTGAATCACCGGGGGGTGCAGAGAGGGGCCCATGAATCACAGGAGGGTGCAGAGAGGGGCCGTGAATCACGGGAGGGGTGCAGAGAGGAGGGGCCGTGAATCACGGAGGGGTGCAGAGAGGAGGGGCTGTGAATCACAGGAGGGTGCAGAGAGGGGCCGTGAATCACGGGAGGGTTGCAGAGAGGAGGGGCCGTGAATCACAGGAGGGTGCAGAGAGGGGCCCGTGAATCACGTGAGGGTGCAGAGAGGGGCCTGTGAATCACGGGGGTCATGCAGAGAAGGGCCCGTGAATCACAGGAGGGGTGCAGAGAGGAGGGGCCGTGAATCACAGGAGGGTGCAGAGAGGGGCCTGTGAATCACGGTGGGGTGCAGAGAGGAGGGGTCGTGAATCACGGGAGGGGTGCAGAGAGGAGGGACCCGTGAATCACAGTGGGGGTGCAGAGAGGAGGGGTCGTGAATCACAGGAGGGTGCAGAGAGGGGACCGTGAATCCTGGGGGTGTGCAGAGAGGGTCTGTGAATCATGGGAGGGGTGCAGAGAGGAGGGGTCGTGAATCATGGGAGGGGTGCAGAGAGGGCCTGTGAATCACGGGAAGGGTGCAGAGAGGAGGGGCTGTGAATCACCAGGGGGTGCAGAGAGGGGCCTGTGAATTAAGGTGGGGGTGCAGAGAGGGGCCGTGAATCACAGGAGGGGTGCAGAGAGGAGGGGTCATGAATCACAGGGGGGTGCAGAGAGGGGCCCGTGAATCACGGGGGGATGCAGAGAGGGGCCCGTGAATCACAGGGGTCATGCAGAGAAGGGCCCGTGAATCACAGGAGGGGTGCAGAGAGGAGGGGCCGTGAATCACGAGAAGGGTGCAGTGAGGGGCCCATGAATCGTGGGAGGGTGCAGAGGGGGGCCCGTCAACCACGGGAGCTGAACAGGATGGAGCCTCTGTGTCCTGGTGGGGCAGCTCGGTTTTGTGGAAGGAGAGCCACAGGGTGGGTGGAGGGAGCGAGAGGCAGCCCTCTGGGGCTGTGGTCTTAGTGGAGTCCCGGAGGACTCCCCGGGCGGGGAAGACAGCCTGGCCTGGCCCAGGGAAACAGGACTGTGGTCAGTTGCTGTGATTCCCTGGCTCTGCATTTACTCAGAATTGCTCTGAGGAAAAATGCCAGCCAGGACCACGTGGGCACAAAGGTGCGGTGGGCCCTGACCTCCGATTTCCTTTCCTGGGTCTCTTGCAGCTTCTCCACCCTTTGAGCCCCACCCTGCCACCTGCCCCTCCATGGGGACCTCCTCACCTCACAACAGCGGTCCCCAGGCTTTTTGGCACCAGGGGCCAGCTGCATGGAAGACAGTTTTCCAGGGACGGAGTGCGTGGATGGTCTCTGGATGAAACTGTTCCACCTCAGATCATCAGGCATTAGATTCTCAGGAGTGCACAGCTGAGATCCCTCCATGCAACAGGGTTAGTGCTCCTGTAAGAATCTAATCCCGCTGCTGACGGCAGGAGGCGGAGCTCAGGCCATCATGCCAGCTCGCCCACAGCCCACCTCTTACTGTGCGGCCCGGATCCTAACAGATAGCAGTACTGGTCCATGGCCCAGGAGTTGGGGACCCCTTCCTTAGAGAACCGAGCCCCCAAGCAGGTGCTGCTCTGGGTGGAGTCATCGTCTGACCCATCCTGTGGCTCTGAATTTTGGGAAGAGTCCCTGAGACACAAGGCCATGAGCCCACAGCACTGAGTGAACACGGAGGTGTCAAGTGGGAAGGGAAAGACATTTGGGGAAGTTGGATTCCTCCCCAGAGAATGCCACTGGGGTAAGGCCAGGTGCAGTGGCTCATACCTGTAATCTCACCGCTTTGGGAGGCAGAGGCAGGTGCATCCCCTGAGGTCAGGAGTTTGAGACCAGCCTGGCCAACATGTTGAAAACCCATCTCTACTAACAATACAAAAATTAGCTGGGTGTGGTGGCGTGCACCTGTAATCTCAGGTAGTTCAAGACTGAGGCAGGAGAATTGCTTGAACTTGGGAGGCAGAGGTTGTAGTGAGCTGAGATCACAACACTGCCCTGAAGCCTGGGCAACAGAGTAAGACTCCATCTCAAAAAGAAAAAAAAAAATGCCACTAGGGTGGCAACTTTCAATCCTGTGTAGTTGAAAGCTAAAAATGCTCTTCTTAAAGTAGCTTAGAGAGCAGTGCCGTGTGTGTGTGTGTGTGTGTGTGTGTGTGTGGTGTGCATCTGTGTGTTGTGTGGGTGTAGGCATGAGGCATCAGTGGACTTGAAAATGCCCAAGTAAGTAATATATGTATGCCCTTTTCCTTCATCGGCTGACAAGCTGTTAAAAATATAGTTAACAAAATCTTTCAACAGACCTTCAAGGTCAGGAAATAGTATTAACCTTATTTCACAGATGGGTAAACTGAGTCATTGCACAGGAGTGAGCAATTTTTCTAAGATCATACAAAGTCAGCAAAGTTTTGCCTAAGGACTCCAAGAGGAGCATGTCCCTAACTCAGGCTCTGGAGGCTCGGTCCTGGGATGGGGATTCCTGGGGAGTGTGGGGGCTCATCCATCTCTGGTTCCATAGGTTGTGCGTGTCCTGGAGCCGGGGTTCCCTGCCTGGGAGACGGGGCACATCGGCATATCCAGGGCTAACATCCACAGTGTGGAACCATCACTGGCTAGGCTTTCTTGTTGGACTCTGCCTGCCTTTTATTTTCCCCCCTTATTTTCAGTGAGACAGACAACTCCTTACGCAGGAATTCTAGTGTTTCCAGTGAGTCACAAGTAGGTAGAATTTACATCAGTTGACACAGGGCATATTTGAATTTTACAGATGTAGTCAGAGTCAGTCAATGAGAGGGACCTAGACTCAGCCAATATTTTTTAGCTTGCTTTTAAAATTGAAGTGAAATTTACATAGCATAAAATTAGCTATTTTAAAGTGTAAACTTCAGTGACATTTAGTGTATTCACAGTGTTGTGCAACCATCACCACTCTTTAGTTCAAAGACCTTTTCATCACCCTAAAAGGATGTCTTTCAGCCGCCACTATCCATCCCCGTGGCAACCACTTACCTACTTCCTGTCTCTGTGGTTTGGCATGTTTTGGACTTTTTACATAAACAAGATCATACAGTGTATTAGTCCATTCTCATACTGCTACGAAGAAATGCCTGAGACTAGGTCATTTTTGAAGGAAAGAGGTTTAATGGACGCACAGTTCCATATGGCTTGGGAGGCCTCAGGAAACTCACAGTCATGGCAGAAGGCAAAGGAGAAGTGAGCACTTTCTTCACTGGGCAGCGTGATGGAGTGCGTGCAGGGAGAGGAAATGCCAGATGCTTATAAGACCATCAGACCTCATGAGACTCGCTCATCACAAGAACAGCATGGGAGAAACTGCTCCCTTGATCCCATTACCTCCACCTGGTCCCACCCTTGACATGTGGGGGTGACAATTCAAGGTGAGATTTGGGTGGGGACGCAGCCAAGCCACATCATACAACATGTAACCTTTTGTGTCTGGCTTCTTTCCCTTAGCATGATGTTTTGGAGTTCACCCACACTGTGGCATGGGTCAGTACTTCCCTTCTCTCTGTGATGACTTCTGTGCCACGGTGTGGGTGTGCTGTGTGTTGTTTGCCCATGCATCCGCTGATGGACATTTGGGTTTCTTCTGCCTTGCGCTGCTCCCGTGAACACACAAGCACAGGTCTCTGCTTCAGTCCCCGTTTTTGATCCTTTGGGGAATGTACCTACGCGCCATCACTTCTTGAACGCGGGCTCTATCCACAGCTGCCTGGTTAGGGCACTGCAGCGGGCCATGCGTGATCTTGGGAAGTTCCCGTGGTTTTTCTGAGCCTCGGTGTTCACATCTGAAGGATGGGGATATCGCAGAGCCTGCACAGGGCTGGGAGGATGGTGACTCCCTGCCACCACGGGTGGCTGCTCAGCGACAGAGCCAATGCAGGCCCCTCCCCTGCCTCATCCTAGATTTCAGACAGGCCTCACTATGCCCGTGCACCTTGGTCACAGCACTGGGCCTGAACCGGCTGGTCTGACTTTACTCCTCACACATCCCCAGGGAGGAGGCTCGCATGAGAAGCAGCACTTTTTATCAGCTCTGCACTAAAGAGGGATTATGAGCCATTTGGGGAGGGGATTAAAGCCATTGCCCCAAGGACGAATCTTACTCTTGGTGCCTTTTCCTTTCCCCACTTCCTGGACCTCAGAGCTGAGCCATGTGACCTACAGAAAAATACCTAAGCCGATGTTGATCCTTTTAGTATGACACCAGCCCTGACCCACAGCAACGAGGAACTGGTGACCCACCTGTGTACGGTGAACTGGACGCCTGCCTGGTGATGACCCGGCTTCTGAGCCTGTCACTTTTCACTGGAAGCAGCATTCTTACTGGCACGGAAGCATGCTGCCCAGGCTGCCGCTGGCTCCCTGGAAACAACCTGGTTCCCCCGCTCCAGTGCCCAGTTTGTCCAGCTGTGACAAGTGCAGGTGTCATCGCCCAGCCTCACTGGTCTCCAGTTTCCTATCCCAAGATCCCACTGGGCTTCCTGTTCAGGAAAGTGTGTGGAAGTAAGCAAATTAAGTGCAACACAGTTTTCCAGAGTGTTCCAGAATGTTCTTCCCTTTCCCTTTTGGAGGAGAGGGAACAGAGCGAATGACAACAGACATTTCTGTTCTGGAAGTGTGCAAAACCAAAGTCTTCCATCACTGTGATGCACCCGAGATGACAGTACCGGGCTGTGTCTGGGCTCCATGTTCATGACTACAGCCCTTCAAGGCCCTTCTAAGGGCCATGCTATCATGCAAGTCATGTGAGCTGATATCCTGTGTCTCATTTCTCCACAAAGGTGATGGTAATAGGCACACATGTTGGTCTGTTAGAGTCTGCACCACAGGCCAGGTGTGGAGGCTCATGCCTGTAGTCCCAGCACTTTGGGAGGCCGCGGTGGGCCGATCACCTGAGGCCAGGAGTTCGAGACCAGCCTGGCCAACATGGTGAAACCTCGTCTCTACTAAAAATGCAAAAATTAGCCTGGCATGGTGACGGGTGCTTGCAATCTCAGCTACTAGGGAGGCTGAGGCAGGACAATTGTTTGAACCTGGGAGGCAGAGGTTGCAATGAGCCGAGATTGCTCCAGTGCACTCCAGCCTGGGCGACAGAGTGAGACTCCATCTCAAAAAAAAAAAAAAAAAAAGTCTGCATCACAGTTGTGGTTGTGTTTGTTTCCACTGTCCTTTACAACAATGGGTCAAGTTGGATTTTTTTATTTTATAGAAGAAACTGATGTCCAAAGTACTATAAAAGTGTAAATATGGTCATAGTATCAACATTCTGATGACAGTTTTTGTAACAGTAAGAATGGTAGCTGGTTGTCAGGAGGACATGATGCCGTGACATGTGCACTGTGTCCATCACCTCCCTTAGTCCCCAGCCCACCTAGAGCCCAGGGCACGTGGTCTTTCCATCTCAAAGGTCTATCTACAGCCACAGGCCCCAGATGGCTTGGGTTTCTTGAGCACCACCGAGAGGAAATGAACCACCAGGAAGAAATGAATCACCAGGAGGAAATGCAGCACCAGGAAGAAATGCAGCACCAGGAGGAAATGCACCACCAGGAGGAAATGCATCGCCAGGAGGAAATGCAGCGCCAGGAGGAAATGCAGCACCAGGAGGAAATGCATCGCCAGGAGGAAATGCATCGCCAGGAGGAAATGCAGCGCCAGGAGGAAATGCAGCACCAGGAGGAAATGCATCGCCAGGAGGAAATGCACCCAGCAGGAGGAAATGCAGCACCAGGAGGAAACGCACCGACCAGGAGGAAACGCACCGCCAGGAGGAGACGCACCGCCAGGAGGAAACAGATCGCCAGGAGGAAAGGCATCTCCAGGAGAAACACACCGCCAGGAGGAAATGCACTGCCAGGAGGAAACGGATCGCCAGGAGAAGACGCACCGCCAGGAGGAAACGGATCGCCAGGAGAAGACGCACCGCCAGGAGGAAACGGATCGCCAGGAGAAGACGCACCGCCAGGAGGAAACGCAGCGCCAGGAGGAAACGCAGTGCCAGGAGGAAATGCATTGCCAGGAGGAAATGCGGCACCAGCTGTGGTAATTCTTCCCCAAATACCTCCTGCAGTACTGTGACTGCCATATCCCCATTCATCAAATGATGTGGGCATGGTGACTGGAAACCTCGTTAGCCCTGCTTCTAATCTGAAAGAGACCAGCCCATTATTTTTCCTGCTTTTGTAAATCCAGAAACTGAGCTAAATGGAAGCCCTGGGTAACCAGAAAATGTAATTAATGTCAGTAAGGCACTTCATGAGGAAGCTGGTCAGAGCCAGCCTTTAATGCTGTGGTTAGCCAGGGACCTGATGTGCAGGTGCCCCGCTGCTCTCAGGCGCTGCAGTAGGAACAGATTTTCAAAAAGGAGAGCTGCGAGGCCCACTGTTCTCCTCATCTCATGGGGCCCTGGAGACTGTCACCCACCATCCTGGTGCTCCTGGCAGCCTGGGTGCAGTCACTCTTGAGACTCACGGAGCTGCCTGTGAATCATGTCGTACCGCGCAAGTGTGAAGTGAGGAGCCTGGCGCCTCCTCGGGGTGTGTGTTATTATCTGCGATTGTTGTGAAGTGCTCAAGGTAGGACTGGGAGGAAGGAGTGGTCAGGGGTCACTTGGGCCCTGTAGAGCTGGACTTCATTGCCACCAAATGTCACTGAAGTTATTGGAACCCAAATCACTGCAGCATGAAGGAGCTCCAAGCATATCAGACAGAAATGAAACCCCCATGCCGCCGGGAGCCCTGCAGGGCCAGGGTCATGAGTACGGAGCCAGACACAGCCGGGTGCTTTAACCCTGGGTGCATTACAGCGATGGAAGACTGTTTTGCATACACTTTGCCCACATGACATGGGGGTATTTCATATTTCTTTTTAAGACCCTGTGTTTTGCTTCTAGATAGATGGGAAAGTTCTCAGCCTAGGGATCCCAGGACCACACCGTCTGGCATAATGTCCTCAGGAGGCCCCAGGCAGCTGTTTCCTGTGGACCAGAACCCGGGGTAGAGGCTGTCCATTGCACACCTGAGCTCTCTACAAAGTCACCTCCAGGGGATGGGGCTGCGTCCGCCTGGTGCCCCACCACCCTCCCGGTGTGTCCATGCTTTGTAAGTGAGAAGGTGGAATCCCAGGCAGATTCCACCCCTGTCCCCAGAGCTGTGAGCGGGATGTGAGACCACACCCCTTAATACATAACTCCACACAGCAAAAGGGACTTGGCAGAGGTAGTGAAGAGTTGGACTCCGCTGACCCTGGGAGGTCATCCTCCGTTACTCCCAGTGGGACCAGTGTCATCCCAGGAGTCCTTGGGTGCAGAGGTGGAAGAGGAGATAGAGGTGTGGCCAGGAGGGTGAGGTGGTGGCCCAAGGCCCGAGAGACCTGAAACGGAAGAAGGACCGACATGGCCTCTTGCTGGCTTGAAGATGGAGGAGGTCCTCTGGTCAACGAGGGGGGACCTCTGTCCTACAGCCACCAGCGACTGGATTCCGCTGACAACCTGGATGAGCCTGGAAACAGATTCTTCCCCAAGATCTCCAGAAGGAGACACAGCTCCCCGCCGCCAATGCCTTGATGTCAGCCCAGTGTGATGACCCTGAGCAGAGAATCCAGCGGGCTGCACACCCATGGAACTGTGAGCCATAGGTGGAGCTGGGGGTGTTTACACGGCGGTGTTTGTGGCAGAGCTAATTATGTGGCATGAGCTAACGAATTCAGTAGGTAGTTACATGAGTGCACAGGATGCATGCGTGAGGTGCCCCTGACGGACCCGTGTTCTCACGCTTTCTCATCTCCTCTGCCCTTCCCGTCCCCTCCCCGGCCCTTCATCCCTCTTTCTCTGTTCTCTTTCTGTCTGTCTTCTAACAAGATCTCATGCTTGTTTCCAGAACTAGTGCTAGGACAATTGTGAACAGGTGAGGTGTGGATAGGCCTTCCACCCAATGCCACCAAAACTCTGCAGGCCGCCTGACCCAGCCGGGGCTCCCCCCGCTCAGCTCCAGCACGAGAGCCTCCGCTCACTCACTCCTTCCTGCACTTTGTATCTGGAGGTGTGGAGGAAGCAGGGGTCATGAGACTGCTTGTGTACCGGGGCTGTGGACACAGACACTGCCAGGCACCTGTCCCAGGGCTTGTCCTGGCTTTGAGTCTCTGGAATTGGCCAGATGGGGGTGAGTCCTGGCTCTGGCTCGGTCAATGAATAAATGAATTCATCATCAGAAATTTCACATGTGAGTCTTCTTGTCCTCTGACCAACACTCATGGGCTCCAGAGAGGCTTTACTCCTGAGTCAGGAGAGAAAATTCAGGGTCTCCATTAAATGAGTGGAACCTCATCACTCCAGATAAAATAAAACAGGATGCTTGGTTCTGTTTTAGTTTCAGACAAAGTATTTTAGTATAAGTATATTCCAAGTTTTGCATGAGATAAGCTTATCCCCCCACCAAAAAAAAGAGGGGGAGGGGAACAAAAATGATTGTTTCTCTCAAATACAAATGTTACTGAGCATTCTGTATTTTTATTTGTTAAATCTAGCCGCCCGGTTCCCAGATTCTGCAAATCAGCCAAGAAGTCAGGCCCATGGGCAGGAGGTGGCCCTGGAGAGGAGGCCTCAGTGAGCTCTAGTTAAGCTTTAGTAGCTGTTCTCTAGGTCAGTGCTTGGGCCACCACAGTCTGTGGCTGCCTGACTTTGTAAATAAAGTTTTATTGGCATCACAACCCATGGCCGCCTGACTTTGTAAATAAAGTTTTATTGGCAGCATGGCCCTTGGCTGCCTGACTTTGCAAATAAACTTTTAGTGGCACAGGGGCATGCCCATTCATTTTCATAAGGACAGAGTTGAGTGGTTGTGACAGAAGACAGCCTGCAAACCCTAAAACATTTTCTGTCTGGGCCTTTTCAGAGATGAAAGTCAATGACCCCTGCTTTAGGTTCAGAGGTCAGTGCAGAAGCAGAAGTGGAGGGGGTGGAGTGAAAGATAAAGTCAGACGTGAGGGGGTTTTCACATTAGGAGGTCCCTGAGCCCCAGCAGCCGGGTGGGCACCAGGAGGGGCTGGCCAGGCCTTCCGGCGTGGCTGGTGCTACAGCTCTCAGCCGCTGGTCTTGGGGCCTCCCTCTCCTGGGCTCTGGTTCAGTGGGAGGCTCTCAGGGCTGCAGCTCTCGGATGTATCGGTCAGGGCCCGGCGTGGCAGAGTGAGCAGGCAGTGTTCTGCCCTGCCTCCTCGTCTCGTGTTTTGAATCTCTGGCAGAAAGTTCCATGCAAACGAAAGCCTTGCTTCATCTGCACGCGCCTATTTCTGTCTTGTTGCCTGCCTCTGCTCTTCCTTTTTGACATTCAGCGTTTTCAAACAGAGATTTTGCACAGGGCGTGAGTCACGTTGCCATGTGGCCGTGGAGGAATCGTCTCAGGCGCTGGCTGCACTGTCGCCCCGCAGGCTTGAGAATGCTGTCCCTTTGCCGTGAAGCCCGGTCGGGGGGTTGGGGGAGTAGCGGTCAGGGCCATCAGGGCTAGAGGGAGGTGGGGGTGGGAAATGAGCAAAACCCATGTCTTCCTCTCCTCCCCGGGCCAGTAACTGGAGTGGGCTTGTGTGAAGATAGAGGGAGTGGTCTTCAGGACCAACGCCGTGTCTGAGGCCAGCAACAGCATTTGGGGTCCCAGGACCACCCCCACTTTTGACACCAACTGCAGTGTTTGAGGGTCCCCAGGACCACCTTCGGCTGCAATAATTCACGAGAAGGAGTTGAAGAATTCACCGAAAGCTGTCATACTCACAGTAGTGGTTTATTAACAGGAAAAGGCACAGATTAAAGCTAGCCAAGGGAAGGCACGTGCGGGGCAGAGGCTGGGAAGGATCCGCGCGTGGAGCTTCCTGGCACCCTCTCCCCTCGAGGTCAGGATACATTGCTTTCTTGGTAACAGTGAGTGGCTGTCCAGGGAGCATTGCCAGCCAGGGAAGGCGCTGGCCTTGCTATCCCGAGGGCACATTATTGAGGCCTTTTCACCTCGGCCTGGTGGAATGACCTCAGTGCCCTGCCGCTTGGGAGGTGGAGCAGATACTGCCTGACCCAAAGCTTCCACCCTAAATCATGTTGCCAGCCGGTCTGGGGGCCAAGGCCCCCAGGCAAGCACTGAAATTCTTATAAGCAGGGCATTCCAGGGGCCTAGAGACACCTCCCATGTGCCCAGGGCAAAAGTCTGGCCTCTCTTGGGCAAAGTTCTTTACTGAACGGTCTGGTTCACACCGGCGGCCAAGTGCCTCTCATGATTCTACAGCTGATTTTTTTTTTTTTTTTTTTTTTAAGATGGGGTTTCACCCTGATGGCCAGGCTGGTCTTGAACTCCTGACCTCAGGTGATCCACCCACCTCGGCCTCCCAAAGTGCTGGGATTACAGGCATGAGCCACCGCGCCCGGCCAGTTCTACAGTGGACACTGGTGTCACCCAGGCTAGTTGAACTCCGCCTGGAAGACGCTGTGTGCGGAAATTTCAGGAGCGAGGATGGCCAGTGGTTTCTCTGCCCCCAAGGAAGACATTCTAGAGCGTACGATGGAGCTGCTGCAAAGAAGTTGCGTGGAGTGTGCCCCTTCCTGCAGGGGCTGGGGCGCCCACGTGTGGGAGGAAGCCCGTCTCGTGGGCTGCTGGCTCTGTGGCCGCGTGCAGGGACGGCCTCCCTCGAGGCTGCTGGCTGCTCGTCCCTGCATCTCCTCCTCTTTCCTGGCTCCTGGGTGCTCTGTGTATTTGGGAGAGGCCTCGGCCAGTTCACGATGCCTGTGGCTGTGGAGGCCAGCGCGCACCGGACCGGCCTTGCCACCTCGCCTCATTTTTAGGGCTAGTGTCTTAGTCATGCTCCTCCGATTTCATCTTCCATGCTCTTGCGCATTCTTCATTTTTTTTTTAACCAGTTCCAAAAAAAGATGATTTGTGTGAAGGGAGTGAAAATTGAGTTTATTTACGACAAATCAGTAGAATCCAAACTTTGGCAAAGAAATCCAGAAGAGGCCACCCGCTTCTGAAACGCATCTGGTGGCGTCACAGAACGTGAAGCTTCCGGTCCAGCTGGCTTGGTTCAACTCTGACCCTGGCTCTCGTCCTCCTGGGGGTCTGAAGCCGCCTGCCCCCCTCCTTCTCCAAAACAAGTGAGACCAGTGGTGCCTCAGGGACTCTGGGAAGTCAGCTCTGAAATCATGCGAGGCCGAGAGAGAAGGGCCGTTCCTTGGGAAATCCAGCCCACAAAGTAATCAAGTGATGGTGGAGGATGGGCATGAGGGAGACAGGACTGCTGGGTGCCCAGCTCCTCTGTCATCCGGCTTTGGGGACAACTTGCTCTCACACAGAGCCTTGTCCTCAGTATTTGCACCAAGGGGATCAGGCAGCACAGACCTGCCACTGGAAATCTTTAGCCTCCAGATGTCAGAAGGGGTATTGCGTTGTCGAATTTGCCAAGAGTGGGAAGAACAGGTGCAATGCTGTTGGCTACAGAGTTTCAAAGGGAAAATAAACAGCCGGGTGGGGTGGCTCGTGCCTGTAATCCCAGCGCTTTGGGAGGCCGAGGCAGGTGGGTCACTCAAGACCGGAAGTTCAAGACCAGCCTGGCCAGCATGGTGAAACCCCATCTCTACTAAAAAAAAAAAAAAAAAAAAAAAAAAAAAATATATATATATATATATATATATATATATATATATATATATATCCAGGTGTGGTGGCATGTGTCTGTAATCCCGGCTACTCTGGAGGCTGAGGCAGGAGAATCACTTGAACCTGGGAGGTAGAGGTTGCAGCGAGCTGAGATCGAGCCACTGCACTTCAGCCTGGGCAACAAGAGTGAGACTCCATCTCAAAAAATAAAAAGGAAAAAGAAAAGAAAAGCAATTAACCCAAACGCCTCTCTAATGTGATGGTGTGAACTTCACATGCTCAGAGGTTGCTAAGTTTGGGTGAGTGACACGTGGCTGGGATGCTGCAGAGGGGACACGCCAGCAGGCAGGATGGGCTGCAATTGCCTGCAAGTTCGTGCCTTGTAGGGCTCCTAAAGGCTGAGGATTCTGACCTCACGCATCCCTGATTCTATGAAGAGAGAAACTTCGCTGTGTGTGCAGCTGCCTGGCTGATTAATTGCTTTTATTTGTAGTAAATAAACTCTTCATATGCAGGAGGGCTTCCACAGGAGCTGGCCAGCAGCTTTTCTCTCCTCTCTCCAGAGGGGATTCCACCCCCCTCTTGGCCCACTCTGTGACACCAAGCAGATTCAGAGAAGGGATTAAGGAGGGAAAGAAGGATTAAAAAAATTAACATCTGAAACCAAGGCTTGTCATTCAGTGGGCATAAAGCCAGAGTGTGCTGGAGAAATTCTTTTAAAAAGTCAGCCAGCGGGTATTCATATGGGGTAGAAGATATTCCAGGTAATGCTCTGAATGAAAATGGTGTGGCTTTAAAAAAAACAAAACAAACAAACAAAAAAAAAAACATTGCATTGTGGGCATGTGTATTGAGGTCATTAGAAGCCAATAGCTAAATATATCTTATAAGTGATGAAAATGACACAGTCAGGGCCAGGCATGACGGCTCACGCCAGCACTTTGGGAGACCGAGGTGGGTGGATCATGAGGTCAGGAGATCAAAACCATCCTGGTTAACATGGTGAAACCCTGTCTCTACTAAAAATGCAAAAAATTAGCCGGGCATGGTGGCATGTGCCTGTAGTCCTAGCTACTCGGGAGGCTGATGCGGGAGAATCGCTTGAACCCGGGAGGCGGAGGTTGCAGTGAGCTGAGATCGTGCCACTGCACTCCAGCCTGGGTGAAAGAGCGAGACTCCATCTCAAAAAAAAAAAAAAAGACACAGCTCCTTTCTCTGTCCATTGTGATGCTGGAGCCCACTACTGCTTCCTGTTGGAATGCCAATTCACTAATTTTCACAAAACACTTAAGTATCAGGTGGAGAGGAGTACTTGTTATGTCCATGAGTAGCACATTTCTTGGCGGCTCATGGAGGGTGTGGATCAGCCCTGGTGCAGTCAGATGGTGGGTACAGCTGCCCCCCACGGGGTGGGTTGATGCATCTCCCACATACAGCAGAGAAAGCCATGCCAGCAAGTCTGGAGCAGGGTGTCCCTTTCTCCAGTGCTGGGGACCATGCTGAATTACCAGCTCCCTTATGAATCTTCCCTGTGGCCTGAAATTCACAGTGTTCCGTTAGGTGCAGTTGAGGAAGAATGAATATGTGCAAAGCACTTAGGACGGTGTTGGGTAGAAGCAAGCACTTGAAATCATGTCACAGATATGAGTGAATCTGGTCCAGGGGTATGCACTGCTATCTGTTGGTTACCTACTACTCATTCACAGATGAACACAACTCACACATACTATTCACAGGTTCCCTGGGTCAGGAGTGCGCACAGCTTAGCCTGGCCCTGTGCGAGGCTGAAACCAAGATGTCGGCTGTGTCTGTGATCTCATCAGAGGCTCAACTGGGGAAGGACTTACTGCCAGGCTTTTGTAGTTGTTAGCAGCATGCATTTCCTTGAAGACTGCCTGACAGAAGGCCTCCGTTTTCTGCTGGGTGTCAGGACCTCACTGTGCAGCCCTCTCCAAATAATAGCTCACAACAAGCCAGCATGAGAGAGTCCCCTAACAAGATGGATGTCACAGTCTCCTGTATGGCTTTCACAGAAGTGACATCATCAGCTTTGCTGGATCCTGTTGGCTGGCAGTGAGTCATAGGTCCACCCACACTCGAGGGAATGCGTCATCTGAGTCTGAAGACCGAGAGGGGGTACCCTGCCTGCTTCCTTAGAGCCTGTCCACCCCTGTGGTCAGTTGCTCTACCTGGGTAGTTCCAAGTGATCACCAACATTTATTGACTCAACAGGACTGTGAGCCAGACGCATGTCATTGGAAACATCTCATGTAATCCTCATAGCAGTCCAGTGGGCACACGCCTATCCTAATCACCATTGCACAGCTCAGAAAGCTGATTCACAGAGAGGTGCAGTAACTTGCCCAAGGCCACACAGCACACATTCGAACCGCACAGTCAGGTGCACCTGCCCTTAACTGTTTCGTCTTGGAAGGCCAAGGGCAAACTGCTGACCAAGACCTGGACCCTGGGAGACAGCTCAATGCCATGCATTGTCAGCTTCCTCAAGTTTTGAAGAGAACCATCCTAGTTCAAACGGCAGCCTAACACCTGGCAACCTGCTGCCTGACGTAGTAATGTCTCCCGACAGTACTCATCACTATGGGGCCCAGTGTGCACTTGACACACCAGTTTCTCTCTTGCTTGTATCCTCTCCTGGGGCCTGAACTCCAGGAGGACAGTGAGTTTTGTCCCATGTCCCCAGCTACTACAGCAAAGACCCACAAACAGCAGGCACACAAGAAATATCTGAGTGATGACTGAATGAATGAATGCTATTTATATTCTGGAATCTTTATGAGGGACCTCAGATCATAAGTGATCTTAGGACCTCAGGCTGTCTGCATTAGATTCATGTGGCTGCCATAAAGTACTACACACTGGGTGGCTTAAAATGATAGATATATATTCTCTGTAGTTCCGGAGACTAGATGTCCAAAATCAAGGTGCTGGCCGTACTCCCTCTGAAATCTGTAAGGTAGAATCCTTCCTTGCCTCTTCCAGCTTCTGGCGGTTGCTGGCAGTCCTTGGTGTTTCTTGGCTTCTAGATACATCACTCAGATCTCTGCCTCCACTTCACATGGCCTTCTTCCATCCACGTGTGTCCATGTGTATGTGTGTCTTTGCCTCTGCTTATAAAGACTTCAGTTTTATTAGTTAGGGTTCTGCCGAGAAACAGAACCGATTTGTGTGTGTGTGTGTGTGTGTGTGTGTGTGTGTGTGTGTAGAGAGAGAGAGACTTACAAGGAGTTGGCTGACATGATCATGGAGGCTGAGAAGCCCCCATATCTGCAGCCAGCCAGCTGGAGACCCAGGAGAGCTGAAGGTGTAAGCTCTCATTTGAGTCTGTAGAACTGAGAACCGGAAGAGCTAATGGTGTAGTTCCAGTTCAAAAGCTGGAAAGCTTGAGACTCAAGAAGAGCTGATGTTTCAGTTAGAGTCTGAAGGCAGGAAAAGACCAATGTCCCAGCTCAAAGCAGTCAGGCAGAGAGAGTTCCCTCTGTCAGTCTTTTCTATCCAGGCCTTCATCTGATTGGATGAGGCCCACCCACATTACAAAGAGCAATCAGCTTTACTCACTCAGTCCACTGGTTCAAATGTTCATCTTATCCAGGAACATGGTCCCCCACACACCCAAAGTAACGTTCAACCACACATCTGGGCACCCTGTAGCCCAGTCAAGTTGACAAGTAAAATTAACCCTCTCACCAGTCATTGGATTTAGGGTCCCTGGTGATTCAATATGACCTCATCTTAAATACATCTGCAGAGTCCCTATTTCCAAATAAAGTCACAGTCTGTGACTTTATTGGAGTTTTTATATATAAACATTTATGTATAAAATTTGCTTTCATTCCATTAAGAATGGTGAAGTTCAGTGTAGCATTCCTGCTTAGGATCTTTGATTACATCCCAAACATCTTTCTAGTGGTGTTTTTTATATGGACTTTTGGCCGAAGTAGAGTTGAAATGGACTGTTTCTGTGCAGGATTACGTTTTAGTGTCTTATAACCTGTACAATATGTGAGCTAAATAATAGGGCTTTGGCATTCGAATTCGGGCGGATTTGGAAATATAGCAAAGATAAACTTCTGAGCAGGTTCTGTTTGAAATGGAGTGTTCTCTAGCACCCGTTATTGGTTTAAAATCCTGGGGGGAAGAGTTAAATAAATCAAAGAGACAGGTGCAGTTTTTAGATTAAACAGCCAAACTCATACAAAATCCCTTTGTCTAGACTGGACAAACATCAAGTGTTATTTCAGACAGTTTGATGAAATGCCCCACTGTTAACCCACAGCCCGCTAAATGCCCGCAGTGTTTGGTAAAGCCCTTTGGAAGCCCGTGTTTTCAGCAGCACGGACAGTGTGCAAAATTGCCACAGACTGCAAGGGAGAGGAATGTCAACTGGGCCACACTGTCGGCGTCCCCCTCCACCAGCCCCAGGCCAAGGAAAGGAGGCTGGGTGCCTGCCAGAGTGAGGCAGGGGCCACCAGCCACACCCACCCTGGGCGCAGCCCTATGGGAGGACCTATGAGGCAGCCAAGGCTCTAGGAAAGGGCCCATAGGCATAATTTGGGGGCCTTTCTTGGGGCTCTGGGCTTCTGGCCTGCAGAAGGGCTAGGCTCTGGCCATATGCCAGGCATTTCTGCTTACCTTGTTCAGACAGGTACAGCTGGGGCAGAGAACACAGGCTTAGGCAGAGGCCATGCCTGGGGGCAGAATACTTTTCCTTCTCATTCCCACCAAGTCTCACTCCCATCAGAAGCACTGGACAAAGCGAGGTCTCTCCAGAATAGTTCACCCAGGATTTTTTCCCTTCTGTCTGCCCTAAAGGAGAGGCTGCTCATGTGGAGGAAGGCTGCATATTTGGGTTCAGGTAGACCTGATGGGGCACAGGAGTGATCTCTATGAACTTGGGCGATTCACTCATGATCTCTGTCTCAGTCACCCCACCTGCAAGATGAAGGGGATGATGGGGCACAGGGGTGATCTCTATGAACTTGGGCGATTCACTCATGATCTCTGTCTCAGTCTCCCTACCTGCAAGATGAAGGGGATGACAGAGCCCGTTGGGGAAGCTTCTCTGGAGCCTGCCAGTTCCAGATGCTGCTCTCAGTTCTGGTCAGTCCTCACAGCAGTCCTGTAATGATCCTCATCTTACAGATGAGGAAACTGAGGTACAGAGAGGGTGAGGAACACAGTAAGGCCACACACGCAGAAAATTCCTGGGCTGGGATCACTAGAGAGTCTGATGTGGAGTCCACCAATGATGCTGAGAGGCCTTGCATTGGCCACACATCCAATATCCCAACTTCAGAGCTGGTAAATACGCAGGCTGCATGCATCTTAGAACCCATGAAATATGGAGGTGTGGACGTGGGAGGCTGTGCTGCTCATCGATGGTCTTCAGATGGTGCCTGACCGGTGCTGTTGCAGTTGCTAAAATAGCAACTCCCTGATCTTAAGCCTCAGAGATTCTTTGTCCATTCCCAAGTGGAGCTTGGCCACCTTCCCTTAGGCATCTCCCTTCCCACAACCATGCCTGGGCCCTTCTTCCACATGTAAGACTTTTCTCCAAGCCCAGCCATGAGGCCCTATCAGCCCTTCCTGGCAGCCGAAGTCTCCAGCAGCAGTCCTGAATTTTCATGGCCCCATCTGCTCTCTGTACCTTCTGCATGGAGTCTGCCTGGATTGTGCTCTTTCACGAGTGGTGATCTCAAGATCTCAACCCAAGACTGCATTGTGTGGTTCCTGTATCCTCCCTCCAACCTCTAATGGCCACCAGAGCCATGCTGAGCCCTTCGCAGGATCTCAGACATGAATGTGATGAAGGTGATGCTGTTGGTGATGAGAGTAGTGGTGATGATGATAACACGATGTGGTGATAACAGTGATAATGATGGTGATGGTATGATGATGGTGGTGATGAGGATAGGGGTAATGATGATAGTGGTGATAACGATGGTGATGATGGTGGTGGTAATGATGGTGATGATGTTGGTGATGAGGATAGTGGTAATGATGATAACGACAATAGGGGTGATAACGATGGTGATGGTGGTATTGATGATGATGGTGATGATGAGGATAGTGGTGATAATGGTGGTGATGATGATGATGGTGATGAATTTGGCGGTGATGGTGGTGGTGATGATGTTGGTGATGAGGATAGTAGTAATAATGAATTGATAGTGGTGATGATGATATTAATGATAAGGATAGTGGTAATAATGGTGGTGATGATGATGGTGGTGATGGTGATGATGGTGGTGATGGTGATGATGGTGAGGATGGTGCTAATGGTGATGGTGATAATGATGGTGATGATGGTGATGAGGATAGTGGTGATGATGATAAAACAATGTGTTGATAACAATGGTAATGATGGTGATGGTGGTGATGGTGGTGATGAGGATAGTGGTAATGATGATGTTGATAGGGGTGATAATGATGGTGATGATGATGATGATGATGGTGATAATGGCAGGGATGATGGTGATGGTGGTGGTGGTGGTGATGATGTTGGTTATGAGGATAGTGGTAATAATAAATTGATAGTGGTCATGATGATATTAATTAGGAGGATAGTGGTGATAATGGTGGTGAGGAGGATGGTAGTGATGGTGATGATGGTGGTGATGATTATGGTGATGATGGTGGTAATGATGATGGTGGTGATGGTAGTGATGGTGATGGTGATGATGGTGATGATGGTGGTGTTGGTGATGATGGTGGTGGTGATGGTGATGATGGTGTTGGTGATGATGGTGATGATGGTGGTGATGGTGATGGTGGTGATGATGGTGGTGATGATGGTGGTGATAATGGTGGTGATGATGGTGATGGTGATAATGATGGTGATGATGATGATGATGATGGTGATGATGGTGATGGTGATGATGATGGTGGGGATGGTGATGATGGTGGTGATGGTGATGATAATGATGATGGTGGTGATGGTGATAGTGGTGATGCCGGTGAGGATAGTGGTAATGATGATGATGATGATAGTGGTGATGCTGATTGATGATGATGCTGGTGATGGTGATGATGGTGATGTGATGATGATGATGGTGATGGTGATGATGTTGGTGATGAGGATAGTGGTAATGATGATGGTGATGATGGTGATGATGATGATGATGTTGGTGGTGAGGATGATGATGATAGTGGTGATGGTGATTGATGATGATGCTGGTGATGGTGATGGTGATGATGTTGGTGATGAGGATAGTGGTAATGATGATGGTGGTGATGGGGATGATGATGTTGGTGATGAGGATAGTGGTGATGATGATGATGATAGTGGTGATGATGGTGGTGATGATGATGGTGGTGGTGATGATAATGATGGTGATGGTGATGAGGATGATTGTGATTATTCCAAAAGGAGTAAGGCTGCATCATTTTCCAGCTGTGACAGTCCAGGCCCCGGTGGATCCTTGGCCCCTTGGAGTCCAGCCACATCGTGTATAGGCTCCAATTGCCCTGCTCACCAGAGATCCAGCACTTATAATGGCAAGAGTCAGATGGTGGGGGTTCAAATTTGGACTCTGACCTGCTGTGTAATCTTGGCTGTAGTACTGCCCATCTCTGTGCCTCACTCTCTCATCTGTACAATGGGGTTAATAGCAGCATCTGTCCTTCAGGGGCATGGGAAGATTAAGTGGATTCATGCCACAGTGTGCCTGGCACCAGGCCTGCCCATAGAGCCCAGGGAAGATCAGCTGATAGTCTCACTTGACCCGCAGAGCTCAGAATCAGCATCCTTGGAAGCCTTGTTAAGATACAGCTTCCTCAGCCCACCCTCAGTGTTTCCAATTCAGTGGTCTGAGCCTAAGTATTTCTTACTAGTTCCAGGTGACGCTGGTGCCACAGGCCTGGGGACCCAAGTCTGAGGACCCTGGAGCCTGTCCATCCATTTCAGTGAGTCCACTGGGACATTGATATGTGGAAAAGGCAAATGTGACTCAAGATATTCAGGAAAGCAAAGAAATGTAGGTAGGACATTTCTGTGGGTTTTAGGAAAATGTTTTGTCCTGCACCGGGTACCCACGGTCCTTCCCCCAGGGACTCCTGCAAATATTCCTGACTCAAACCTCCATGGGACTCACCTGGCTGTAAACAAGCTATCGAACCAATTTCCTGTTACCTGTCCCACGGCCATTTGCAGGCATTCCCTGCATGCCGGCTCTCGAGGGACGGGGCTCAGGGGGTAAGGAAAGAACACCCCTGTCCCCAGCGAGTCCAGGGAAGACTGGTACGTGCAGCGTGAGAAGGTCAAGAAAACCTGATGCTCAGGGCAGGGGCACTGAGGAGGAATGTGTGTGGTGAGCGGCTTCCCAGGGAGTATCGAATCTGTAAGCTTTCATCAGAGACAGACTGAGCAGGGTGAGAAGGAGGTGTGAAGAATGGGGAGAAAGGGCAGGAATGAGAGGCACGAAGGAGCCGGGTGAGCGGAGGGTCCCAGAATGGCCTGGAAAAGGCCAGGCCCTTGGATCCTCAAGGCTGGTGCATCTGGGCTCACCTCAATGGAGTTGGGAAGATTGAGTTTCATGCCTGTCTCTGAAGCCTCCAGCCTGAGCAAATGTTGCTGCTGTCTGCATGTGCGGAATGCATCCCTGGCTGTTTGGGGGGCAGCTGTTAACACGCTGATAATTTTCCTCGGTGGAAACCATTTTCATTCCATTCGCTCCTGGCTCAGCGAATCACCAGGTTTAAGAGTTTATGGGGCTGGCAGGAGGAGGAGGCCATGAGGCTCCCCTCCCGCCTGTGTCCAGGGAGCTGCACATCCGCCTTTATGAGTGTTCTGAGCACCTGCTTTCTGAGTCATCATGTAATGGGCTGCAGGAAGGAGAGGTCAGGGAGCCAGGTCTAGGGCGGCCTCCTGGCCAACCTGGCCACCTGGGGGAGGGGAAGGGAGTACCTTGAGCACATTCCCAGGGGTCCTTCTTTTCAGGACCTTTTTCTCACCACTTAGAAATTCTCAAGCCATGGCCTTTCCTGGGTGGAATCCTGGGAGGAGGAGGATTTTGCAAGCACTTCCAGCTTCTCACGTGCCTCCAAATAGACCTACAACTTAATCATTCAAGACAGACAGACATCTCCCCATTTCACAGGTGGGAACCCTGAGGCGCAAAGGAATCACTGTCCAGGGGCTGCTGGTAAATGTAGAGCAGATGTAAAGCCCCCTCTCCATGCAGTGGGATTGCCATTGACTCTATTCAACTCGCCTCACCTCCCCCAGCCCCTTGGCTGTGCCAGCCTCCTCTGCCAGAGCTGTTAAAGGGACCTCAAGGAGCCAATAGATCTCTTTTCCTGGGAAGCCAGGCCCACTGGCAGCCTCAGAGAACGTAGTCAGACCTGATCCCAAGCCATTGTCTTCTGACTTTTGTCATGAGTCATTGTGGCCAGAGGGAAAAAAGACGCAATAGCAAAGCCACCCTCCTGCTGCTGGAGTTTCCTCTCACAGCAGCGCTTCTCTGGAGGATCCAGTATTGACCTCGAACCCCCTCTGATCTGTCCGCTGTCCAGCATCCGTGTGACAGCCAGCCTTCTCGGCACCAGAAACTCAGTCATGTCACATGGCCGTGTCCAGAACCAGGAGCTGTGAAATGCTCCAAGTCCATAAATCATGGAAAACAAGGACATAACCTTGTTTCTTTCTGCACCATCAATGCATTACCTAATTCAATCATAAAATGGAAGAGCGGTTCCATTTGTATAATTCCCTATGAAAAGTCAGCGGATCTTTGCATTTGAAATGCCACCTGCATAGCCTCTCCGTGGCGCTGAGCACAGCCTCCCTTTGATGGCACAAGTGTCAAATAGAAAGGATATAAACAAGCTCCCATGTCACTACCTTCCCGAGGATGCTTATTTAGGGGGTCTTTTAATGCCTCGGTGTGATGGTTTATTTGCAAATGGTCTGCAAGCTGCTAACAATTTGTATTTCACAATTTATTGGAGCCTGCCGGCAGCCATCATCCTCTCCAATGGCGTCGACAGAGCACCCAGTGCCGTGTCTTGTCTTCGAGCTGCTGCTGGAGGAGCTCTTTGCCGGGACCCGAGACCAAGACCCCACCCCAGGCAAAGGAGAGGCAAGCTCCGCTAAGAACGCTTGTTGGTGCCACGTTAGGGCGCACCTTGGGGGCCTCCCCTCTGCCTCCTTGATGGGGACAGGTGCCATCTGGCCATCCAGAGGCTGCAGGGCCGGGCTCTGTGCAAGGTCACTGCAGCCCTTTGTCAGGATCGGGGATGGCAGGCAGGGTCAGAAGCCAGAGGGACCTGGATGGCCATCAAAGGCACCCCAAATTTGAAAGGACTCCTTCCTTTAGGGATCCCTCCTGTTTTCTGCAGTAACATCCAAACTGCAGGCTTGAGGGCAGAGCTGCCAATCCTCCTGGGAGGTTCTGCCTGGGCATCTGGCACATGGCAGGCACGAGGCAGCTGATGGTCAGTAGTTGCTGATGAAATGGTGTGCCCGCATCCTCACTCCTTCCTCGAAGCCAGTACTGCCTCCTCCACTGAGAAACTCCTTGTCAAATGACCACAACTGTGTTATATTCCTGGTGCGGTCATCACAAGTTACCACGAATTGGGTGGCTTAGAACAGCAGACATTGATTGTCTCACAGTCTGGCAGCCAGAAGTCCAAGATCAAGGTGGGATGAGCTGGGTTCGAGATCCAAGTCCCTACCCTTGCTTTCCCGCCTTCCTTCTGCCTAACTGCAGCTGTGTTGCAATTCTCTTCCCGGAGAGCGTGGGTGAGTCCATTAATGTCTTTGGGCTCCCAGAATAAACCCGTCTCCAAAAGGAGCACCCCATGCCTAGTTATTTGGCTTCAATAAGTGAATAAAACGACAAATAAAAGGCAGTCTTCGTGGCCAGCACCCCGGTTCTGCGGGAGTGCAGAGCCCACGCTAGCCTTCCTTCGCAGGGCTCTGCGTCACAGGAGGCTGTCATTGGGTGTTGATTTCTCACTGTTACTGTCCCGATCTCAAAGCCCTGAAATAAGAAGGAAGGGTCACTCAGATGCTCTTGTAGATGGAGCCCTTCTAGAAAGACTTGCTCTTCCCGGCTGAGGTCAGGAGGCCAGTGTGGCCCTGGTCTTTGGCTCTGGGGCAAGGTGAGCCCCATCACCCCTGTGTCCCCTTCAGCCTGCAAAAGCTGCATGGCCTCCAGTCTCTCAGTGTGGCCTCCGTTCTCTGATGCACTGGCTTTTAGTAGCCATAGTTCTAGGATGTCAGCCTCCAAGAGAAGGGAATCTCCGCTTCTGCAGAGGGGTCAGAGCCGATGGAGCGCCCCGCGGGTCGGGCTGCCCACTTCCTGCCCAGGCTGACCAGCGCCACGTCTGTCATCCGCAGACATCCGCAGAGCACAGCCAACCCCCTGCAAGGCCGCACTCTCAGCAGCAGGGATGGGGATGGGAATCTGAGCCCCATCCCTCCGTCCAGCCTCTGGGCAGGACTTTTCCCCTATCAAGTTTTGCGTTTTCCTCTCCTCTCCTCTTTCCAGACTCCATTCCATAGACATGGACAATGATTTAGTTTTAGAAATGGTGATCACAGTCAGAACGCATGCTTGAGGACTCAAACGCCTCTCACAAGCCACCATGGGCACTCACCGTGGGGTGGAACCTGGGAGAGTTTATTCAGGAAGCCGTGGGTAGCTTCTGCATCTCCCATGACTGGTGCCTCAACTATTTGGATATAACCTTCCCTTAAGCGTAAAAATGTGTGTAAATGCTGCACGCCCTCCCTCCATCAGCCTCAAAGACTGATTCAGGTTGTGCCCAGTGTGAATCAAGCCTTGGTCCGGGCAGCCTACGGGCAGCCTCTGGGCTGGGACCAAGACCCATGGGGTCCCATGGGGAGAGCAAAGGTCAAACATGACCAGAAAAGGCAGAGGATCAAGGAGTTTGAGGGGAGGACAGCAGGAGCTTCTGCATGCTGGTAGCTACAGCTGCTTGAGGAAAATAGGACATTGGCACCTAGATGGTGAGGACCCAAGCCACGGCCCTTCAGTGCCCAACGGAATCACAGAACCAATGTCCCTGTCACTCTGAAAAGAAGGAGAGTTCTGTACTAGGGGAGTCAGCTCAAGCAGAACGCCCAGCCCAGGAGGTGTCAAGGAAGGGCAGGGGCACCAGCACCACCCATCCATCCATCCATCCACCCATCCATCCACCCACCTATCCATCCATCCACCCACCTATCCATCCATCCATCCATCCATCCACCCATCCACCCACCCATCCATCCATCCATCCATCCATCCATCCGCCCACCCACCCATCCATCCATCCATCTATCCATCCACCTACCCACACATCCACCCACTCATCCATCCACCCATTCATCCATCCATCCACCCACTCATCCATCCATCCACCCACCCATCCATCCATCCATCCACCCACACATCCATCCATCCATCCACCCACCTATCCATCCACCCATCCATCCACCCACCCATCCATCCACCCACCCATCCACCCATCCATCCATCCATCCATCCACCCACCCCCCTATCCATCCATCCACCCGTCCATCCACCCATTCATCCATCCATCCATCCACCCACCCATCCATCCACCCACCTATCCATCCACCCATCCACCCACCCATCCACCCACGCATCCATCCATCCATCCATCCACCCACCCATCCACCCACCCATCCATCCATCCATCCATCCATCCACCCACCTATCCATCCATTCATCCACCCACCTATCCATCCATCCACCCATCCACCCACCCATCCACCCATCCATCCATCCATCCATCCACCCACCCATCCATCCATCCACTCATCCACCCATCCATCCACCCATCCACCCACCCACCCATCCATCCATCCATCCATCCATCCACCCACACATCCATCCATCCATCCATCCACCCATCCATCCATCCATCCATCCACCCACCTATCCATCCACCCATCAGTCCACCCATCCACCCATCCACCCATCCATCCACCCATCCATCCATCCATCCATCCATCCACCCACCTATCCATCCACCCATCAGTCCACCCATCCACCCATCCACCCATCCATCCACCCATCCATCCATCCATCCATCCATCCATCCATCCACCCACCTATCCATCCATCCATGCACCCACCTATCCATCCATCCATCCATCCATCCACCCACCTATCCATCCACCCATCCATCCACCCATCTATCCACCCACCCATCCATCCACTCACCCATCCATCCACCCATCCATCCATCCATCCACCCACCTATCCATCCATCCATGCACCCACCCACTCATCCATCCACCCATCCATCCATCCATCCACTCACCCACCCACCCATCATCTATCCAACCATCCATTTACTCATTCATTCATTCAGCCTCCTTCATCCACCAGGCCTCTGTGTGGGGGTGGGGACACGGAGGGGAAGTGAGACCCCAGGCCATGGTGAGCAAACCCTGCACAGCTGAGGAAGGGGCTGCAGCTTGGAGTGGCCACAGTGAAGAGCAGTGGCCACAGTGAAGAGCATTGCCCACAGAACTTTTCCCTGTGGTGAGCTGGAGGGCCTTCAGGGGAGGATGCAGCAGTAGGCAGCCGGGATGGGGAAGGAGGCAGCTGAGGCTGGGCTGTGCTGGATGAGGATGGGGAGGTGGCCCCCATGAGGCTGGGTCCCTCGGAGCTCCCGGTAGTTTTGGGAGGGAAGTGACACTTAGGAGGTTGGTGGCAGGTGGCCCAGGGCATTGGCATGCTTGGGGAACAGGGAGGTGTACTCACCATGACCACACGCAGGTTGAGTGCTGCCCAAGAGAGACAGTGAAAGAGAGAGAGACTGAAGTCCTCAGGTGAAATGCAGCCTGTGAGAAACGTAATGCTTCTGGTTGACAGTCAAACACGGTCTTATGTAGTGAAAACATTCAAGGTGTAGCTTCTCACTTAAAAACAAACAAGTGATTAACCTGAAAACAGACTTCTGGAAAAGCAAGGATCCTGATGGGGCCGGGTGCGGTGGCTCACACCTGTAATCCCAGTACTTTGGGAGGCCGAGGCAGGCAGATCACCAGATCAGGAGTTTGAGACCAGACTGATCAATATGGTGAAAGCCTGTCTCTGCTAAAAATACGAAAATTCGCTGGGCATGGTGGCATGCAGCTGTAGTCTCAGCTATTCAGAGGCTAAGACAGGAGAATTGCTGGAAACCCGGAGGCGGAGGTTGCAGTGAGTCGAGATTGTGCCCCTGCACTCCAGCCTGGGTGAGAGAGTGGGACTCTGTCTCAAAAAAAAAAAAAAAAAAAAAAAAAGGATCCTGACGTTCTTGTTTTCCTGGCTATGTTGATGAGTTGTATCAGCTTGAGAAGTTCACAGGAGGACCCTGAGCCCACTGCCTCCCTTCTACAGGTGGGGAAACTGAGGAAGGGAGGCATCTGGTGAGCCACCCAGCCCTGCTCACTCAGAACGATTGCCCCTCCAGTACCCGCTGGTGGGAAGAAAGCCGCTCACATACGTGCTCAAGCCAAGAGTCTGAGACTCCCATCTGCCCCCGTCACTCACCTGTGGGGGGGTGAGGGGTCCTAGCGGACCATGACTCGTGGCTCTGGTCTTCCCTTTCCACTGAGTGTTCCAGAGGTCACGTAGAGGGAATGGGTGTCCAGAACAGCCCCTGACAGAGTGTAGGGAGAGAGAGAGAGAGATGCCGACATCCTCGCCCTAAAAGAGTCTTCAGAGACAATTACCGATAAATCAGAAAGACGCGCCTGGTATGAATTCAGCTGATTAAGGCGGTTAAATTGTTTTTCCCTTGCCAAAGGGTTGCCCGATTAACAACTGAACAAGCAATTCGTTGCACCTAAAATACCTATTTTCTGATTTATTGGCAAGGAGAGTGGAGCCTCACACAGCCCGCCCAGGAGCAGGCGGAGAGCAGGAACGCGAGGCCCAGGAAGGCGGGGGCGAGAGGCGTTCCTGGCAGGGTCATGCCTGCAGTGGAGGGACCCAGAGCCTCGGAGGCAGTGGTCCCGGTTCCCTGGCTGGAACTGGTGGCAGGTGCAGGCCGGGGGTGCCTGGAAGCCCTGGGCTTGGTTTCAGCTCCTCTGGTGAGAAGCCTCAGGACAGGACACTGGGCATGGACTGTCCATTTCCTCCGCCCTGAAACAGCTTTTGGGGTTGACTGTTGCTCCCCAGGAGTCATGAGCATGAGCGTGAACCTGCTTTCAAGCAGTAGAGCTCCAGGCACAGCTGAACCTGGGAAAACATTCCGGAGAGGCAGAGAAATCCTGGCTGCTGGGAACAGCCCCACCATGGCCGCCCCCTCTCGCGGGTGTACAGCAAGAGAACCAAGCTGTCCCCTGACCTGTCTGCTCCAGGTGCGAGAGCCTGGAGCAGACAGGTCAGGGGACAGCTTGGTTCTCTTGCGTTCCTTCCAACGGGTAAGGGGGTGACTGTCCCTCAGTCAGGCTGCCTGGCCTGGGGCAGCATCCAGATTTCACCACTGTGCCCAGCTGTGATCCCCAACCCCCTACCTCCTGGCTCTGTAGGAACCTGGTGTACACCTGGCCAAGGATGGTTACATGGCCCACTCTCTGACAAAGACTCAGTGCCTGCCCTGGAGGAGCTGCGTTTAGCGTGGGCAACACCACTGTCCAGGGCAAGGAAATGCCCCTTACTCCCCATGAGGCCCGAGGAGGGGCTGCAACCATCCAGACCCTGCAGGGGGTTTGTGAGCGCTTAGTCAGCACCTCTGGCTGTCACCACGGCCTGTTTCCGAGGCAGGGCTGCTGCCCGCCCTCCCGCCACTGAGAGGTCCAGATGCTGAGCTGTGTCTGCACGTCCAGCCCTTCCCCACCTTCAGCTACTTCTGTGACTTCTTATATCAGGGATGGGAGCGCATGGAGTGGCCGCTGGCAGCCCCCACAGCGACGCCCTCTCTTCGTCACAGAGCTGTCACCAGGGGCATGTGGAGGTGGCTGCAGCATGGGAGAGGGGGACATGGCAGCTGCTTTCTGCGCCTCTTGGCTGGCTGGTGCAGAGCACTGCCTCTATCCGGGAGAAACACAGCATCCCTCACTCGCATTCAATGTGCCTGTGTCCCGCATCAGACAGATACAATTTCATCTGACCCTCTCCACAGATCCCGGAGACAGGCGTCTTAGTGCCCATTTTACAGATGGGGATCCAGAGCTTAAACAGTTGCCCCCAGGGCACGTGGTCCACAGAGAGAGAGAGAACTCCCCACACTCAGGTCCTGGGACCCTTTCTGGCAGGAGGGAAGCCTCCACTCAGCCGCTGATGCCTGAACAAGGGGCGTCTTTCCCTGAGTCTGCTGACTTCTTACCCAGGGAGCAGGGACCTTAGGGGTCAGGTGTGTGCTGGGTCACTGGCCTGGGCCTGATGCCCATCCCGTGTCGGACTCTGCCTCGCAGAAGGGTGGGCCTTGTCTGCCTGGTCAGTGTGCGGACCGGATGAGCCTGAAGCCAGGGGAGCAAGGCTGAGGCCTGGGGTGAGGGGGGCCAGTGGGCGAGATTCCAACCCCAGGGTCAGAAACGCAGGCGGATGCGCTGTGGGTGACTCACAGCCGTCAGCGCACTGTGTTTACGGTCGTGACTAAGCTGGGACCAGAAGCCAGGAGCCTTGAGTCCCCATCAGGCTCCCAGGACAGACTGTCTAGCCACCCTCAGATGCTCCTCCCTCCCTTCTGGCTTCGTGGGACCAGGCCGGCTTCTCCCAGGCTGGCTGGAGCTGGGCAGCCAGGGTCAGGGGGGCACACTGACTGCCCGCTTTGTCCTCTCCAGGCCACAGAGTCTTGGAGGCTGTGGACAAGGTGCCCTGTGCTTCTGTGGTCAGCAGCTGACAGGTGTGTCTGCCGCCCGCCGGCCCTCTGGGCTGGGCGCACGGTGGGGCCCGGGAATTGTGCTGTGCCTGGGAGCGGCTCCAGAGAGGGGCTTGGGGTGCCAGGTCCTATGTGCTCTTGATCAAAAGCCCTGGTGCTGGAGGACAGTCGGAGCGAACTCCCGACTCAGGGGACACCCAGGCAGACACCAGCACTTGCTGTAGGATGGCAAAAGTGACCCACCAGCTGCTTCCAGGAGTCAGGGGGACTAGGGAAGGGGGGACAGGACCGAAGGGAGGAGACGGGCAGGCGCAAGCAGCAGCGAAGGGTGTGGCCAAGTGCCATGAGAACGGTGGTGAAAACAAGTTTGGGGGGGGGCACGTGCTCACAGGGGCCTATGACGTGCAGACCCAGGACCACCCAGCAAGGAGCCCTGCCCCTCCCTCCTGAGCCTGCGGGAAAGCCCGTTCCTTCCTATTCCTGACTCCAGAGTGTCGGGGACCCGCGGAGGGGCAAGGGGCTCTGGGGCTCAGAGGAGGGTGTGCATGGGATGGGGGGTGGGGTGGGGTTGGAGAGAGCCAGGAACAGCCTTCGCCCCGGGCCGGGTGTCCCTGAGGCTGTCCGGGCCCTGGGGCTTCTCTGCCACTCAGCACTGTGCTCCTCCCGGGAATGGTAGGCGGCGTGGCGCCCGCCCTGCGTGATGTGTTATGTCTGCGTCACAGCCGCCTTCTCAAGGGTTAGGGGTCTGCCATGCTTTATAGGTGAGAACACTTAGGCACAGAGAGACACTCGCTGCGCCAGGAAGACTCCCGGTGCTGCCGCCCGGAACAGGACAGGGCTGTCGGGGTTCCCAGGCTCCCTTCCCCATGCCGGGGGCTGCTCTCCTCTCTCCGTCTCTGGGCCCCTCATGCAGCCCTTTCACTTCTGGCCTCTCAGCCTGCAGCAGAGGCTGGAGGTGGGTCTGAGGGTCAACAGAGGGACACAGCCTCCTTGGGAGTCATCATCGGGAGGATTTGTAATTGCTTTGCTGGCCGGGTCCCAGGGAAACACCTGCCCCCAAATCCCCCACCCCAGGCAGCCGGGAGGAGCTTCCTGGAAAAGGAGAAAAACAGCTCAGCCCCAGCCTGGCCTCCACAGGCCTCCTGAGCACACCGGGCCTTCCCTAGCAGACCCCACAAGTCCAGCCTCCTCATTCCCTCTCCCCCTGCCTCCTCTCCCGGGTTGACTCTACTTGGCACAGGAGACCTATCACATCCTTGTGCAGGATCCGGGGGGTAAGTGTGAGTCAGGCTTTGCCTTGCTTCCTGCTCCTGGTGCCCGGTGGCTCCTGAAAGGCTCCGGGACCCCAGAGACACCCCTGTGTGTGACCACTGGAGTCCCAGGGCTCAGAGCCACAGGGGCCTTCAGCATTGCTACCCCGGAAGCTTCCTCCAGGAATCGTTTTGCCAAGTGGATCTCTTCACCCTATATCAGGCAAAATCGGGGGGCTCTTCCCCACTCCCTACTTTCTGCATGAGCTCAGAAGGGAGCCTCTCCCCATTTCACAGATGGGGAGACTGAGGCACAAGATGAGGTGTCTTTTCAGCCTTGGCTTGCCATGCGGACCGACTGACCTAATGAACGTGAGAACCCAACCCTGTTCCTACCTCAGGGAAGCTTGAGCTTGGGCATGGGCTTCCTAACACCCTGAGCGGAGGTGGGGAGTGGGCGCTGGGACCTGCCCCAGGTGGCCCCTTCTACCCCAGCATCCACCCGCCGTGCTCAGCAGCCCTCCTGACCATTGCGGGGCCTTCCCTAGTGGGCGCACAAATCAAGCTTCCTCATCCCGTCTCTTTCTGCCTCCTCTCGTGGCTCAACTCCTACTTGGCATTGGAGACCCATCACTTCCTCCAAGCAGCCCTCCAAGCTTGGCCAAGCAGAGGTGAAGCCACCCTGGCATGCTGCTGCCCGCCCTCCAGGTCCTGTAAGATGAAATGCCTGTTCCCTCGGTGGGCTGTGAACTCCCCGCCCACAGACGGGCTTCCAAACCCAGCCCTGTGCTGTGCTGCGAGTGGAGAGGGAAGGGATGAGGTGTGGCTGTTCCAGAGCCCGGCGCTCAGCGCTGCGGTGCTTCCTTAGGTGGCTCTCCAATAACTGCGTAAAAATAAAAGGCAGCCAAGTTAATATTTCTGTTACAGTGTAATTAGCACTAAGAATTGAGCTTCTTAAATGCCCACCTGGCTGCGCCTCACAGTTTCCTGGAAGCCGCCCTTCCCTCACCATGGCCCAGGGAGGTTGACAGGGCCGGGTTTTCTCCCAGTTTTTGGGGAGAAACTGAAGAAACTTTGGAGAATCCCCCCCCCCATGAAAGCCCCATGCTGTCCAGGATTCAAAGGCCAACCCCAGTGGGGAAGTGCCCATGAGAACGTTAGAGAACAGTCCACTCAACTGAGGTGAGAGGGCGCCCGTGCCCAGGGGTTTCAGGGGCAGGTGCTCAGGGATGTCAGGGGGCATCAGGGGCAGGTGCTGAAGGAGCAGGGCCCTGCGTTTTGGAGAGAAAAACCCCATGGGGCACTGGGAGTCATGGAGGGCTTCCTAGAGGTGGGGGGCAGGGGAGGGATTAGATGAGGCCCAAGGGGGAGCAGGGAGGGCTTCTAGGCTACGACAGCATCCAAGCCTTCTTTGGAGGCACCAGAGCCCCAACCCAGCTGGCTGCAGAATGGCTCTTCCTCGCCACCTGGGGCTGACAGCCTGTGCGCTGGCCATCAGGGACTGGGAGTGGGAGGGGAGGAAGAGTTGCCAGCTGGTGTCAGACATGACTGGTACCTGTCTTAGCCTGTTTTGTGCGACTCTAACAGTATACGTGAGACTGGGTATTTTATAAAAAGCAGAGATGTATTTCTCACAGTTCTGGAGGCTGGGGCGTCCAAGGTCAAGGGGTCCGTCCCTCGCCGGGCCTTCTTGCTGTGTGATCCGGCAGTGGAAGGCGGAGGGCAAGAGAGCACACGGAGGGCAGGAAGGGGCCAGACGCGTCCGTTCATCAGGAACCCCCTCGGGGGAGATAATGGCATTCACCCATTCAAGGGGGCAGCACCTTCAGGACCCCATCACCTCTTCCTGCCCCACCTGGGTGCTGTGGCATGGGGAATCCGTTTCCAATGCAGAAGCTTCCAGGGACATGCCAGCCTGCAGCAGTGCCGGGCAAAGCAGAGCCTTGTTCACAAGGCAGGCGGGGTGGGGTGGATGAAGGAGGGTAGACCCACATTGGGGCCGCCCCTCCACCTGCCCAGCGCTCCCCCAGGGATGCTTCTTGTGGCCACCGGGCCCTGTAGAGTGGGAGGGGTGTGGTGACCCTCCCATTGCCCATTAGGACCAGCCCAGCTCAGGGGCACAGCCAGCCTGCACCTGCTTCATGACCTCAGCTCCTCTGCCAGGGTGGGGATGGTCCCTAAACAATCAGATGCCATCATGATCACAGCCCCCAAACATGGTGGTGGGCTGGTAACTGAGCAGAGTGGGTGCTTGTGATCATTCCGAGTCCAGGCTCTCAGCTACCGAGCCTGCACAGCGAGTATGATTTTCTGTCTGACACATGAAGGAAAGTGAGGCTCGGCCTGGCCACGTCACCTCCCCATTCATTCATTCAGTCTCTCAACAAACATGTTTGGGAGCCTCCTCCTCCCTGGGACTGTTCTGCTCCTTGGGACACCCTGCTCAGGGGGACAGGCACCATCCTTGTTCTCCTGGAGGGGTCCAGGCCCACAGCAGATGGAAGGTTACGAACGGTAAAAGGCAGAAACGAAATGACCAGACCGAGAGGGAGAGGGGCCTCCCCGAGTTGGGGAGAGGACACTCAGCTGGGGTGAAGGGTGAGGGTGCCGGTGCCCCGTGCGCCCCCGGAGCAGGTGTGCAGTGGGGAGGTTCGTGGGAGCTGAGCACGGCGAGGGGCTGCCCTGGGAGCTTCAGGTTATGAGCACGGTGGGAGCAGACAGAGGAGGCTGAGCAGGAAGGAAGGCCAGGGTTGAGCTGACCTCCGCGTGGCTCTGGCAGCCGAGTGGACGAGGGATTGCGGGGACCCAGGATGGAAGCTGGAGGAGGGCTGGAGTGGCCAGGAGCCACGTGGGCCCGTGGCTTGCAGAAGGTGGTGAAGAGGAGTGGATGGACCCAGGCTTCTACACAGGGGGTACTTTGGCGCCCAGGGGACCTTTGGCCATGTCAGGAACATTTTCGGTTGTCACAGAATGGGGGAGGGTGCTGGGGGTGGAGGCAGGGATGCTACCTTCCCTCCAGGGAGAGGCCGTGCGGAGCCTGGACCCCTGCAGGAAGGAGGATGGGCAGGGCCTGTGAGCAAGCATTTTGGGGACCAGGAGGCTGTGGGTTTCCTGCTGCGTTCGGTGGTGAGCGGTGGTGGCATTTGGGGACCGTGGTGGGCACCCCGTGTAGCAGCAGTCAAGGGTTTTGCGGGGCCCATGCCGTTTCCACTGTGAGCTGGCCGTGAGGGTCAGCAGGCCGTGGCTGGCCGGGCGAGGTGAGACGAGGGGGCTTGTGCTTGTGAGTGTCCCCTGCCCACACAGTGCCCAGAGCCACGGGGCCCCACGGAGGGTGGAGACGGAGAGCGCGCCCAGAAGTCCCCCAGGCGGGAGGCGAGGAGGAGGAGGAGGGAGCCCGGTTCCATCCGGCCTGGCTGCTGTGAGCAGGGGCCGCAGACTGGGTGGTTTAAAGAAAACTGTGTTTCCTCGTCGTTTGGAAAGGCCGACTCCTGCTGCGGCCTCTCCTGGGCGAGTAGACGCTGCTGTTCCCCGTGTCTTCACGTGGTCTTAGCTCTGTGTGTCTGTTCTCATTTCTTTTAAGACCCTATTGGATTAGGGCCCACCCTAATACCCTCATGTTCACTTAGTAAGGCCCTGTCCCCAAATGCAGTCACCTCAAGGTTTAACGCTCCCACATACGAACCTGAGGAGAGACAAGCTGGGCCCCAGCAGAGCCACAGGGAGACAGGAGGGCGACCCTGCAGGGTGACATTGCTGAGCCTAGGCTCAGTTCTCTCCTTCTGGGGCATTCATCCATAACTCCACGGCCTTTTGTGCCTGGGGGGGAGAACTTTCTAGAAGATCACAGTAAGCCCTATCCTGAGTGGAGAATTTTGTGTGTCTGGAACCTGTCTCACCTTGGAAGCAGCCAGCAAGCAGGTGGTCAGGGAGTGGCTCCTATGAAAAGCCAACCAGAACTTGAGACACAAGGGTTTTGGGGTGAGGGTGGGGCCAGTGAGGCTCCCTGGCCCAGACAGTGCTGGGTCCTGGTCATTCAGAAACGTAGGCTTTCCCAGGAAACCGTCTCTTCCCACTTCAAGCTACTGCCCAGAAGCGCCAGGGCTTACTGGAAAGGCTGCCATGCACCCCAGGCATTTCAGCAAGAGTCCTCCTGACACTGTCTCAGGAACAGGAGCAGCTTCCGGAAGCTGTTCCTAAGACGGTGTCATCTCATTAGGGGGAGTTTGAAGTTCTAGCCCCAGGGGAGCCCTGTCCCTGGGCTGCCTGGCTGGCCTGGCTCTCTCTGCTGTGTCCCCTTGGGAGGGAATTACCCAACCCAGAGCGCTTTGTTCCTGTGCTGACAGGCAGCCGCCAGGGCAGCTTTATGCCAGGCTGCATCTGCTGGAACCCGGGGGCGGGTGGTGGCCAGGGTGGCGGGATTTCAGAGCTGGGCTGCAGAGGGGGACCTTGCAAGGACCTGGAAAGGTGCAGCTAGTGACTGGTGTGTGTGCAGGTGCATCTGCCTACTGGCTGTGCACGCATGGTGTGTCTGTGTGTTTGTGTATGTGCACCTGTGCTCCACATGTGCATCTGACTGTGCACGCGTGCATGTTCTGTGTGCATGTGTGTCTCTGTGTGCGCACATGGTGTTTGTGTGTGCGCCTGTGTTGTGGATGTGTGTGTTAGTTTGTGCATGTGTGTCTGTGCGCCTCTGTTTTCTGTGTATGCATGTAGCACTCAGGTTGCATGTACACAAGTGTGCCAGTATTCTGTGTGTGCATGGCTGACTGTGCATTAGTTTGTATGTGGCTGAATGTGTACACCTGTGTCTGTGTATGCCTGTGTTTGTGTATGTGTGTCTGTGTGTGGGCTTGCAGCACGGGAGGAAATGAGTCCTGTGTGTCCATGGCACAGAGCTAGCAATGGGAATGAGAGAAATCAAAGGAAGCCATCGGCTTCACACAAGGAAGGCTTCCCCAGCAGAGGCCCTGTCCAGCATTCATTCAGTGGTCTCTGTGGGTAATGAGTTCCCTGTCACGGTTTGTGTTCAAGCAGAGGCTGGGAAAATGCTGCTGGTGGCTGCTAGTATCATGCTGTCACCTCAGGACAATTTCCCAGGCCTCTTCCACTCCCGGGTGACCATGGCTGGACTTGCTCCCCTTCCTCTGTGTGGCTTCAAGGTGGGCACCTGAGTCCCACAGGCTGGTGCCAGGTCCCCATGTGATGGCACCTAGTAGCTGGTGACCTTGAGCAGGTGTGCCACCGTCTCTAAATTGCCTCTGTCTCTGATGTGCACACATCTAACAGGATGGTCCCAGGAGCACTCGGACAGGAGCCGAGCCGTGGCGTGCGTCCGACTCAGTGGCACGAGTCGCGGTGGCCGATCATGGGCTGGGTCTGAACCTGCCTTGTCCTGAGCCTGTCCTCAGGGCAGCGTTCCAGTGTCCGGAGGAGAAGCAAGAGCCAAGGGGACCGCTTTTCCTGCCCTGGAAAAGAGCTTTCTGTGCTCCTTCCCACCAGCCGGCTTCACTCTGCTCTAGCGAGGGGCCGTGGCGGGTGGCCGGGCAGAAGGTCCGCTCTTCAGTCACCGCGGCGTCTCCTGGGAGGCGGCAGAGCCTCGCTTCTTTTCATTTCTTCCTCGAGAAAATGGGAACTTTCTGTTGCTGAAGATGAGGCAGAACCGTGGCCTCCACTGAGCGATCTGCATGGATGATCTCTCTCTGGCCGTCCGGGGGCGTTTGCCCATCACTGTTTTCCTTGTTCATCAGCATGGCTGTAGGATACTAGATGGGCCGCTAAGGGGCCTGAGGCTGGAGGCCCCCATGCCCCTGCCCCCTGAGAGCCTCTGGGCTGGGCTGATTCTTAGGAGCCACATGCTCCATGGAGGCCACCAAACACTCAGGTGTGAAGGACTGGGGATGGTGATGCTCACGGCAGGGTAGAGAGACGCTGTTTGAGAACTTCTGAGGTCTCCAAATCACGTTGGTGGGCTGTTGCTCCTCCATTCAGCTGTGTGAGGCCAGGCCTGCCTTCCCTCCCCGCTGAAATCCAGTGATCACAGACTCAGAAGAACCTTCCAGGTCGTTGGCCCTCTCCCACGCTCAGTCAACCGAGGGGCCTCCTCCCCTGGCAGCCCCATGAGCAGTCATCCTTCCTCTGCGTGATGGCCACGCACGTGGGTGCCTCCCAGGTTAACTGAGCCGCTCCAGCTTCTTCTGTGATTTCAGCTCTTTTACAAGGCCCACCCCGGCCATGGCTCTGAGTTCCGAAACTCCTGATTCCGTCCTCACTGTGTGCCCTCCGATGTGCCAGAACCCCAGGTGCCTTAGCCACACTATGCCCCTCTCAGTGGTGCCCTGGCACGGAAGCCCTTGGCTCCAGCTTGTACTAAGGATGGTCCGGGGTGTTTCTGTGGGTCGGAGTGGCTTGGGTCGGGTGGCGGACATCAAAGGGGTCGCAAGCCCTAGCCTCCTCTGTGCTCCTGGCTCCCCAGTGCACCTGCGGCTATGTGCCCCTCCATCACAGGGCACACAGCTGCCCTGGGGTGTGGCCTCCTATGGCCAGTGTCCAGAACCTCCTTCTCGCTCCTCACAAAGGTAGCATCTGGTCATTGTCACACCCACCCTGAGGTGAAGGGGCTCGCCCCAGGGTGCACAGTGAGTGGGTTCACTGAGAAACCGATACTCTGCCCAACCCCCCCAACCCCAAGCTTCTTCTTGACCATCTTGCTCTCCTGGCCCCACGCTGCGCCCTGCCCACCTCCACCAATGCCATTCCTTTCCTGTCTTCAAGTTCTAGAAACCCACAGAACAGCCACGTGCTTGTTTCCAGAGGCAGAGCCTTTGCTGTCCCCCTCCCATCCTTCCTGGTTGGCTTAAAATGCGCCTGGCATGCATACCGAGTTTCGTAAATACCAACATAACAATTGCAACAAAACCAAAATAGACATTTCCTATGAAGACAGAGGGGCTGCAGTGAGTGTTTTGGAAGCTGGCGATAACCTGACATTTATCCCTCTCAGCTCCCTTTTCAGGGACAAGACCGTCAAGAATGAGCTATAGCGCTGTCACCGGGAAGCAGTGTCGGTGACCTGCAGAATGCTGTCTGTGTTGAATGCGTTTTCCCAGTGTAGGGAGGCTATGGAGCAGCCTTCAAAATCAGAAACCTTGGAGGGATGCACCCTTCCTAGACCAGCGTCTCCCTGCAGCTGAATGTCTCCCTCCCAAGCCCCACCTTCTTTCAGTTGTATTTTTAAGAGACTTCATTCCAGAGAAAGACACAGCTACTATTTCTGTGTTTTTCCTTCTTCTGCAAGTGAAGCGTCAATGCCAGCTCTTCCCCTAGGGTTACTGTGAGAACGGCATGAGACAATTCCTGTAAGATGCTTAGCTCAGTGCCTGGCGTGTAGCTGGTGCCGAATCCATGTGGGGTATTATTTTAGCATCCTACGCTGTCTTTTCTCTCTGCGCGCCGTCGTCTTCACTTTGGTTTTCTCTGGTTAAAGATGCCTCTGTGCGATGGCGCTTGTGTCTTTGCGCAATTGCACAGAGCTCTCCCCCGAGCGTCTTCCTGGCCTGGCAGCTCGGGTTGAGGGGCCCCGAGCTCCGGAAGGGGCCGTGTCACGTGGTGCGGGGACAGCTGTGTGCTCCTGTTCCAGCTCCGTCGCTGTTGAAGGGCCCTCATCACCGGCCGGCCTGTGGCTCTCTTCTTGCCCACCGCTCACATCCTGTATCTCCTGTTGAAATAGACATAAGGTAGGATTGAACCAGGTTTGAGGGAGGCCCCGGGGGCACTCCTCAGCTCTCACCCCGGGATGTACCCCAGGGGTTAACACAATGCACCCTGATGCTGGACCTCGCCCCACAGGCGCCCACGAGTGGATCTGCCTGAGGCTTGGTTCTCAGCCTTTTGCTAACTCCCTCCTCCCCCACCCCGGAGGATGCCCTGTGGAGCCCAAGCTGAGAACCTCTCTTTGGGCTTTGCACAACAGACCTCGCCTTCCCAGAGCTCTTCTGAGCCTCCTCGCTTTGAGCCAACACCCCGGGGATGAGGTTCCCAGACAGTGAGGTCCGTTCCTGCCCCATTCACGTCTTTGGGATTCCGTCCCTTTGCTCACTGGGAGATGGAGGAGAGATAGGGCTTGATGCTGGGCTGGGATATCTCATGCTGAGGGCCCAGTCCGGGAACTTCGTCCTGGCAGGCAGGGGAAGCACAGGGGGAGGCCTGGGGTACCTGGCCAGGCTGCCCAGCAGCTGAGGCTGCGGCTGCTCACATACTAAGCGCTGCTCAGAGAGCACAGACGTGAGGTGGGGTGAGGGAGGAGCAGGCTGAACCCAGGGGACCTGTGGGGCCCTTGGTGGGGCAGCTGGTCTGGAATGACCACCCGTCTGCCCTCTTGTGAAATTGTCCTGCGGGGGGACAGGGGAGCTAGGCTCAGCAGCAGGGGCTCAGCTAAGACACGGAGCCAGGTTTCCCCTCCCAGGGACTGAGAACGCTGCCACCCACCGTCCTGCGCACCCACTGCTTGTCACCACTTCACTCCTCCGGAATGCTCGTGGGCACGTTGCCCAGGCAACCGAACGCCAGCGCCGTTGCTATCCTTCGGTCTCCTCCAGCACCCGCGAAGCCTGTCGAGCAGCATCCCCCGTGCCCCAAAGTCGCTGCAGACTCGGCGCTCCAGAGCTCCTGGGGAAAGGGGACCGGAGTGGAGGAGGGCGGGGTGCTCCCGTGAGCACTCACAGAGAGCCCGGCTTCAGACATGCGCCGTCTCGTCTCCCGCACACCCCTGCTGCTCGGGGCGCCTGTTTGCCCAGGCATACAGGTGGGAAAACCGAAGCACAGGGTAGTTACACGGGTTAGTCACGCTGATGCAGCTGGCAGGTTGCGGTGCCAAGAGTCAAAGCCGTCTCGTGCCACCCTCGCGCCATGCTGTTTTGGGAACAGGTATGGGTCAGTCACGGAGAGCTGCGTGGTGCAAGCCTCTCATCGTTCCTCCCTTCCTGGGCCTGAGAGGAGCAGGCGACGCCCCTGCCACCGGGCTTCCCTGCCTCAGCCCTGTGGTCTTTGTGATGGGGTGTCTACACTGCAGGATGTGTGGAAGCGTCCTTGGCTTCTGTCACTCAGTGCCGGTAGCAAACCTGAATAGTGACAACCAAATATGTCTCCAGACATTGCCAAATGCCCCAAGGGGCAAAATCACCCTTAGATGAGAACAGGTGACGTGTCTAAGCTGTCCACAGTGCCACAGGGTGCCGTTGGTCTGATCTCCTGCAGGAACGGGCCAAGTGGCTCACTGAGGCCGCCGTGCTGCTGGGCTGTGATGCTGCATGGATGCCGGTGGCACCTGCCAGGAGCAGGACTGGCCCCAGGTCGCTCCACACGGGGCGCAGCCATTCACAGATTGCCCGGGAAGTAGTCCCTGAAGTTAAGGGTCACAGGAGTTATTGATTTTTCTCTAGTTTTCTAGTATGTCACCAGTGTTTCCCTAGTTTTCTAGTTATGTCCCAGAGTTCTAACATGTCCCCAGCATTCCAACATGTCCCCAGAGGTCTAAAATGTCCCCAGCATTCCAACTTGTCCCTAGAGTTCTAACATGTCCCCAGAGTTCTAACGTGTCCCCAGCATTCTGACATGTCCCCAGAGTTCCAGTGTGTCCCCAGTGTTCTAAAATATCCCCAGAGTTAGGGTTCTAACGTGTCCCCAGAGTCCTAACATGTCCCCAGAGTCCTAACATGTCCCTGCTCCTACGGATGCAGGGTTGTGGGCCCTCATTCCTGAGCAGAGATCTCAGGCTCCCTGAGGCCTAGACTCTGGGCCCAGATCTGAGGCCAGCTCACTGTGACCTGAGTCAGGCCACTCCATTTTTGGGTCTGACAGCGGCATTTCCAGGTTTGGAGTAAGATGAGCGCTTTGTGATGTGTGGCCTGCACAGTACCATCCGCCAGTTCCAGGAGGTTCTGTGGAAAAGAGGTCAGTTGAAGAGTTTGGCTTCGCTTAGCTCACTGCTTTTCCCAGGGGCGGGACCATGGAACCCTCCATGAAGGTTCACAACCCTCCTGGAGTCCTAGGCATGGTCAGCCTAAGGAAAATGCCTTGGAGTGGGCTGGACCAGGCCACTGTCATGGTCCGTCCCATCCAGGGCATCCTGGGGCTCCTGGTGAGACCAGCCAGTAAGTTCCAGGGTGTGCCCCTCCCTGTGAGTGTGGCGCTTGGCTGTGCTGGGGCCGGGAGGAGGTGATTGGGCTCATGGTAGGAACCTCTGCTGGGTGCTGTCCCCTACGCTGTCCCGGGACCACCCCAAGCTCTGGGCCGCCTCCCAGAGCCACCTGGGGAAGCTCCCTGGGCCTTGACCTCAGAGCGGGAGTTAGACCTGCTGTCCTGGGGGTGGGGCATTGGGAGGACTTCAGACCCCCACGGCTGATTTCCAAGCTCTGGAAAAGGAGAGTAGCCAGAGACTCCATGACGGGATTCAGAAAGGCCTTTTGTCATTCTGGAGGTTTCTGTCCAATCCGAATGAGTTATCCCTACGCTGCGGCTTCTCCGTGAGTCAAGTATCGCACGCGTGCTGGACGTGTGTGGGCCTCTGATGATGAAAGCCTTCTAGGCAACCTGGAGCTTCCTTCCAAAAGGGAGGGATGTTTTTAATCATATTAAACCAAGAGGTAGAGCTTGGAGCGGCTCTGATGGGACATTACAATGACATCAGGCTGGGAACGCCGCGAAGGTGAATCACGGCTTAATGTGTTTTCATTAGGGAAATTGAAGAAGCGACTGCAGATGAAAGGGTGTTCCCTTCCTGCGCCAGGCCTGGGGACTGAGACGGGGGGACAGCCGTGTCTCCTGAGGGGAGGGGGTTGGTCTCTGCTCTGAAATTCAGTGGGAAACCATCTGCACCAACCGGGTGGTGATTTGGGCGACAAGAGGCAAGCCTGCTCCTGAGTGGGGAGTCAGAGGTTCTTGTATGAAGGGGGAGGGGATGGAAGTCACTCTGCTTTGGGAGATACTTTCCCTTTCTCTCAAGGGCAGAACCACCAGGGAACTTGGAATCAGAGGAGAATTGAGGGAGGATGAGGCCGTTTTCACATCTGAGCTGAAATCTTGCATCCCATCTAACATCAAATCTTTCTTCCTGGTGGACTCACATCTTATTAGCGCAAGGGAGGTTAGGATGGTGTGGAAGATGCCCTTGGGTATGGCCAACATGGCCCCCCCAGTCACAGAAGGCTTGCCACCAGCTCTGTGGGACCCCAAACCTGCGCCCCTGGATGTCTTGTCCTTGCAAAGAGCAGAGTACACTGCCATATTCCAGGGGAAGATGCCTGTGAACGTCTCTGAGAACCAATCTCCAAGAAGGCTCCCTCCTGCCTCCCAAGCTCCCTGGGCTAGGAATCCCTGGCAGCTCAGACTCTCCGCCCTCCAGAAGGAGCCCAGGCAGCCTAGGGGCCTCCACCCTGCTTCTCCCCACAATGCCCTGGATGTTTCCAAAGTCCAGGAACATCTGGAACATTGAAGGTAGGTGTTAAGGAAAGGAAACAGTTCCCTGTTCCCTCTTCACTGTGTGCGGGATAATTCCCTTTATGCTAGGCAGCCCTGTTCCCGCCTGCCTGCTGCAGCTGCTGGACAGGGAAGTTTGGGAGAGTTTTTTTTTTTTTTTTTTTTTTTTTTTTTTTAGGTGAGTACCCCTCCCCCTCCAAGAGTTCTCACTGTGCTTGGTGACCTGCTTCCGAAGATTCTGGAAAGGGGCAGGACTGCCTTCCCAGTGACAGCACCTGGCAAACGTCCCTGGCAAACACTATTCAAGGTCAGCTTCAGCAGGGAGGGATCCTGTTGAGAGCAGGTGCCCTGGGCGTCCTGTAAGGGGAGGACGCTTCCCCTGCGGGCTTCCCCCCGGAACACAGAAGGCTGGTCACATCGCGGGACACACTTCAGACCAATTGGTCAATGAAGAGGAGCTTTCTGTGCAGTCCCTGGCCAGTCCTCCGTGGAACTGTCAAGATCATCAGCCGCAGAGAAAGCCTGAGAAACCATCACAGCCCAGAGGAGCCCACGAGACGCGACGACTTGCTGCCACATGGATTCCGGATGGGTTCCCGGCACTGAAAAGGACGCTGAGTGAAATCTAGGGAAGTTCAAGCCACGTGTGTCATTCGTGGTCATGTAGTATGCCACTGTGCCGTGGTGGCCTAAGGTGTGTCTCTTGAGGGGAAACTGGAGACGGGTTGCCGGCAACTCTCTGGGCCCTTTGGGAGTTTTTGGGAAGATCTTCAACGATTCTAAAATGAAAAGCTTTTTCGAAGCAAACCAATAGAGATAGAGTGGGAGTCAGGAAGCCTCTGGACACGGGTCGCTGGGGACCGAGGGGTAGACCCTGGGCCCCCGGGGAAGGGAGGTCCACCTCCGGGATAGGGCCTTCCACAGAAGAGCATGGACTCACAAAAAGCCAACGGCACTGCTGTGTCGTAGAACAAATATGTCTGTGTCGATTCTTTCTGCTTTCCGGGGATCGTTTGTAGCGGTGCCCTGTGAATTATATTGATCACGGAAGCGTGAGTCTTCTTCACCGGGGAGGGGGAGGCCTCAGAGCCCCCACCTGCCCCAACTCATTGGTGAGAATGACAGAAAAACTGGGGATTGCAGAGCGGGAAGCCACAAGCCCAGGCCCGGCTAACTTCATGAAACACACATCCTTCCCCCAGGCCCCACAGCCAGAGAACCACAGGGCCTGGAGGAGTCACGGGAAGTGGGTGTCTTCGTGGAAGGCCTGGGGTGGGCTGGCCACGGGCACCGGTCCTGAAGGTTCTGGGCTGTTCCCCGTGGAACAATTCCAGGGCCTGTGGCGTCTCGCTGCGCCGACACTCCCGCCAGGCAGACACCAGCTGCTCCCAGGAGGCTGACGCCGCAGGCGCGGGGCTCAAGGGAAGGTGCGGCTCTAAGTGGGAGAGATGTCTTTGTCCCCTTAATTGACAGTGATTTTCTTCTGTGAAGAAAATATACAGAAGGTAGTGAATTGAATCTCAATTCAGCAAACCTTATTAAACTGTTCTTGGGGAAAAAAGATTTCAATAAAAATGTAAAAGGAAGAGAAGCAAGAAAGCCACAAACTAGAAAATAAAGTGAGGTGGAGCCGTCGCTCCCCGTCTGGAAGCAGCTGGGTGGCGGCCGGCCACGGAGTGTTGTTCTCTGTCTGAAAATCACGAGCTGGAAGCCGTTGAGAGGGAGCTGCCCTCACCCCTTCCTGAAGGGTGTGGATGTCGTTCTCAGGTGCTCGGGCAGGGCCCTGTCTCACGTTCAGGGTGTCCCAGCGAGGACGGGGTGGATGAAGCCAAAGTCTCCATGGCTTCCTCCTGCCCATGTGCCTGCAGCTCCGGGGCTGCCCTGCCTTCCACCCATCCTCCAGGGCCAGGATTGGGGTGCCATGCCATGCACCACACATGGTTCCCCAACCCTGGCACAGATTCCTTTTGATTGGTGTTGCGATATAATTTACATTGCAAAAAACTCACCCACTACAAGCGTACAGTTTAGTGGGTTTCATATATGCATAGAGTTGTTCAGTAACCTCACACCCAATTCCAGGACATTTCGTCACCCCAAAAGGAAACCCCCTACCCCAGAACCCTTCTCCCAAGCCTGGGGCAACTGCTCATCTTTCTGTCTCTATGGATCTGCCCACTCTGCATTTCCTGTAAATGGAACTGCGCTTCTCATAGCCTTGAGTGTCTGGCTTCCTTCGCTTCTCAGAGTTTTGGAGGCACAGCCACATCGAAGCATAAGATCAAGTAGTCCTTCCATGGTTTGAAAGGCTGAGCAACACTCCATTGTATCATTAGGCCAGATTCCCTGTATCCATTCCTCAGCTGATGGACACGTGTGCTATGTGAGCTTTGGCTGTTGGGAGGAGTGTGGCCCTTGCCTCCACGTGCGGGTTTTCATATGGACAGATGCCCATGCCTAAGAGGGGGCAGCTGAGTCACTGTAACTCCATCTTTAGGGTTCTAAGGAATTGCCAAACTGTTTTGCCCAGGGGCATTGTGGGTTTCATTCCCACCAACAGGGTGCTAGGTCTCCTGTCTCCTTTGTCTTCACCAACACTTCGTGTTGTCTGTCTTTCTGCTCATAGCTGTCTCTCTGGGTGTGACGTGGGCGGTGTGTTCTTAAGCGGCCTATGGATGCTTGAGTTTGGGGGACCCGGTGCCACTTCTGCCCACCCTGCAGCCTGACCTCCTGATGGTTGGCGGTGTGGTGTACTGTGCTGCAGGGACTCCCTCCCGACGAGGTGTGGGGGTGCCTGCCATCTTAGTGAACATCTGACGCCTTCCTGGGGGGAGGCCCTCCCAGAACCTGTTCATCACAGAATGAGAGCTGCTCAGAGCCCAGCCCCAGGCTGAGAAGGATCAGAGAGAAGAGTGGTCCGGGCTGTGCCTCGTCTCAGAGCCGCCCGAGGGGTGAGGACAGAGATTGTTTGTGCTGCTCCCTGGTCCCTGCAGATGGAGCCAGGTCCTCCTCCGGCTGCGGCCTCTCACCGAGGCGTCTGCGACAGTCCCAGGACCAGGACCAGGCAGCACATGGAGCTCGGCCGGGCGGTGGCAACGTGGAGCCTGGGGCACCCTTGGCCTTGCACAGAGACAAGCGGAGGCCCCTACAGATCTCCCTGTGGGAGAGGCTCCCCCTGCCCCCCACATTTCTTGGCTGCTGGGGGTGGGCTAGGGCCTCTCTCCTGGTTGTCCACCTTACTTCTTTTTTTTTCCTCTCTGAACAAATCAATCACTTAAAAAGGAAGAAACCGGACTTGAAGAGGAAAAACAATCGACCTCTCGCAGCCACCATTCAATTGGTTGGTTTTTCTGCGTAACAGCTGGGTGGCTGGAAGCCGAGGGGGTTTCTATGGTAACCAATTACAGCCATGATTGGTGAAAAATTACAGAAATATCCTGTGTGTGAAGTTATGCCAGGGAGGCAGGCACAGGCTTGGGTGCTATGGGTTTAACTTCCTGGGGCAATGTTTCTCTAAGTACTGATGGCAGGCAGGTTCTCAGCCTGCCGGGATGGGGGGCACTGCTGGGGCCTCGGTGGAGCTTGGCGCAGTGTGGTCGGGCCTGGTGGGGTCTAGTGAGCCCTGGTGAGGTCTGGTGGACCATGGTGGAGTCTGGCGAGGCCTGGTGAGGCTTGGTGGGGCCTGGTGAGGCCTTTGCACCCGCTCAGAGCAGTGTCTCATCTTCTGGGGGCTAGACTCACACTCAGCTATGCAGGTCATGGGAGAACTAGAGATTCTAAAACAGCTCCCATCCTCACTGGGTCACCTGTAGCCACAGAGGAGTTACCTTAGGGTGCATATGGGGGAATTTAAGCCTGTCCCAAATCCTTCCGTGTGGTGGTGGCGGCCTTGGTCCCTGCCCCAAACTGGCTGATAGTGCAGAGAAACTGCACGAGGAGGAGCTCCCTGTGTCTGCAGCAAAGTACCGCCATTCTCAGTAAAAAACTGAACAACAACAAAAAAAGCCAAACAAAAAGAAAAAAAAAAAAAAAACCTGAAGGCTTACTGTTTGGGGATTAGTCCTTTTTGGTAATTAGCACTCAGTAGCAGGAGTTTCTCTCTCACCATCCTGATGACCAGGGGGCCATCTGTTCCCAGGATATCAGGGAGAGTCAGCCCTGGGCACAAGAGTTTCAGTACTGAATGGAGGGTGTGCCCACGGGACATTCAAACACAGCTACAGCTGCACTCTCCCACGCAGACACACTCACACATAGAGCCTCCCATGTGGACACTCAGACACACTCGCACACTCACACAGGGACACGCAGATACAGTAGTACACACACACCCCAATACCCATAAATACACAGATACTCACACAGACACACACTTGCACACTCACAGGGATGCACAGATACACTTGCACACACACATACACCACCACACACAAATACACAGATACTCTCACACAGACAGACCTGCACACTCACACAAGGACACACAGATACAGTTGCACACACACACAAATACACACACAGATACTCTCACACAGACAGACACACAGGGACACACACAGTTGCACACATACACACCAACGTGCACAAATACACAGATACTCTCACACAGGCATGACACACTCACACAGGGACACACAGATACAGTTGCACACACACATAGACAAATACATACACAGACACAGACACACACAGGGACACACAGATACAGCTGCACACACACACCAACACGCACAAATACATAGATACTCTTACACAGACACAGACACACAGGGACACATAGATACAGTTGCACACACACCACCACACACACACAGACACACTTGCACACTCATATAGGGACACATACATTCACACACACTGACACAGATGCACTCACACACTTCCGAGCTGACACACGTGGACATAGTCACACAGCAGTACACTCACACACACACACCAAATACACACAGACGCCCTGGCCCTTACCCACACAGTCTCTCACACTCGTGGGCACACTCCAGATGCGTCTTTACACTCATGGATGCCAGCTGACTCTCATACTGGCACACTCACACAGCTGGACTCACGCACACACACTCGTATCCAGTCATACACACTCACATATGTGTGCATGCCTACACACACACACTCACACGCAAGGACACACACAGCTGCCTTCTTTCCTGAAGTCACTCACTGCCTTATACAGAAAAACTACCCAACTCACTTGCCCTGCCTGGCTCTGAGCGGCTCATCAGGCTGGCACTTGGCACCTGAACACCCTCGCGCCCTCCACCTGCACCCCACCCGAGGCAGTCATTACAGTGTGGGGATTGATTTTAACTTTCAGACGTGAGGCTGGTGATGAGAGCTGACTTTGAATGACACCTATAATCAGTCCTCAATTATCTGTGCTGGCGGAAGAGGGAGCGTGGGCCCGGCTCCTCTGAGCCCTTCCACGTGGCTCTCTGCCGCGCCCTGGTTTTCATGTGACACCGAAGTGTCCGCTGGTCCGGAAGCGACCCCCGGCCTGGTGACCGAGCCTCTCCGGGTGAACTGGGGAGGGACCTCTGGCAGACCATGGCTCCGCCCTGCCCGTCCTGGCCTCTCCCCTGCAGCCCTGCAGCTTGGAGAGGCAGCCCCGCCCCCCTTCGAGGTCGCCGGGATTTGCCCTTTCTCCAGCCCTCCTGGGAGCTGAGGAGGTGGATAACAGGGTTTCAAAGGGCACCGATGCTGCAGATAAACAGGGGGAGCGGAAATGTCAACAGAACAAACACTTCGGGTCAATAAACTTTCAGCTTATCCAGAGCAGATCTCATTTCCCTGAGTACCATCCAGGGGAGGCTAGAAGCAAGCTTTTCCACGTACTGCATTTCAAGCAATGCCTGTTTACATACAATACGCCTGCCGGGCTCTGGGTGAGGGGCAGGGGGAGGGGGTGGCGTTTGCAAAGTGCAAGGGCCTGGCAGGTGTAGGTGCCAGGAAGCATCTGCCACTCACGCTGGGAGCCTGAGACCTCTGCCCCCCGAGACCGGGGGAGAAGGGCTTCTCCCGGGGGCAGGAGGCGGCCTGGGCTATGTAGAGGCAAGCACTTGGCCCTGGGGTCCGAGGCAGAGGCCGGGGTCCGGTTCTGCCACCCTCCCACTTACGTCACATGATGGGCAAAAGGAAGGAGGGACCCCAGGTCTTTTCAGATCTTGTCAAGGCTGACCCGAAGGCTGGGGGTGTCCGAGGCTCGGTGTGCCCTTCCGTGGTGAGCAGCGAGCTGTGTCTGGCAGGCGCCCCGCACCCTCGAGCCTGCACCGCGCTGTTAAGGTCTGATGAACGAACCGCACGTGAGTGAGTCAGCCTTTGAAGTAAAGGAAGGAAGGGTTTCGGCTCTCCTTTTGAAGTTAGGAGGCGCTCTTTCTGGAAGAGAAGAGCGACCTTGCCCCAGTGAGGGCTGGAGAGAGCGGGCCCCGGGGCCCCGTCCCCCGGCTCGGCGCCCACTGACCGGTCTTCTCTGCTTCCCCCCCCACAGCTCCATGTCCATCCGCTGGCCGGGCCGCCCCCTCGGAAGCCATGCCTGGATACTGATAGCCATGTTTCAGCTCGCCGTGGACCTGCCCGCCTGCGAGGCCCTGGGCCCGGGCCCCGAGTTCTGGCTCCTGCCGCGGTCGCCGCCCCGGCCGCCCCGGCCGTGGAGTTTCAGGAGTGGACAGCCAGCGCGGGTCCCGGCCCCCGTGTGGAGCCCCCGGCCGCCCCGCGTGGAGCGGACCCACGGACAGATGCAGGTGTCCCGAGCCAGACGGGCTCACAGGCCCCGGGACCAGGCGGCCGCCCTTGCGCCCAAGGCAGGACTGGCCAAGCCCCCCGCTGCGGCCAAATCCAGCCCTTCCCTCGCCTCGTCGTCCTCGTCCTCGTCTTCCGCGGTGGCCGGGGGCACCCCGGAGCAGCAGGCCCTCCTGAGGCGGGGGAAGAGGCACCTGCAGGGGGACAGTCTTAGCAGCTTCGACTCCAGAGGCAGCCGGCCCACCACAGAGACTGAGTTCATCGCCTGGGGGCCCACGGGGGACGAGGAGGGCCTGGAGTCCAGCACACTTCCGGCCATCTACGGCCCCACCACGGTCTCCATCCTACAGACACGGAAGACAACGGTGGCCGCCACCACTGCCACCACCACGGCCACCCCCATGACGCTGCAGACTAAGGGGTTCACGGAGTCCCTGGATCCCCGGAGAAGGATCCCAGGTGGGCTTAGCACAACAGAGCCTTCCACCAGTCCCAGCAACAGTGGGGAAGCCACCCAGCCCCCAAGGATTCTGGGGGAGGCCTCAGGTACGGCTGTCTCTCTTCTGGTTTGGGTTTGCTTGGGGTTGAGGGCTGGGGGTGTGACTCAGGAGAGAGGCTTGCATGTCCCAGGGGCGATGTCACGTGCGGATGCTCTGAGAGAGATACAGGCATGATGTATCCACAAGCTTGCACGCGCGTGTAGACGGTTGGATACACGCTGTGCCCTAGAGGAAGCGGGCCGTGAGAAGGGAGAGTTTCCCTCCTGAGTATGCACCTAGAAGTGGGCGCTGCACCCCTCGTACCTCTGTCAGGGACCAGCCAGATCTGCCAGGTGCTGCTCCCCTCCTGCCTCTGGTAGGGACCGGCGGAATCCACCACACATAGCCATGGCTTCCAGAATCGTAGAATTTAGTTTCTGGGGCCTGCCCAGGGAGTAAGAAGCTTGCTTGTCTCGTGACAGAGTAAAGGATTCCCCGCTCCAGGAGTTTCCAGAAGCCTTCAAGGATGTGGGACCCGTGGGTGGGGGCAGGGTGCCTGCCAACTTGACCTCAGTTGAGGATCAGGAATGGCCTTAAACAGCAAGAAAGACCAAGGCCAGGTAAAAGGAAGAACTTCCAGCGGTGTTAATAGAAGCTTCACAGACAGCGATTCAAGTGGCAGTGTTCTGCTCCCTGGGGAGGTGTGAGGAGGGTATCAGGAGGACAGAGGTGAGAACACAGGGCCTTGGAAAGGGCTTTGGCTCCCTACTGCTGTTACCCTAGCTGCCTGTGGACACACACGGGTCGTTGGCTTTGGATATCTCCTTCCAGGCAGTTCTGTTGTTTTTTATTTTCCTCCTATACATGGTCCTGCATTTGCTCCGAAAGGAGTTGCCCTTGGAAAGGAAGCCTTGCCCCTGAACTGGCAGCCTGCACTGATGTCACCAGGCTTCAAGGCAGGCCTGCAGGGTAGAACTCAGCACCCCGGCCCCCCTGTCACCCTCACCTCCCTCCAGTTTTCTGTGCCTTGTTAACAGGCACAGCCCAATGTGCCAGGCTGGCTCAGAAGTTCACAACTCAGATCTGTGCGTGCACATTCTAGACAAACAGCAGCATTTGCTAACTGTAAAATTGGACACAGGTTTCAGGGCGTCAGTGCAAAATGTGGGGGCGCCCTGTGGCCTCACCCCTCACTTTTCACACCCTTGGGCTTGTGGGCTCTGTGGCACCCACCCGGGCCTCTGTAGAATCCAGGGCAGGGAAGAGAACTGCTCTTCGGAGTTCCCCTGCGGGCGGCCGGCACGGCAGGCAGCCATGCCCTCCGCGTCCTCGCTAGGCTGCGTCCTGGCCCGGGTTCCTCCTCGTCTCGGGCAAGCAGGCACCGGACAGTTGCTGGACAGGTTTTCCTGGGGTGGGCGGCTTTTGTCCTTCAGCCGGTGACCTACTTTCTTCCTCACCTGGACAGCGGAACCTGCGCTTTTTATTCTGAGCTCCTCTTCCCTAGAGAGCAGGGTTTCTATGGAAGCACAGCCTGCGCTCCCTGCGGATGCTGGGGGCTGTGCCTGGAGGTGGAGGCTGTGGGCGTGGGAGAGGCTCTGGAGGAAGAGGCTCCGGAGGCTCTGCACGGTGTAGCTCCCACGCAGCCTCTTTTGGGAATCCACGGACACATGGGGCCTGCGGTTCATCTTGCACCGTTAGGTGCCTATGAGCAGTTTACAAAGCGTTGGTTTTTAGCTCCGTAAACTCAGCAGCCATCATTGTAACAGGATTTCATGCTACACTCCCTTAGTGTCACCTCCTCTGTGTACGTCACTTACTATATAGACATGGATGAGGAGACAAGTTCCCATTTATTCCAAATTACATTTGTTATTACTAAAGTTAAACACCCGGGACAGCGTTATAGGCTTAGCAAATTAATTCAGAGTGCATTGGAGGCTGCTAATCCATCTTGACAGATGCTTATCTTGGAAACGATTGATGGTTCTTCATAATATAATCTGGTGCTAGATTAATTTGTTTAGCAAAACAAATCTGAAAAGAGGAAAATATGTGTGTTTGCTTCTAATGCAGAGAAATGTGAATTCTGGAAAGAGACGCCGGCCGTGGGGAAGGGAGCAGGTGGTTTACAGTAGCGCTCGTCAGGGCCGGGCCGCGCCGCGGTCGTGAGCTTCCAGGCCCTCGCAAAGGGACGAGAAGAAATGCAGGGATGATTCCCCTAACTGGGTTCCTCATAGCTCAGCGGGCGCCATGTAAATGAATTAGACCAGACCAGGAGCAATTTAGGTTAGACACTAGGAAGAACCGTCTGGTGATGCAGGAGGTGTGCTCTTTGCTTAGGCTACTGAGAACAGGCTGCATCATCTCCTTTTCTGGAGCCCCCAAATAAAGAGGATTCGGGAATGGGGGAAGAAAACCACTGTTTAAGCTTCCCTGGATGGAAGGAGTGGTGGGACAGAGGGCTGAACTCCCTGACACCTCCTCGCCTTGGCAGTCATCAGATGTAGACCTGGGCCCCCAACAGTTGGTGGAACGTGGACACTACTCACACTCCTCAGACACCTAAGACAGCAGGAGTGATCTCGGGGATTCCAGAGCTGCAGGCTGGGAGGCCATGCATTGCTGTAGTTAGTTAGCAGGTGCCTCGAGACTGAAGATCTGGGTGAGAATCTGAGCTCTGTTGCATGTCACCGTGACCCTGGAAAAGGTCTCTTCTCTCCTGATTTCCTTTCCTTCACCAGCAGAATTGAGGCTTAGAAATATTTTTCCTAAGCGGTTGCTGTGAGAGTTTAGAGGAGCAATACTGAGTATAAAATAAGGCACCTGGCACCGAACAATTCTCCGTTTTTTTTATACCCAGCAAGATGGCCGACAGGGTTGCCTGTGTCAGAGGCAGAACAGGTCGCCAGGGACTTGGGAGTCTTATCATCTCAGACACAGCCAGCTTTGCCATGGAGCACCCCAAAATTTGAAATTGGAGTTGTAGGAGGTGCATGAAACATCCATTAAGTGAGTTTTACCTGTCCAAAAAGGGAATCTTGGTATCAACTTTGGGAATGTGTAAATTTTATTTTTGCTTCTGCAGAGAAATATTTAGAAGGGACATGTCCTATTTTTCTATCTGTCTGTAGCACAGGTATTGCTAGGCACAGAGAAGACAGGTGGCTAGTAATTTGGGGCACTCTGAAATTTCTCAGGAAGTATCATTACTTGATGGAATGATTAAAGGGGTCCCTTTCAGGATTCACCCTGCATATAAAGCAATTGGGAAATCTCTTTGAGTTTTAGGGTAATGGTTAAGAGTTCCACTGCCTGCCTTCAGATTCCTGGCTTCAGCTCATGATCACTGTGTAAATGTGGGCAACTTGCTTGTCCTCTCTGTGCCAGTGGGAGTGATAGGGTTAACAATCTCATAATATTGTTGTAAAGATTCAGTGAGACAGAGCATGCCAATTACTCAGTGCCTGGCACATAGCAGTGCTCAGTATGTGCCTGCTGCTGTATATATAAGGATGGTGATGGTGATGGTGATGGTGATGGTGATGGTGATGGTGATGGTGATGGTGATGATGGTGGTGACAGTGATGATGAGGATGATGAGGATGGACATGGAGATGATGATGATGATGGTGATGATGATGGGAATGACGGAAATGGTGATGATGATGATAGATGATGATGGAGATGATGGTGATGATGTTGGTATTGATGATGCTGATGATGATGGTGATGATGATGATGGAGATGGTGATGATGGTAATGGAGATGATGATGGTGATGGAGATGATGATGATGGTGATGAAGATGGTGATGATGCTGATGATGTTGGTATTGATGATGATGGTGATGATGGTAATGGTGATGATGATAATGGTGGAGATGGTGATGATGGTGATGGAGATGATGATGATGGTAATGGAGATGATGATGATAGTGATGGAGATGGTGATGATGGTGATGATGTGGGGATTGATGATGACGGTGATGATGATGGTAATGGTGATGATGATGATGATGATGGAGATGATGGAGATGGTGATAATGTTGGTTTGATGATGACAGTGATGATGGTAATGGTGATGATGATGATGGAGATGGTGATGATGGTGATGATGGTATTGATGATGATGGTGATGATGATGGTGATAGAGATGCTGATGATGGTGATAATGGAGATGGTGATGATGGTGATGGAGATGGTGATGATGGTGATGATGTTGGCATTGATGATGATGGTGATAATGATGGTAATGGTGGAAATGGTGATGATGATGATAATGAGATGATGACGATGGAGATGATGGTGATGGAGATGATGATGGTGATGGAGATGGTGATGGTGATGGAGATGATGATGATGGTGATGGAGATGGTGATGGTGATGGAGATGGTGATGATGATGATGATAATTGTGATGACAATGATGGTTACCATTATGCTAATTTGCTGCCAGCAGCTTTGTTGCTCTATTGAGGGCTCATTTGATGAGTTCCTGCAGCCATGTCCCTGGCCTTGGCACTCTGTTCTGAGGTGTAGATGCCACTAGCCAGGAGCCTCTTGGGGTGGAACGTCACCTGGCACAGGTTCATGGAGGCATTGAGCTCCGGCCTCATGTGAGCACTGGCAGAGTGTGACTGTCAGATGGGTCAGAAGTTCGCTTGAGGCCGGGGTCGGGGCGAGGCTCCCCACAGTGCAGCCCCATCCCCTGTGACAGCTTTCTTGCTGGTCATGTTTCAAATCTGGAATCACAGAGTCTCCAGGGAGAAAAACAAAAAGTCATTCTCTGAGCCTTTCTCTTAGGGGAGGGACAGCGGGGGGATGGGGAGTTGGGGAGAGATAGCATGGGGAGAAATGCCAGGTATAGGTGATGGGGAAGAAGGCAGCAAATCACACTGCCACGTGTGTATGTATGCAACTATCTTGCATGTTCTTCACATGTATCCCAAAACCTAAAACGTAATTTAAAAAAAAAAAACATGTAAAGCAGACTTGTGGGGAATTCAAGCCAACTGCTTTGGGTTTCTGAATACGGCCACTGTGGAAATGCCTGGGGCAGCTATTGCTCAGGGGAGGTTTCCTGAAGCTTATCTTCTTAAGCCCTGCATGCCCGCACCTGGCCCCAAGACTTTCCCTCCTGCTCAGACCAGTCTGCCGCTTTCCCCAGCTCATGTTCTGTCTCTCAGAAAGCTCGCCGCCCAGGAGGGGCCCTGAAATCCTCTAGGTTCCTGTCATCATTCAGGGTTTGCCTCTGTTCAATCAGTCATGTATTTGTGACTTTCAGCAGCTCAAGGGTGAGATGGCTCAGATGTCATCCAAGTCTGGCCTGGTAATTTTTATCTTGGAATTCATTCACACGTTTCCAAGGATGGTTTTCAAGTTTGCTTTGTCTTTGTCACCAGGTGGGAGCGGAGGTGGTGGTGGGGGGGGGGGCTTCTGCTTCCTTTAGTTGTGTCCCTCTGTAAGCACGGATGACACGCTGGTGTTGTTTCTTCTGCACCCCAGCAGTCAGCTGACCTAAGCATCAAGGCATGCCAGCCAACCTCAGGAGCAAGCCTCACGGTGGTGAAATATTTTCTAAATACCAGGATTGGAGTGGAAGAAAATGAGCAGATGTCACAGGGAGAGACGTCCTCTTCCCCTTTGGTGTAAAGCCTCGGCGGCGGTTTAAAAGCTGAGCCCCTTTTAATTAAGTTGCTGGCTGTTTGCTACCAGGGAAGTGAATCTGTCTTTAATTTAAAGATATCTGAAGCAAATGACTCATGAACTTCAAAAGTTTTGAGTGGCTTAATTGGGATAAGAGAATCAAAGAGCAAATGAGTGCTTGGAGCGCTACAAAAGATCCTAAACTCTGTAGACAGCGAGGCTGGGCTTTAGGGTCTTGACTGGGATCTTCCGAATGGATGCAGCGTGGCAAACCCTGCGCGCCGTGGTTCTGGGTGGTGGCCTGTGGTTGAGGTCTCATGCTGGCTGACGGCTCACCGAACCCAGTCAGCCTCTTAGAGCACTCTCTCCGCTTTTGCTGAGCAAACCCGTGTTCACGCCAGATGGATACGTGTGCTCCAACTCATGGAAGTCCAGCCTGCAATACTTCTGGGCACGACTGTGTTGCAGGCCTCCGTGCATTTTCCTCCTGGCCTCAACTTACTGCATTTAGTCCCTCTTTAGCTTCCTTATTCGCTAGGGCCTCCTTCTCCTTCTAAGAGCATGCTAGGGATGGGAAGGTCTGTCATGCCCATTCTAAGCCTTTTCTTTCTTTTCTTTCTTTCTTCCTTTCTTTCTCTTTCTTCTTTCTTTTCTTTCTTTCTTTCTCTTTTTTTTTGTTTAGGCAGAGTCTTGCCCTGTGGCCCAGGGTGGAGTGCAGTGGCGTGATCTCCGCTGACTGCAACCTCCGCTTCCCGGGTTCAAGTGATTCTCCTGCCTCAACCGCCATAGGCACACACCACCATACCTGGCTAATTTTTTTTTTTTTTTTTTTTTTGCATTTTTAATAGAGACAGGGTTTCACTATGTTGGCTAGGCTGGTCTTGAACTCCTGACCTTGTGATTTGTCCACTTTGGCCTCCCAAAGTGCTGGGATTACAAGCGTGAGCCATCGCTCCTGGTCCATCCTAAGGCATCTTCTGTGGGAGAGCTGCTGGGCTTAACGCTGTCTTCCTTCACCCTGGAGAGCTGCCTGGACTTCACTTGTTCCGGAGTTTCCAGCAAGAAGAGGAAGGTTTTAATGAACAGCCCCTCTACCTGGAAACCAGTCTCCTTTAAGGGAATGGGTGGGGTCGCTGACTACTCAGGTAGCCGGCAGCTGCACGAAACACACCCTTATAGGATACGCCTTTCCTTATGTCATGAATATCACTAAGTCCTGGACTGATAGCAAATCTGTTTGATATATAGTGGATTGAATTCACGATTTCCATCCGCTCAGGGGAATGATTCTGAGTATTGAGATTAAATGTTAGACAGAATGCCATTTCTAGACTTTTTGTTTTACTGCGTTACAAGGACCGGTTTTAGAATGTCTGGCTTCTTGATCAGTTACTCAATGAACCATCAACTCTGTACTTAGTTGATAGTAAATGCCACCCCTCGGGGTGGGAGAGGGGTGAGGAGACGCAAAACGTGGCCCCGCCTCCTCTTTTCAAGGAGTTTAAAATATCCAGTTGGGAAAGCATGACAGATAAAGACATATCCTTGCACAAGAGAGAAATGACAGGTAAGGACAATGGAGGAAGCCTCACCAAGCCACAGCTTCCAATCGCCCGGTCGTTATTCTGGCGATAGAGATTAGAAGGAGACGGGAGCCCTGTCAGGTTTCCTGGAGCTGAGCCCTGGAGGGGAGAGGGGAGGCACAGGAAGAGCCCACCTTGGGGAGGTGTCGGGGGCTGAGATGGAGCAGGCAGAGCTTCTGCAAGCCTGGACTGTGGAGGGAGCCAGGCCCAGCCTCCACCTCCCCCATGGCTGAGTTTCTTAGCCTCTGGAACAGAGGCTGAATAAGATGACCCCTGAGGTCCCTCCCCTAGCTCTGCATTGTCCTAAGAATGAGGGAGTCCTGGCAGTTCTTCCGCAAGGAGGTGGAACGATGGTTTTGGAGGACCCACTTTCCCGACTTGCCATCAGTGAAAGAAGAACGCTGGAGAGCATGCCCCTTCCCTCCCTGCCAGCGTCCACAGCCAGCTGCCCTTGGGGACCCAGCAGTGAGCTCAGTGGTCTATGGACACAGGCAGGCTGCGGGCCAGGTGGGACCCATGACTGTGGGCTCCGTTTGAAGCTTCCACTTTGGGATGATGAGACATCTTTCTCCAGAGGCGGAACCCTCTGCCCGACCTCTGCCCAGGTATGGCCCGCGCCATGGACGTCTAGTGGTGCCATGTGAATCCTGCTGGTAGAAAAAGCATCAGCCTCACCTTTGCAGCAGATGAGTTCCAAACGATGCTTGAGGGCTCCCCAGGTGGTCACTGACTCTCAGTCCCGGAGACTTAGCAGAATTCAGAGGCAGACAAACGCGGGATAGACCAATGTGCCGTGTGGTTCGACGTGAAGACAGGCTTCGGGTCCCTGCTCTCGACGTCATTCAACGTGGTGCAGCAAATCTCGCCTCCGTCCACCTTGCAGTCTGTTGTAAGGGTGCAATCGATGCAAAATAGGGGGGTAAGGCTTCCCTTTCCAGAAGTTTCTTTCAGCACGAGGGAAGCCAAGTTTGTCAAAGGAACAGAGGGGCTGAAAATGTCCCCCCAGAGGTGACCGATGAGTGGCACACGTCAGGTTTGAAGCTGGTGCCAGCAGAGAGAGTGCCCACCTTGGCCAAGGTGGACCTAGGCTGGGGCTTGAGCTGTCCTTGCCTCCACTTTCTGACCCCATGGTCCTCTGAATCTTTGCCTGCAAAATGGGGAAGCGGCTTCTCTCTGACAAGCTCGTTGTGAGACTGGACCATCCCGGCCCACATGGGAAGCTGAGTGCTGTAGTGAGCATGCGGGCCCCTCTGGTTGAGTCAGGTTGAGTCACGTCTTAAAATACGCACGGAGCCCACCTCACTGGTGGCTGTGCCAGGGTAACTGAATGGTGCTTGTGGTGGGAAAAATGCCATTTGCTTCCTGTGGCCTTCCATATCCTCTTCCGCGGTCAGTCAGGTTGTGTGGCTGCCTGCTCAGTGCTATTCTGTTCAGATCATGGTCTTTCTCTGCCCTGGAAGGCCTCAGTTCTCACCGTGGCGGGCAGACTTACCCCAGGAAGCCCTCAACCTGGCCCCTTCAATGTGCCAGGTCAACACCCTGAGGTGCGGTTTGTGTGAGCCCCAAGGAGGGGATGGGGGAGAGAGACGGGGGCTGCAGCCAGCACCATTGCCTTTGCAGGGGATCAGGCTTGCCTCTCTCCCGACTCTGCTCTGCATAGCTGGGAGAGCACTTTACAGTTGCACACACCCCTCTGTTCATGTAGCTGGGATAAAACTTCATAGTTTGCCCAGCGGGTGCTGGACTCCTTGTTCTCCAGATCACCCTGAGTAGGGGAGGGAGGGGTCTGAGCTGAGAGGCCCCGACACTGTGCGTGGGGAGTGGGGCAGGACTCAGCCCTCCTGACTTAGGACCGTGGCACTTTCCACGATTCTATGGGGGCTCTTTGCGGCTTGGAGACCCTCCCACCACACACCTCTGCTGCCTGAAGCACAGGATGCCCTGAGTTTGGGGTCTGGATCCAAGAGGAAGTACTCGGGCTGTGCGTGACAGTCACTGAGCAAAGAAGATTCCAGGTCTTCTTCTAGAAGCTCCAGGGGTCCTGTCCATTAGCAGAGCCATGAGAGGTGGACAGAAGAGCGTGATGTCCCCACCACGAGATTTCAGAGACACACCCTCTGGTATGTCCCCAGCCAGGACTTCAGGGATGTGTCCTGAGACCAAGGCCAACTGCTGGGACCTCCCTTGGGTCCCTGTCACTTATTCTCACCTCGACAAGGAGGAAATCGGTGCTGTCTGTGGCAGGGAGGGAGAGAGAGGCTGTGTGGTGGGGCAGCTGGGAATCTCGGGCTGGGTGAAGATGGCTGAAGAGAGAACGAAGCAATGCCAGACTCTCCTAACCCTTGCGGAGCCAGTGCCCCAGCGTGTGATGGATTTGGTGACCCTCCCTTTACACACCACCAGTGTACCTTGCGTAGAAAACACAATCTGGGTTTTAAAAGGTTGGCCTGGTGTCCTAACCATGCTGAGGAGGTCACGCAGAGGAGAGTGACGTGGGGCAGAACGCCGTATATGCGCGTTTAAGCGCCCCAGCCCGTCCTCACTGGAGGGGCCTGGTGCTGAGAGACGCATACACAGCATTTTATCTGCACGCGTGCTGAGGCGGTCAGAGGCTGGCCTCTGCACAGGGCCACTGGGAACGCATCTGTCACACCAGGTGGGACAGTTGCGTCACGCTGAGGGCAGGTGACTCTCCAAAAGGATGAACAAGCCCCAGAGATGTTTGGACAAATACACCACACACGGTCTTCTGTGGATCCACTCGGTGGTCGCATGCATGGGAACGTCAGTGTGCGTTCCAGCCGGGTGCTGCGGAACCCCCGGGTTCCTATGCTGAGTGGAGGAGGCCCTCTGGGCTCCGAGCGTGTTGGTTAGCAGGACTGAGCAGCGGGCCGGGTGGGTGGGCTGCACACCCGTCCTGTACACAGCAGGGCGTGCCACGTCCATCCTGCCTCATTCTGTGAATGTGAGGAACGCCTGGTCTTGTCCTAGGCCATCTGAAGGCAGCCTTTCAGCCAGCATGAGCCTCGTCCTAGGTGTCCACACACCTCTGGTGTGCGGAAGGCCCAGCCTTCATCTGAGTCTGTGCGTCCTGGGGCTGCTGTAACACGTGCTGTAACGCATCACCTCCGGGGCGCTGGGTGAGGACCTTCCCAGCCTCTTCCAGCTCCTGGAGGCTCCAGGTGCTCCTTGGCTTGTGACCTCATCACTCAGTCTCTGGCTGTATCTTCACATGGCTGTCTCCCCGTGTCTTCTAAGTTCACTTGTCATTGGATTGAGGGCCCTCCTGGATCACCCAGAATGGTTACGCCCAGGCCCAGTGAGCTGGGAAAAGCAGGTCATGGCGAGCTGGGCTGGGACAGGCGAGAGAGTTGGGCTGGGGCAAGGTTCCAGGAGGCTTGGAGGCCGCTATGAGGATTTGGGGTTCCTTCTGAGTGTGCTGGGGGTCATGGGATACATTGAAGAGAGGTGTGATCTGAGCGGGAGGTACCGGCTGCTCTCTGAGGGCATCCTAGGGGGAAGACAGGAGGTGACGGGGCCGGATGGGGCGTGACGGCTTGTGGAGAGGTGAGACGCCGGCCCCAGGAGAGCATCGACTGTGGAGTGAGGGCAAGAACCATCTACAAGGTCCCTGAGGTTTGGGGCTCAGCAACTCTCTTTGGCTGAAAGGGGTCCATTTAATTGAGAGGCAGAAGCTGGGGAGCAGCGCCCCTGGATTGGAAGAAGCCCTTGTGGTGGGACCTTCATTCCTGTGACTTGAGCCGCGCTGGCAGCCGTCTGGTGGAGCACCAGCGGGCACTCCTGTGTCTGTCACTGGAAGGCTGGCGCAGCCCGGAGTAGAAGCTCAGGGGAGCCTCGGTGTGCGGAGGGTCTGGAAGGCCATGGGGCCGGTGGGGACCACTTGGACTAAGCAGGGACTGCAAGAGGGGAGAATGAGGGGTCGGTTGGGGGTGATGAGGAAGAGCCGACCAGAAGGAGGCTGCAGGAGGAAGCTGTCCCCAGGGCAGGGAGGGGCCCTCATGGCAGAGCTCCCGGAGGCACGAGAGAGGCCACTTTTGCCAGGTGGAGGCCGCTGGAGACTTGGCAAGGGGAGAATCCTGCAAGGGCGATGGGAAGGGAGATGGGGGCAGGGCGGGCGCAGAGTGGGGAACTGAGTATTTGGAGGAGTTTTGCTCTGCAGGGCTTTGGGGAGAGGGAAGCTGCAGCTGGAGGACGACAGAGTTGGGTGAGGACTTCGGGCATTCTGTTTCGTTTTGATTTTGTATCACGGGGGTATTCGGATACGTCTGTCTGCCAATGCGAATGACCCTGTAGAGCTGGAAACGGACGATGTGGCGGGGACAGTGAAGCCAAGCCCTTCTGGGATGAGAAGCAGCCTGGTGTGTGTTGTGGGAGGCTGGCGCCTGTGCACGGGCCCTGGCGACGAGCTGAGCTTGCTGTAGAGACCCAAGAGGCGCTCCAGAGAAGGCTGGTTTCTGAGCTCTGCGTTTCACCCGAAGGCCGGCCTTTCCTCCTTTTCCTTGTGAGACTCTGTGAGAACCAGAGGAATGCAATTTCGCCAGAGCTGCACTGACACACCCTTGCTGGGTGGCCTCCCAGGGCCGGTGGACGGAAGTCACGTGGGGCGACCGTGGCACCTGCGGAGGCCAGGCGGAACCACGGGCGGGGGTGCTGATGGCGGCTGGGCCAAGGAAGGCTTGTGGAGGGGGGCATTTGAGCAAGGTCTGACTGGAGAGGAGAAGGTGGCCCGGGGAGGAGGTGGGGCTGCCCGTACAAGTATGAGGCCTCCTAGGAGGATGAGGTGGGTGTGGGAGGAACAGAGGAAGGCCCATGGGCCAGGGGCTGGGAGGGAGGCTGGGAGGCCACCCCGGCAGAGGAGTCAGGTGCTCCCTACCTTCAAAGGTGAGCTGTGGGAGGACACGTGTCCCCAGATGTGCAAGGTTCTGTGCCCATTTCTGTCCCTTCTGGCCTTGGTGGCATACCTGCTCCCACCTATGGCCCCTCACCTGGTCATGGCCGGACAACCTCACTGTGTCACAGAAGGGGTCACCACCCTGTACTCCCACGTTCGCCCCTCTTCTCTCTGAAGCTCCTGACTCTGGGATCCCCCTGGGTGGTCTGTCTCCATCCACTGGCATTTGCCATGGTGTCACTCATGTTATGGGCACCTTCACTTGCCCAGAGGTGGGCCTGCCTGCCTCTCCCCGGCCCCTTGCCAACGCCAGTAACCGCCAGTGTCGCCTGCCTGCATGGTGCTTTCCACAGGCCGTCACCCAGCCCGGGACTCCTTGTGGGGCCGCCACAAACCTCCCAGCCTCAGGTCCTGCGCCTGCTGTGCCCCTGGCTCCCGGCACCCTCCCTGTCCCGCTGCCAGCTCCGTAGCCATTGTCTGAACAGTTTTTTAAAATGCAACTTCTGAGCTTAGCGACCGCTGCAGGCAGTGGGTTCCTAAGTGCCGAAAGCCATGCAGATCTTGCGATCTTTGCTGAAGGAGAAAGGAAATGAAAAGAAGAGCCAGGGTGACGATGTGCTGTGCTTTTAAAAGTCACTGATGCCCACAGTGAGGGGGGTACAGTTCTCCACGAGCACCCTCCCCTTGTGCTCCAGACACAAAGCCAGGCTGCGAATGCTGGCCTGACCCAGGCGGGCCTGGCCGGGGCACACTGGCTGGCTCTGGACTGCCCACGCTTGTGCCCAGAGCAAGCAGTGAAGCTGCCTGCCAGCCATCAGGGTCCAGGGAACTGGGAGTGCCAGGGGCGTCAGCTCTGCCAAGGCTTGCTGGTCCCTGGGCATTGGGTGCAGACAGGGCCTGCAGCAGGACCCTCTGACCCGGGAAGAGGAGGAGTAAAGGGACCTCCCGCCCAGCAGGCAGGAAAGAGGGTTTCGGGGTCCCTGGAAGAGGCAGATGTGTATCAGGTTAAGTGGCTGCTCCAGTGGCCGCTGACTCCCGGTGTGGGGGGGAGAGACGTGGGCGGGGTGGGCCGTCTGGGATACTCGGCCGTCTGGGATCCCTCATCTTGCCACGCCCCATGGACACCCCGTGGAGCTCACGGGCAGAGCCGTGGTCACGGTCCCCCTGGTGCCCGACCAGGATTTGCTTGTGACAGATCCTCAAAGTACATGTTGACTGAGTAGGTAGACTCCCTGTTCATTTCTGCCTCCCCTTCAAAGGGGACCTGAGGCCAGGAAAGGACTCAGAATGTCCAGATGTCACCCTGAGGCCACCAGCTCGTTCCTCAGGCAGCAGAATTTGCTCAGCCAGTGGAACCGGGGCTTCCCGTGCCAGTGTCCTGGGCTGCCCAGCAAAGCACTCCAGTCCAAATGTGTTTTCCACTGTCCCGGAGGCCAGAGCCTGAGGTCAAGGTGTCGGCCGCCCGGCCCCTCCCACGGCCCCGCTCCTGCCCGTGTCCTCACGCGGTTGTCCCTCTGGTGTCTGTGACCTCATCTCCTCCTCTGTAAGGACACCAGTCAGCACGGATTAGAGTCCACCCTAATGACCTCATTTAACTTTAATTACTTCTTTGAAGGCTCTATCTCCAAATGCAGTCACATTAGGGGGTAGAGCTTCAATACACACATTTTTGGAGGTTACAGCTCAACCCGTAACACGTCCCCACCTCCAAGGGCCGTGCGCACTGGGAGAGTGCATCCCCTGGGATGAAGCAGAGGATCCCAGGAGACCTGCAGTCCTTGCGGGCTGGCGGAGGAAATGGAGTTCTGTCACCATCCCCCCACCTGCCCCTGGGGATGGAGAGAGCTGGGCACCGGGGCAGGCCCTGAATCCCTTCAGGCTGCCATGCTTGTGGCAGGGTGTTGCGGAGAGTGTCACCCTGAGGCGGGGGGGCTGTATTGGAAACTCACAGTGGCCAGGATCTGTGTGCATGTGGCATCCCAACTTTGTCCTCTATTTAGGGGGAGAACACTTGACTAATGGCACAATTTAGGAAGAACTGACCCCAAGAGTCCAGTGGGGTGAGCAGTGTCTGCTTCCAGGACTTGTGGGGAGTGGGAGGTTTCTTGGGGCGTGGGTGGTCCTGGAATGGCGGCAAGTCTGAGAGCCTAGAGGAGATCTGGAAGGGGCATCTGGGCAGGAGGAAGAGGTCAGGTTCTGTCCCCACAGAGAAGGTGAGTTTTGAAACCTCAGCACCCACTTTGTGACCTTAGTGAGGGTGACAGTCACCTGGGGAATTGGTTTTAAACGTACATTTCTGGTCCCCACTCTCCAAAAACCCTGATTCTGGCAGAAGGGGCCCAGGAAGCTGCCTTCAGAGGCCCTGTCTTCAGCACGTGGGTCTGGGAGGCAGAGGAACAGCCGCCGAGAGCCGGGGGCCTGCGCTGCACGGCCAGATGCTGAGCCTGGCCTGGTCTCCTCCTGGGTCTCTGGGGGATGGAGCTGCCTTTGTGTCTGGTGAACCAGGACAGAAAAGAGGCAGGGAAGAGTGTCCGAGAGGCAGAGCCGTGGCCCCGAGGGAAGCTGAGGACCAGGCTTGTCCCCTCTGTGTCCTCACTGGCTTCTGGGGGATGCAGATCCCTGTCTGAGAGCCCCAGGAGCCCAGCCCCCTACCTCCGCCACAGCGTGCCACCTGTGGCGGCGGGGTGCCATTGCTTCGCAGTTTGAGTTACATCTGTTCCGCCGTGAGTCATGGGCTCAGAGCTGGGGTGCACACGCTGTCGGTGTGCTAGGCGGCCGCTACCAGGCTCGGGCAGGTGAACCGCAGGAGACACAGGCTGCACCTTTGCAGCCCAGCGGGCAACAGGGGAGGCCAGGAGCAGCCTTGGAACCTCAGAGCAGTGTGGCCTGTGGCCCCCTCTGGAGCCCTGGGAGTGTGGTGGCCTCCCAGACCCACCCTCCCCGTGTTTCAGGGGCCCCAGTCCATGGTGCTTGCCTCCTGTCCTCTCCTGCAGGGAATGGTGTAGAGAAAGCTAACGTCTCTCCTGAATGGCATTTACCACCCAGCCACGTGTGCCGGGGCCCCTCTGGTTGCACCGCCTGACCCTATCCGCGTCTGCGGGACTTGGTCACGGATGTCCTTGACCTGCAGGTCTGTGTCTACAACCATATTCTCAGCCTTGGGCAACGGAGAGGGACCATGCTGCTGGGGACCAAGGCCCTGACACAGGACCCCGGTGCCCGGAAGACTCTGAGGTGGTACCGGGGTGCCCGCCTGCTGGCATTTGCATCTCTGTGGAATCCCCTCCCCTGGAGTGTGGGTGGGGCCCCTATCCCATGGCTACAGCAGAGGTGATGAGACTCTCCCATGTTTAGTAATTTAAGGCTCCGTACTGCTGGCCTGGAGGGGCCCATGTGGCGGGGCCTAGTGGGCGTCCGGGAAGTGAGGGCGGCCCCACCCACAGCCGTCAAGAGGCCTAGCCCTCAGTCCTTCAGCCACAAGGAAATGAATCCTGCCAATGCCTGGAATAAGCGTGGGGTGGAAACTTCTCCAGCTGAGCTTCCAGGTGACAGCAGAGCCTGACCGCGGGGGGTAACACGCAGCCTCTGAACAGCGGGCCCCTGGTCCCCTCCGTTCCCTGTGGGACCTTGAGCAGAGGGCCCAGTGAAGCCGTTGCCAGACTCCTGCCCACAGAACCAGAGATTACTAACAAGGGGTGTCTCCGCCGCTAAGTTTGTGGTCATTTGCTACTTGGCAAAGACAATTAGTAGAGCCTGGAGCCAGGGAGGGCTTGTCAGGGAATAGGCAGACACACAGTAAAAGCAAGGTCACAGGCAGTGGGGCCGAGTGTGGAAGCTGAGGGGGCACGGGCTGTGGCAGCTGGGAGAGGAGCCCAGGCCCCAGCAGACCCTGGTTGAACACGGGCCCCTTCCGATGGCATACTGGGGGTTAATCCAAACTTCCTTTGTCCCTGGCGTCCAGGCATGAGGAATGGGCTCCCGTTGCCACAGCCAGGAGCACCTGTGCTTTCCCACCCAGCCTCAGGGTTGGGGTTGGTGTCTGAGTGAGCAACGCCGTGTAGGCACGTGAGCGGCTGTCACAGTCCACTCTTGCTGTCACCGTGGGGCCTGGCCTGCTCCAGGGTGGGCTGTGCACGTGGAGGCAGCTCCTGAATAACCCTGCGCTCGTGGAAAGGCAGAAAGAGCAGGACAGACCCTCAAGCACAACTGCACAGCCCAGGGGTCCCTCTGCAGCAAAAGGTCATTTTGCAACTTGCCAGAAATTTCTGTCTTGGGCTGCTGATAGCTGGGCCGCAGCTCCTCAGAGGATACCACGTTGGGGTTTTTGGGTGGTCGAGTTTTCCCTCCACCTTGGGCCTGGGGCTGGCTTAGCCTGGCCCCCCTGCCAGTGAGCTCTCTGTCATTGCTCCCTACCAAAACCAGCCTCCTGAGGCCCTGCACGTGACCGGAGCTCCACCGGTCCTGGGCCAACCGCCAGACTGCACGTCCACGTCCGCGTTAGCTCCTGAGGCCCCGTGGGGCCTGCAGACTCCGACGACGCTGCCCACTGCCCTCCTACTCACTCCAGCCCTGGCGAGCTCGGAGCCCAGTCTTCTGATACATCCTGGGAAAAAAAAATCATTGAAATGAATTATACATCAACACCAAGAGACGGATCATTAATTAATAAACTCAGCCGTCTCCACTTCCCACAGCCTACCCAGCATCCGTGGTGAATGAATAAGCGGGCACAGCCTCACAGCCCGGGATGCCGATGATGAACCTCCCTTTCTTGCGGGAAGGGTGCAGGTCAGCGTGAGGGAGGCACTGGGCAGGGCCTGGGCCCCGTGGGGGTCACTCCTCCTGCGAGCGCAGACCGGGGCCTGGGGTCGGCCGGCTGGCGCCGAGCTGCCCTGTGAGGCCTGGAGCTGCTGCCCCACACGCTCCTGCGCTCTGGCCCTTCCTAGTGGGCTAGGTTTTCGGCTCCTGGGCTCTGAGCTGTGCCTGCAGGGTGACCTCAGCCTACACGGAGTGGGACTCTGTTGACAGTTGATCATGGAAGTGCGAAGGCCTTCCAGTCTGGAGGAAAGTGTCCGAGACCAGGGCGGAGGCAGGGCTGGCTCCTTCGGGGGTTGTGGGAGTCTGTCCTGTCTCCAGCTCTGGTGCCCTGATGCATTCCTTGACTTGGAGACACTCTCCACCCTGAGTCTTCCCATCAGCTTTCCTCCGTGTGTGTCTGTCCAAAGTTTCCACTTTTATAAGGACAGAAGTCCTATTGGATGAGGGACCACCCTAATTGCCTTATTATTATTATTATTATTATTATTGAGATGGAGTTTCGCTCTTGTTGCCCAAGCTGGAGTGCAATTTCGCGATCTCAACTCACTGCAACCTCCGCCTCCTGAGTTCAAGCGATTCTCCTCCTTCAGCCTCCCGAGTAGCTGGGATTACAGGCGCCCACCACCATGCCCAGCTAATTTTGTATTTTTAGTAGAGACAGGGTTTCTCTATGTTGGTCAGGCTGGTCTTGAACTCCCAAACTCAGGTGATCCACCCCTCCTTAGCCTCCCAAAGTGCTGAGATTACAGGCATGAGCTACCATGCCCAGCCCCAACTGCCTCATTTTAACCTGATTATTTCTTTCAAGCCCCTATCTCCAAATAAGGTCACATTTCACGGGTAGTGGAGGTTAGGACTTCAGTGCATTGGGGGGGTACATAATTTGGGGGGGCATGTAATTCAACCCATAACACTTGTCCTTGGATTTAGGGGCCATCCTGATCACCCAGGAGGAGCTCCTTAACCACACGTGCTAAGATCGTCTTCCAAATAAGCTGTCATTCACAGGCACTGTGCCTTAGGACTCCAGCATCTTTTGGAGGGAAAAACTTCAGCCCCAAAAGTACCCTCCCTTCCTTCTAGTCCCCATTGTTAAGCAAAACCCCCATGCAAGGACCCCCATGCAATCCCAGAAGAGGGACACCTTAGCGAAACGTGGCATTCCAGAAGAGGTCTGCAGGGAACTCTGCCAGATACATAGGCACTGCCTGTGCACCCGGCAGATTCCACACCTACGAGAATGGAAGCTTCCGGAAGATTTCCTTGACTGCTGGTGGTTTATTTAACATCCTATTAGAGGAGGAGACAGAGAGCGAACAAGCTTGCTGCTGCGTTTGTAGCCAAGGTGTGTTGTCAACTTAGACTTTATTGTTAACTTTGGCTCCTGGGGGTAAAAATAGCACACAGACACACACGGAAACAGAATTCCAGGCAGAGCGGCTGGGCACAGCTGTTCCAGAGCCGGGCTGAATCCGCAGCTCACCCGGCCTGGAGCCCAGAGAAGCGGCTGCTGGGGGGGCACCTGCCTCCCTCGCGATCCCTCTCATTTTTACAAATTTTCGGGAAAAGGAACAATGCGAGCCGCTGCCTCTGCTGAAGCTGGTGCTGGTGAGTGGGATTGATTCCTGAAGGCGCACGGTTTCTACTGCTAACCCGGCATCAGGAAGCTCTGCGGGGCTGCCCCTCTGCCCTAGCAAAGGCGTTGTCCACCCCAGGCCGCCTTTTAGAAGCCAGAAGCCTGGGGATAGGACCCGTGTCCCCCAGGAGCAAAACACCAGCCATGTCTGTCCTTTCATGTTAAGCCACACCAAGGCCCTGTCTGGACAGGGCTCCCGTGAATGCGGCATGGAGCTGGATGCCCAGGGGGACACCGAACAGACATCGCAAGCAGTGCTCAGACCTGGCCCTTCCCGCAGTCAGTGCTCCAGCGTTCTCATCCCCTGCTTGGCTGGATCAAACTCTGCCTGCAGCCCTTCTTTCCCCTAATCACAAAAATATGTCCCTGTCCCTTTTGGGTCTCAGTCTCACTTACAGGCTCAACTTCTCAACTTAAAAGGAGATGGAAAATGCTTTCCACATGAGGACATTAGTTTTTTGTTTTGATTGTGTTCTTTATTTTATTTATTTATTTATTTTTGAGGAGTCTTGCTCTGTCACCCAGGCTGGAGTGCAATGGCACAATCTCGGCTCACTGCAACCTCCGCCTCCCAAGTTCAGGCAATTCTCCTGGCTCAGCCTCCTGAGTAGCTGGGATTACATGCACCCGCCACCACGCCCGGCTAATTTTTGTATCTTTAGTAGAGACGGGGTTTCACCATGTTGACCAGGCTGGTCTCTAACTCCTGACTTCAGGTGATCCACCTGCCTCAGCCTCCCAAAGTGCTGGGATTATAGGTGTGAGCCACCACGCCCGGCCTGATTGTGATTTTTAAAGTCAATGAAGAGCTGACGTTGCTCAGACTCCTTCAAGATGTCACTGCCGGGCAGCTCCAGGCAGATCCACAGCTCTTTGCCTTTCTAACGGCCCCCAGAGACTCCAGAAAGGCGTGAACGTTGTGTCTGACAGGTGAGAAGGCCAAGGACTTTGCGGCTTTCTCGGCTTGCAGGAGTTACGGGGACAGCTTGAGAAGGAGGGAGAAGCAGGTGGTTTTAGGGCCTGTGACCCAAAGGCTGAGCTGGTAACATACAGGGTCCCCAGCAGAGCTGGCTCGTTCCGGTGCAGCACACTGTACGCAGAGGTGTGGGCGGGCGCCGGCCCCAGCTCCGGTCCGCCTGGGCCGAGGCTGGAGAAGCACACACCGATGTCTTCCTGCCCTTCCGTCCCCACCCTGCAGCTCGGGTGGATCCTGGGAGGCCGGGAGCCCACACCACCTTCATGGAGAGGGGCTGGGCCGTCCCCTGCCGCCCTCTGCTCCATGCTGACCTTCCCTCGGAGACCCCTGGGTGGCCAGGAGGCCTATCCTGATAAAGACTGCGGCCTCAGGGACAGACTGGGGCGACGGAAGCCTGTGGCCCACACCCTGGGATCCCCCTTTCCGAGTGCCAGCAGGATGTGCTCTGCGAGGGGCTGCAGGGAGGTACGGGGACACATTGCCTTAGGGCTCTGAACGTTCCTACAGGGGACACCTTTCGGCCAGCCCCTCCTGCCCAAAGAGCCCCAGATGTGGGGATAGGATATGGCTGCTTTCTCCTCTTCCTTCCCGAGAAGAGACTGAGAAGGGAGCGGCTGCTGCGGGGACCCTCCCTCCGGCCTGCGGTAGTGAGGAGGCCGGGCAGATTCCACACCCCTCATGGCACCGTCCTCCCTTCGAGACCTGGCAAGGCTGGGTGTCACATGGGCCCACCTAGGCAAGGCCACACCTGTGGGGAAGGGAAAGGGACAAATTGTATGTGGATGCTGGAGAGTTGACCCCAAGCTGCCCGCCCTGTGGCTCTGCCCTCCCACCTTGGGCCCCTCTCCTCACATGGTCTGCCGGCTGTCCCTCAGTCCCCTGAGCCCCAGAGGCCCAGCTTGGGCTCCTAAGGGAACCCTAGAATTGCACTCTGCCTACCGAGAGCCTCTCAGTGCGGTAACCTACTGACCACAAGAGTGTCCCCCGTTCCAGGCCCCACTGTGCCGTTGCAGGCAGGTGAGAGCCACTTCGCAGGAGCCCGGGAGTGAGGGAGCGAGGGCGAATCCACAACCTTTCTTCGAGACCTGGGGTGAGCGGCAGAGCCCCGAGCCTCAGTGAGCTCCTTGGTACGAGGGAGATGATCTTCCACACCGGGCCCCACTCAGCTCTGCAGACCAGGGAGGTGAGAGAAGGCTCAGTAAGCTGCAGCCGGCTTCAAAAATTGGAGCGGGTTCGTCCCTCTCCCCTGACGTTCTCGGGAGATCCTTGGAGGAGCTGCGTCTCCAAATAGACATCCCAGCCTGGACTTCTGGCTGTGGCCTCGTGTGGTCCAAACTCGCCACAGATGAATGAAAATAGGATTTCTAGACTCTTCCCTGCCCAGCAGGGCATTTCAGAATCTGTTTGCATTGAGGAAAATTAAGAAACTGTAAAAATGCTTATTTCTGCCTCAAGAACCTTTGTGGGACTTTCTGTCCCCACCCAACAATGTGGGCACCCCTCCCAACCCCCTTCTACTCTTAGAATTGGGGCTGGGGAGGTAACAGAACACCCCAGGGCTTGGCTCAGGGTTATCACATGAGGTTGTTTTTGTTTTGTTTTGTTTTGTTTTTTGTTTGTTTATTTGCTTTCTGAGACAGAGTCTCGAAGTGTCTCCCGGGCGGGAGTACAATGTTGTGATCTCAGCTCACTGCAGCCTCCTCCTCCCAGGTTCACACAATTCTCCTGCCTCAGCCTCCCAAGTAGCTGGCACTGCAGGTGCCCACCACCATGCCTGGCTAATGTTTTTGTATTTTTGGTAGAGACAGGGTTTCACTGTGTTGCCCAGACTCGTGTCAAACTCCTGACCTCATGATCCGCTGGCCTCAGCCTCCCGAAGTGCTGGGATTACAGGAGTGAGCCAGCACGCCTGACCCCTTCACATAAATGCAATGCTGCCTTCAGATTATCTGCTTACCCAAGATGCCTGTGTCACAGGGGAAACATGGGTCTGTTCTTCCCCAAGGCTGGATGGCCCCAAGAGTCATCATTTCCCAAAGCCTGGGTTTAGAACCCAACAGAAGCAGGTCACAGGGCTTCAAGGAGCTGCCCAACCTAATCCCGTCTGCTTGTTCCCTGATTCAGCCATTCATTCATTCAGCTGACCACAGTATCTTGCGTGCCCAGTGCCGTGCTGGGAGCGGGACCCTTCCCGGGCAGCAAAATCAACTCAGCCCCTGTCCTCACACAGCATGCAGTCCGGTGGGGAACAGAGCCAAGCACACAGCTGTCTTCCTGCCCTCAAAGGCCCGCCATCCTTGTCCTGGAAGAAAGGGATGTGGAACACAGATCCTGCTCCGAGCGCAGGAAACCCCAGCGGGCCGGCCTTGAAGGATTCGGTGTGTCCTGACCCATCTCTGACCCGGTCCAGGATGGGCCACCCCTCCCCTCGTTCTCCTTGGGGGCAGGGATCGTAGAAGGCCACTGTGACTTGTGCTATTTCCCAGAGACCAGAGAAAATTCTGGCGTTGTGATCTGCCCACACGCCGTCGTCTGTGTCAGAGCCAGAAATAGAACGCAGAAGATTCTTGTTCTGATTTCTGTGCTCATAATTCTAGGGCAAGATGCCCTTATGAGATGTGGATCAAAGGAGGTGGGGGCCGGGGGGAGCCGAATGGAGCAGTTCACGAGGTGTGTGCGTGGCGAGCAGGGCCCCTGCTGGAGCTCCAATTAGTGGCTTTTGTAAGCGATCACGTACTGAGTATCGACTTGGCTCAGCCCAGGAAAAAGAGAGTGATTTGCAAAAGGCCCCTTCAATCATGACAATTAAAATCCAAGTGCAGACCTGCAAGGGCCCTGAACCCGCGCACTCGTTGTGCGTGGACGAAGCCAGGCGGCACCCTGTCAGATGCGGCTCCTCCTTCGATGAAAGCAGCACGTCAGCTGAGCCCCGTCGCACCGCAACTCCTGCCTCCCTCCACAGCGCTGCGTCCACCGGGAGCCAGGTTCTCAGAGCTGACTTGAATGAAATCTCATAAGGCCTAGAGGACACGCGTTCTGGGAAGGAGGCCTTCCTCTGATCTGAAATCAGCAGAGCCGGAAGCAGAGACCTTGAGAGGTTAAGTGGCTTGCGTGAGGTCACACAGAGCCTGAAGGGGATGGAGTCAGGATTCAAACCCAGGTTCCAGGGATGGTGGTTTTTGGTGTTTTTTTTGTTTGTTTGTTTTGTTTTTTTTGTTGTTGTTGTTGTTTTTTGAGACGGAGTTTCGCTCTTGTTACCCAGGCTGGAGTGCAATGACGCCATCTCGGCTCACCGCAACCTCCGCCTCCTGGGTTCAGGCAATTCTCCTGCCTCAGCCTCCTGAGTAGCTGGGATTACAGGCACGCGCCACCATGCCCAGCTAATTTTTTTTTGTATTTTTAGTAGAGACGGGGTTTCACCATGTTGACCAGGATGGTCTCGATCTCTCGACCTCGTGATCCACCCGCCTTGGCCTCCCAAAGTGCTGGGATTACAGGCGTGAACCACCGCGCCCGGCTGGTGTTCTGACGCTCTGCGCTCACCAGACCGCTTCTCCTTCAGTGTTCTCCACCATCGTTTGGGCACATGGCGTTTTACAAAGTAGGACGTGGAGACAGGGATTGAGGGGTCTGTCCAGGGTCTGCCCGTGAATAATGTCAGGCCTCGTCACTGCAGGAGCTCGGACTGTGCTGGAGGTGGCTGGAGCGGCCACCTGTGGGCGATGCTGAATACAATGCATGAGCCGTCTTTTGGGTGGTCTTGGAAGGAAGGAGAAGGGCAGCACCCAGGAGGGGTGGGTGATGGTGGCAGGGCCCACGCCCTCACTGTCCTCTGGGCGGAGTTTCTACCACCCGGGAAGCATCTTCTGCTTCCGAGGCCCGAGACAGTGGTGTTTCCTCTTCCCCTAGCACTCGGCCTCCGTCTGGCTTTCTGTCCACCAGCACAGATGGCGCTGCTGCTTCTCCCCTCCTCCGTCCCTCGCCTGCGAGCTGAGCCGCGTGATGGAGCTCAGCCTGCGGCAGCCGCCTTCACCTCCGCTTCCCTGGGAGCCGTCCTGCTTCGCTTACACGTAGGGAGATCTGCGTGCTTGGCGACCCTTGGGGGTGACAGCCGGATGGGTGCAGGGGCTTTTCTTCGCCTAGGTGAGCTGCGCCCCAGTGGCAGGAGCACACCCTTGTAACAGCCTTCCCCAGCGTGCAATGCATGGGGGACCAGGCCTCCTGGCTGCTGGAAGAAGGCAAGGAAAGCATGCCGGGCTCAAGTCACTTCAAAAGCCGGGCCCAGCAGGTCTTTTCTAACATGACACTCACGTAGGGGAGATGGGGAGAGAAGTCGTTCCTGGAATTCCAGCCCAGAGCGTGTGGGAAGGAGGGTGCGGTGTGCGCCGGTGGGGCGAGGATGCCGATGAGGAGAAGGGACCAACGTGGGCCCCAGCTTTGAGACTCTCCTGGTTGAATCTGTCACCCATCCAGTCCTGCAAGAGAGGAGTCACCCATCCAGTCTTGCAGGAAAGGAGCCTGGTGCATAGACTCAGCACCCACTACCCTGGGCAGGCAGCTTTATTCTGCCTGTAGCGCTGGCCTGGGAGCTCGGCAAGGTTGAAACGGGTAAGATAGCCCACTGAATAACCACGCACATTCAGGAGGCTGTGCAGAGAGGCCTCTCCTCCCAGGCTGCCTGCTGTGCAGCGGGCACCTCTGCCCGGTGTGCGTTGTGTGAGCTCCTCCCTGCTCCTCTGCTCCCTGAGACCCTGCCCTGGCTTGACTCACACAACGCAGCTGGCACCCGAGACTCAGTAAACCCCTCCGCAAGCCGCCAGCTCCTCCGGGGTCGCCTCTTCCCGGGAATGGGGCACAGCCCCTGTCAGCCCTGCCTCTGGCCTTGGAGCTGGCTCCTCTTCCTGTATCACCACAGCTCATCCCCGGGCCTGCCTCCCGAGGGTCCCCACAGTCATCGGCAGCTTTGGCCACTGCTGGTCAGGTTGAGGGGAGCGGAGTTTAGAGGAAGAGCGTTGGCGCTCACGTGCCTTAAGGCCCCAGCTCAGCTGTGTCCTCGCTGCAGTGGCAAGCTGCCTTACCTCTGTCATCCGTAAAACAGGGGTAAGAAAAATCCCAGCTTCCCACGGTTGTCAGGACAAAAAGAGTTAATGTTTGTAACAGGCTCGGGATGTCTATTGGGACATGTTAAGAGCAACAGAGGTGTCCCTGAGAGAGTTTACAAAAAATAGTTCTCACACAGCTGCTGCATCAGTTCTGATAAACCACAGCGCTGATGGCGCTCCTCCCCTGCTCAAGAATTGTCAATGGCTCCCCACTGCCGACCCCTAAAAAAGTCCCAGCTCCCTCACTTGGTTTCCAGGCTGCGATTGCCTTCTGCCTTGGCCTCCTCTTGCCTGCGGCTCTGTGGACTGCCCTCCCTTTCCCATAGCCTTGCCTCTGCTGGTCCCACCTTACCCCCTCCCAGCTCACTCTGCTCCAAAGACACCAGCCACAAGTACTTCCCCTCCCACACATCTTCCTCTAATCCTCCGTGGCCAGGAGTAATCTCTTCCTTCCTCAAATGTTCATGCTGCCCTCCCGGTTGTGCTTATATGGATAAATAGCTGCAAAATAAGATGAAAAGTGAGGCCCTGACTCCCCAGTGAGCCTGGAAGCTCCAGGCCAGGGCCTTGGTGTGCCCTTTGATTCTTCTGATCCCCCGTATAGCACACTGCAGAGCAATTTGCATGTGTAGGGAGTTCAGTATGTATTTATTGAATAAGCAAAAGAAAATTAAAACACGAAGATGAGGCCTTAGCGCTCAAACCCCCAGTTATCCCAGGGTGTCTGGGGAGAACCCGCAGGGGCCGCTGGTAAACTTGGAGTCTCAGCTTGGACGGGCTGGCTGGAAAGAGGGCGTCTACCTGGACCTGCAGCCCTAGCACTCAGACATGGGTCTCCCGGGCTGGCCACCGGACGTGGAACGAGGCGTGAGAAGTCTCCCTGTGAGGATTTATTTTCATGCCCTGGTTAAGCAAGGGCCTTGCTTCATCCAGCCATCGTCTTGAGAAAAAGGGTTGAATTGGCTGGGCGCGGTGGCTCGCACCTGTAATCCTAGCACTTTGGGAAGCCAAGGCGGGTGGATCACTACGTCAGACCTGCCTGGCAAACATAGTGAAACCCCGTCTCTACTAAAAACAAAAATTAGCCGGGTGTGGCATTGGACACCTGTCATCCCAGCTACTCGTGAGGCTGAGGCTCCTGAGGTTCAAGAATCGCTTGAACCCAGGGGGCAGAGGTTACAGGGAGCCAAGATCGCGCCACTGCACTCAAGCCCTGGCTACAGTGGGAGACTCCGACTCAAAAAAAAAAAAAAAAAGAAAGAAAAAGAAAAAAAAAAAAAAACGGGTTGAATAAACTAGAGCAACTCTGTGAATGGACCAGGGCTGGCACACTGGCATTGGGCAAAGTGGGATGCTGTGTGTGAGATCGTCCTTTCCTGCCTGCAGCGTACTGTGGGGTTGTGGACGGGCACCCCTGGAGTGGGAAGGCTCTCACCAAAGCCAGCCTGGGAGGAGGCTGGGGCAGAGCAGAGGGTCGGGGGGAAGTGAAGCCCTGAAGGCTGCCCCTCAGCCTGCCCCTTGGTTCTGCTGAGTCCCTGCACAAGCCCCCATGATCATCCACCCCTCCTCCCCTCACCTCTCTCAGGGAAATGCCACAGTACTGATTACCTGTCAGGAGTGGGCTTTTTTTTTTTTTTTTTTTTTTCTGGGGGTCATGTTGGTTTCTGGTACAGCAACAGGACACTGTGCAAGTGCGAGCAGAGAGGGAGCCCCCCCACCCCCCGAGATCTGTGAGCTCATCCTTTCTTTAGGGCTGTGTCTAGGCAGGGCCGGGGTGCCCAGGTCCTGAGGCCATTGTTGTGAGTTTTAAAGAAATTCTCGGCCAAGTGCAGTGGATCACAGCTGTAATCCAGCACTTTAGGAGGCGGAGGTGGGAGAATCACTTTACCCAGGAATTCAAGACTAGCCTAGGCAACAGAGCAAGACCCCATTTTCTACAAAAGCAATTATTTAAAACATTAGCTGCGTGGAGCAGCGGATGCGCCTGTGGTCCCAGCTACTCAGGAGGCTGAGGCGGTGGACGGCTTGAGCCCAGAAGGTCGAGGCTGCAGTGAGCCACGATTGCACCACTGCGCTCCAGCCTGGGCGACAGAGCGAGACCCTGTCTCAGAAAAACAAAAACCAAACCGGCCGCCTGCATGTGCCCAGGGGTCAAAAGAGGCCACACATGCTGGTCACACCCCCAAGGGTATAATATACTCATGGTTCCATGTGGATTTTGAAGAAGCCTAGAACTCAGTTTCACAAGAGCTGATTAAACTCCTAAGGTGTGCAAAGCACCTGCCTGGAGGAAACAGCTTCCCAGCCTGGATTTTCCCTGGTACTGGGCACAAATTTCACTCATTCTAAATGTTATACTTCTTCTCTTGCTAATGTATCAGAAGAGTAATGGAACCCAAAGCCCAGGCATCTTTTGAGCATGCAGGCGCCAGCCACATGGCAGGCCACGGACATTCATAATCAAGCATGATCAACACAGCGGGGGTCCTGCTCTCATGGGGCTGGCAGGCCAGCAAGGGTGATTATCTGGAAATTCACTCAAATAAATGCGCAATTGTCAACCATGGTGAGCAAACTGAGTCAATACTCAATATGCAGGATAGCATAAGAGTTTATGCAAGAGGAAGGTGGACTGGCTGGGGAGTTAGTGTGCATGAGGGGACTCTCTGAAGAAAGGGGAGGTGATAAGGGGTAGCTCGTCTAGGGCTAAGAGCAGGCACCCTAGAGGGGAGGGAAAACAGCCCTAGGGCAGGAGTGCCAGTGTTGGTGATAGCCACTGGCAGGCGCGTGTGGTGGGCAGGATTAACACAGAGCAGAAGGGAAGAGTAAGGAGAGGGTGGGGGCCAGGGCAGGCCCCCTGGCCATGGCAGCACCTCAGGGGTGTGCAGAAACTGGGAGAAGTGATGGAGGGTCTGAGCTGGGAAGCAGCAAGATCTGAGCTCTGCTCTGGAAAGGTTCCCCGGGCTGCTGGATTTAGGTAGGGAGGGGCTGCGGGAGGTAGGGAGCCCTGGGAGGGATCCCACTCCAGGGAGAAATGAAAGTGCCTAGGACGTGCGTGGATGAAACGTGGGTGGGGGTCGCCACTTGACTTGGCTCTTCTATGAAGAGAGGCCACATTGGAGCAGGAGAAGAGAGAACAGGGCGAAGACCCGGGGCCCCGGCAGCAGGGCCAGTTGACCACTTACCCAGGTGGAGAAGGAGGTGGGAAGTGTGGGGGGTACATCTGGGGGTTTGGACACCATGTTCATGCTGGGAACTGCTGTGGGGGAGGCAGGGCCCCTGCTTCTCCTTTCTCCCGGGAGATTGCATTTCCCACAGGCACCGGAATTCTTGATGAGGCTTCTGGTACCTGGAGCTAAAGGACAGAGAAAACTCGTGGGGGGTTCCACTCAAACACAGACGGGCGAGCCTTCCCACCCCAGGGGTGCCTGTCCACAACCCCACAGTAAACTGCAGGCAGGAGAAGGGCGATCTCAGACACAGCATCCCACTCTGCTCACAGCGCTGCAAACATGCGGAACCACTCCCACTTTGCCCAGTGCAAGTATCTGCGGGCTTCAGGGTCTGCCGGCTTCGGAGGGGGTCCCTCCAAGCACGGACATCTCCCGTCTGCTGGCAGCCATGGCCATGTGATGGGTCCAGGAGCCCACGTTGGAAGGGCATTTGGAAGGCAGCCACCCCTGCCTTCATGCTGACTCCAGGTCTCCTTGCTACCTTCTGAGCTTTCTGGGGAAATAAGTCAAAAAGTTAATTTGATTTTGAACAGATTCTTAAATCAGTTCCCATGAGGCAGAGATCAATTTGCATTTCATCTTTTCTTACTTAGTCATCTTGGCTGGTATTTCACACGAGTTGTTGGTATTTTTCATGTTCTCTCACTGCACAGAAATGACCCTTAGAGCATCTTTTTAAAAGAAGAAAGCCATCTGAAGAGGGGGAGGAGGCAGCAGGTTCTGTTTTTGGTTTTTTGTTTTTTTTTTCTGTTTTCTTTTGTACTTGTGACTTCTGTTCCTCCCGTGGTCGTGGTGGCCCTCACCTCAGTGCCGTGTTGCATTTGGTTCTTCTGCGCCCCTCCTGAAGTCTGAGGTTCCGTCTTGTGCCCTGGGCATCACAGTGTCTGAGAGGGGGACAGAGCCCACCCCAGGCCTCACCCATCATCTCCTGAGAGGGTCCCTGGGATGGCTCCCCACCACGGTGGTCACCCCTGTCCAGCTCAGGAAACCTCTCATCTTGGAAAGAGAAAGAACCTGAGGGGTGGGGGCGTATCTAAAAGAATTTAAAGCGGAGTCTCAGAGAGATGTGCGCCTACCCACGTTCATGGCAGCGTTATTCACAATATTCAAAGACACGCCACCCAGGGGTCCATCTAAGGATGAGCCCATAAAGTGTGGTCTGTCCACACGGTGAAATACCCCTCGGCCTTAAAACAAAAGGAAATTGTCCAACATATGCGGCAGAGTGGCTGAACCGGGAGGATGTTGTGCTGAGTGAAATAAACCGGTCACAAAAGGACAAACACTGTGAGATTCTACTCATATGAGGTCCCCAGAGTCGCCAGATGCATAGACACAGGAAGTCGAATGGCTGGTGCGGGCCGGGGGACAGGGACTGGGGAGTGAGTGATGGGGACAGAGTGTCCGTTTGGGAAAGTGAAGAAGTTCTGGAATTGGACGGTGGAGATGGCTTCCCCACAGTGTAAACATGCTTCATGCTGCTGAGCTGTCCACTTAAAGAGTGGCTAAGACGCTCAGTTTTATGTCATGTGCATTTTATCACAATTTAACATCTTTAAAAAGAAAAAGGATCTGTCACAGAGAGCTTCCCGCAGGGTGGGGTCCAGGGTGGGGTCGTCTTAATTCATTCTTGAAGTCCCTATTCCAAAAGACGCCTCATTCTGAGGTTCTGGGTAGACATGAACTTGGGGACACATTTTTCTTTCCAACAGAGGTGTCAGTACAAACTCGGGGTTTCAAGTGCGGAGTGCCAGTACACGCATTTCCTGGCTCTCCAATTAAGAGGCACTCGGCAGTGAGGCGTACCCAGCACCTGGGCCTCAGTTTGCAGAATTTCTTGGAACTGGGGCTCATTGGGTAAACAGTTGATTCCAGGTCAGGGAGCGCACTCGTCAAGCTTGTGTTTCAGAAAGTAAGGGAGTGCCCACGGAATTATGGGCACCTGTCTAAAAGACCCAGAGGCTGGCCTAAAGGGGTTCCCGCTGGCCAAGTCAGAGACCATTTCTGGTAGAAAATATAAAAATGATGGTTTAACTCAGAATAAAGTGGAACCCCTGAGTGAATAAGACATAGGAAAGGAAAATTCTTTATGGTAGAATGCCAAGGGATACATGTAGAAGGAATGATGGAATTAGAACCATTGAAGGCATCGTAGTAATTAATGATTAATTCAGGTGAGAGACTGCAGTGGGTTTTAAAGAGTGGGTGAACACAGGATGAAGAATGGGATGTTCACCTCCAATTATCTCTTACGAAATGCTGGTTACACAAAGCCAGGGAGTGGCCTTGCCCTGAAGGTCCTTTGCGGGCACCTCTGCCCCTAGTGTCTTCTCCAGTAAAGGGACAAACCAGCTTCCTGCACTGCCTGTTCAGAGTCACTGAGAACACAGCACGGCTTCGTGATTTTCTTTCCCCAAATTAATAACCCGATCTGCTCATGAGGAAACGTCAGACAAATCAAAATTGAGGGACATGCCACAAAATGACCTGTCTCTGTGATCTTCAAAATGCCAAGGTCATGCAAGTCAAGGAAGGGCTGAGAAATTGCTCCCACGTGAAAGACGAGAGATGCCCAAATGCAATGTGGGAGCCTCAGTTGGATCTCTTTGCATGCTTGGGACCACTGGGCAGTCAGGGTCGGGGGCTCTGGGGAAGGTCTGAGGGTGTCTTTGTCCCTTCCTTTCCCATTTTCTCGAAGTTTGAAATTTTTTTAAACTACAGTGTGAACTAAATCAAATGATGCAATATAAATGCCAATTGCCTTTTCAGCATCTCTCTAAGTTGCTCCCTAGAATGCCAGACACCCATATAGGAAGAAAACTGTGCATTGGCTTCACAAAGCACAACCCTCTCCCCACCCCAGACCAGTTAAAAAAGAGTTTAAGGGTAATACTTGTACCTTTCCCCAAAAGCCCAGACGTTGATTCAGAGGCTGCTGCACCGTGAATGGTTTTCATGCTGTTTCCTTTGAGTGACTGCTCCTGGTGGGGAGAATGTGTGAATGATGGTGATGTTGACACTGACTGATCCACTGGGTCAGATTTCAACGTCAAGTTGCCTGACGAGGTAGACGCAAGTGTGCTAGCATGTTCTGGAAATACCCCCCAGGTCCCAGGTCCCTGTCAGATCCTGTACAGATTCCACGGCTCCCTGCGGAATGACTTGGGGATCCGGAAACTTGTCCTGTGCCCACACATTGCCCCATGGTGCCTGCGGGGACATCCACCTCCCAACCGCTACCCTCAAAGGCTTTTGTTGAAATGGGCACATGTTCTCTGCTGGGGGCCCGCAGAGTCGTTTTGGCTCTTTCTTGTCACATGATAGGAATTTCCTCAGGTCCCAACGAGGAAGAGGGGACAGAGGTTGCAAAAGCAAAGACCTGAGCACAGAGCGCAGATCTGAGCTGGGGATCTGTGTGTGGTGGGGAGGGCGGGGCCGGGGAAGGAGGGCAGAAGAGAGCTCGAGACAGTGTCCCTAGTTATGGAAAACTAGGAAGAGGCTCAGGATGGGCGGAGAAACACGGAACTCACACTTTACGGGAAGTGCAGCGGCCACCAGCACCTGCTCCCTGCATACTCATTCATCCATATATGTGTTAATGGGTGTGTATCTGCACTCTTTCATTCATTCCTTCATTCATCCATCCATCCATCCATCCAACCATCCATCCATCCATCCAACAGCAGGCCAGCAAACAAATGTGGAGTCATTGCCAGGAGCTTGCAATCAGTTGGCCAGAAGGATTTTCTAATTTCTTCCCCTCTGTACCCTTCAACGAGTTTATCTTTTACATTCTGACCTGAACCCTTAAGTGCTCTGTGCAGCTGGGACAGATTTGCAAAGTGAAGGTCGGGACAGATCAACCTCATCTATGGGAGGTCTCGGCAAGAACAATCCTTGACTTACCTGGTCAGAATCGATTGGGGAATAATTGGCCTCCTGACTTCAGTGATGCTCGCATGCTGATTCAGTCTTGATGATATAATTACGGGAGAAGGTGGGGCCGCGGCGCCCGGGACCATCACCGTGAGAGCTCTCCAGGCTCAGATGGCAGGTTGGGATGGGGAGGTGAAGTGATGAAGTGTTTTTATCTGGGAGAGAGCTGGGAGCTATATGAACAGAGCCAGAAGGGATAAAGAGGTCATGAGAAGAGAGTGGGACGTGACCTCCAGGGATGTCCGAGTGTGTAGATCAAACCGGCCTTTGAGGGCCTGAGTCATTTTGTCAAGGGCAGCAGAGCCAGGCTGAGCTGGCGCAGCCACACGTGTGTGGGTTGACCCAGAAGGAGCCTTGGCCACCGCCGGGTGCATCTCGTCTGTCGTGCAGCCGTTCCCGCTGCTCGGAAGCCTCACACAGAACCCTCCATTTGTATAATGCTCTGTGATTTTTAAAGGACTCTCATGTATTTTTTCCTCTGGCAGATGAGTGGGCTGAGAATGTAAGTGATTTGTCCAAGGTCAATGATTCAATCAGCAGAGCAATTATTAAACTGTATTAGAGAGCATGTTGCTGAGTGCCGTGGGGAGAGGCCCCGGGGAGCAATTGGGGACTGGCTGGGCCCCGCTAGAAAGACTGGGTAGGATCCACCTGCTCACGTGTACACACTCAGGGGTGCACCCATGCACACACCCTTACACCCAGCTGTGTGTACATAGCACACGCACAGGCACACACACCCTTGCATATGTCTACGTGCATGCGGAGAACACTTGCACACACACATGCATACAGAGAACACTTGCACACACACATGCATACAGAGAACACCTGCACACACACATGCATACAGAGAACACCTGCAGAAATGCATACAGAGAACACCTGCACACACACATGCATACAGAGAACACCTGCACACATGCATACAGAGAACACCTGCACACACACATGCATACAGAGAACACCTGCACACATGCATACAGAGAACACACACATGCCTACAGAGAATACACGCACACACATACATGCAGAGAACACCTGCACACATGCATACAGAGAACACACATGCATACAGAGAACACGTGCACACATGCATACAGAGAACATGCACATGCATACAGAGAACACACGCACACACATACATGCAGAGAACACCTGCACACATGCATACAGAGAACACACATGCATGCAGAGAACACGTGCACACATGCATACAGAGAACACACACATGCATACAGAGAACACACACACACACATACATGCAGAGAACACATGCACACATGCATACAGAGAACACACGTGCAGAGAACACACATGCATACAGAGAACACGTGCACACATGCATACAGAGAACACACACATGCATACAGAGAACACACGCACACACATACATGCAGAGAACACATGCACACATGCAATCAGAGAACACACATAGAGAGAACACACATGCATACAGAGAACACGTGCACACATGCATACAGAGAACACACACACATGCAGAGAACACATGCACACATGCATGCATAGAGAACACATACATACACACATGCTTACAGAGGACACGTGCACATATGCATACAGAGAACACATGCACACACATGCATGCAGAGAACACATACACACATGCATGCAGACACCACACACGTGCATAGAGAACACATGCATACAGAGGACACGTGAAAACACATGCAGAGAACACACACACACATACATGCAGAGAACACACACATACACATACAAGCAGAGAACACACACACATACATGCAGAGAAGCATACAGAGAACATGTGCACACACATACATGCATGCAAAGAACATATACACACATACCTACATGCATGCCCAAGCGTGACCCCCCATGCCATGTGCACATAACACACAGGCACATACCCCCTGGCACACATGCCCACATGCAGATACAAAACACAGGCACACACTTGCATGCGCACAGGTGTGGGCACACATACCATGTACACACAAAGACAAATATCAGGCCAGACATGGTTTGCCCCTGCTGGTGTCACTGCGAAGTGTGGCAGACAAGCAGAGGACACACATCCACTTGGGTCAGGGGCTTCAGGAGAGAGGCAGATCTAATAGGGCCTGGTTTGGGGCTGGGCGCGCCTGAGGGGTGCCAGGGGCCACCCACCTCCCGCACTTCCCTGTCCTGGAGCCAGTGGTTAGGCCACTGCACCCAGGAAGGAAGCCCTCAGACAGCGTCCTTGGAAGGAGTGAGTGAGCCCATCCCAGCAGAACCTCCAGCTGCTCTTCCCCTCCACAGCTAGAATTGAAATAATCAAAATAATCACACGCAATCATGCTAAATAACAGTGTGCAATGATAAACGGACATCAGAGACACTGTCGAAGGCCTGGAGTTCATTGGAGAGTCTAGGAAGACAGTTTCCCTAATGAGTTGTTTTGGGGCCCTCCCACCTCTGCCAGCACCGAGGAGGCTGTTTTGGGCCCATGCGCCCAGGTGCGCTGGGTTCCATCCTCAGAGGGAGGGGACGGGTCTCCAGGGCTCTGCCTTCCTTCCCCCGTTAGCAGCCTCGGTTTCCGTCCACACCTTTGGAAGGAATGTTGCCCTGACCTCCATCCTGGACGGGCTCTGATGAGGAAGGGATAAAGCTCAGCCCCGCGTAAGGAGAGGCCTGAGGTTTAAAGCCAGCCTCTGTGTTCGCCCCTCCTTCCGTACAGACCACCTTACCCTCCTCCGCTGTTCGGGGTGCCCCTCTCCAACTGGCTGGTGCTTAGAAATGGATTATGCAGGCCTTGGGGCTCCCAGAGCGCGGAGGATGGGAGATGAAAGGCCCCCTCCCAGAGGTGTGAAACACACCTTGTGTGTTAGGCTTTGAGTCCAAGTCAGCGGGTCACGTGGGGACAGTGGGTGGCGTCTGAGCGAAGGAGGCTGCTGGCTCCTGGGCAGCGCTTCCTCTCCAAGGCCAGCATCCTGACGACCCTCTGGTGTTGGGGCAAGTTGACGGCTTTCAGTGTCTGGCTGGGACCTGAGGACGCATGGCGGGAGCATGAGTTCTGGAATCAGGCTCTGCCACTGACCAGACTACAGGTAAACTGGGCTCCTGTCTAAGCCTCTCCCAGCCTCCTTTTGCTCTTTGCAAAATGAAAACGGTGAGGCTGCTTTGGTTTCCCGTGGCTGCCATAACCAAGTTCCGCAGATGGGTGGTTTCCCTCTGGAGGTGCCAGAGCAGGAGATTTCCTTGCTGCTTCTGGTGTCTGGGGACTCCGGCGTTCCTTGGACTGTGGCTGCATCACCCCAGCCTCTGCCTCCCTCATCACGTGGCCGTCTCCTCTACGTCTGTGTGTCTCACCTCTCCCTCGCCTTTCCTTATAAGAATGCTTGCCATTGGATTGAGGGTCTACCCTGAGTCCAGGGCGATTGGGATCCGTAGCTAATCACATCTGCAGAGACCCTCTCTCCAAATAAAGTCCCATGCACAGGTACCCACGCCAGGACGCGGCCTTATCTTTTGGGGGAGGGAGCACTGTTCACCCCACGTCGCCCACCTTGCAAAATGGTGACTGTAAGCATGAGCGGTAGCAGGGGGATGTGCCCAGCAGAGCACCTGACCTCGAGCAGGGCCCCCTACAAGTGGGAACCCCGTATCAGCATCTGTGCAGCGACCACAACCATCCAGGCACTTTCTAAGGCTAATGTTACACCATGACCGGAAAGATGTTTTAGGGCTTAGAATGAAAAAGTGTCCTACTTAGTAGAAATGGCTGCTGTGAGGCCGGGCGCGGTGGCTCAAGCCTGTAATCCCAGCATTTGGGGAGGCTGAGATGGGTGGATCACGAGGTCAAGAGATCGAGACCATCCTGGTCAACACGGTGAAACCCCGTCTCTACTAAAAATACAAAAAATTAGCTGGGCATGGTGGCGCGTGCCTGTAATCCCAGCTACTCAGGAGGCTGAGGCAGGAGAATTGCCTGAACCCAGGAGGCGGAGGTTGCGGTGAGCCGAGATCGCGCCATTGCACTCCAGCCTGAGTAACAAGAGCGAAACTCCGTCTCAAAAAAAAAAAAAAAGAAGAAGAAGACGAAGAAGAAATGGCTGCTGTGGAAATCTGTTCCTTGCAGCTCAGCAGGCAGCCTCTGGGTGACGAAGGGCACAGAGTGAACACCAGGCTTCGTGGTTTGCCCTCACATTTGGGTGTCCTAGATTGGCCTGTGTGCTCCCCAGCCTGAGAAACTGCCTCCCCACCGTGGGGAATTTGGTTGATAAGGCAGCTGGTGGAACGACATTTCCTGGGTGTTCACCAGCTGCCTTGGGACCCCGCGCTGCAGGGACCGTGGGTCTCGATAGGCGGGCCGAGGTAAAGCACCAGATGAGTCTGCAGAGAAGAGATTCATTCATTCTGCAGCCCAGGCAGCTCAAGGCCGCGTTCGCGTGGGGTCAGCTGTGGGAGGACACTACCATCTTGGCCTCCATGCAGACACAAAACCAGACGTCAGCCAGAGCCAAGGGAGACGGGCGTGGCATCCGGGGAAGAAAAGGAGAGGAAGACATCCCACAGAGGGGTCTGTCCTTGCAGGCTGTTGCTGTGGCGTCCTCGGGCTCACTCTCCAGGAGGGCTCCGTGCACGCCCCGATTTGGCCTGCCCTCGGCCCTCTCCACTCGCCCACACCCCAGGACACCTGTGGCTGCTCCTGAGTTGGCCCCGCTCCTCCAAATGCCCGGCCCCTTCTCCACCTCACCCGGCTTCTGTTGCGTCTCTTGGGAGCCCTCATGTAGCATTGCTCTGTCTCTTACGGGCCTGCAGGCCGGGTCAGCCAGACCTCCCAATCCTGGGGCTTTCAGGTCTTTAGGCTTGTTTCGAAACCCCCACTCTCCAGCATGTGTGAGGTCTAGGGTGCCACCCCTCCCCTCCTAGGCACTGAACCATACTCCGCCTTGCGCCTGCTGGGCTCCGTTCTACCTGATGTGCAGAGCCTCCGTCTTGAGTGAGGGCAGCTGCCTGCCAGCCACACACACGCACGGAAGGAGCGGAGAGCTCACACTCAGGCTGAGTGCATGCTTGCCAACCTCAGATGAAAACGTCCTTCCTTGGCTAGATGTGGTGGCTCACACCTGTAATCCCAGCACTCTGGGAGGCCAAGGCCGACAGATCACCTGAGGTCAGGAGTTTGAGACCAGTCGGGTCGTCAACGTGGCGAAACTCCATCTCTACTAAAAATACGAAAATTAGCCAGGCGTGGTGGGGGCGCGCCTGTAATCCCAGCCACTCAGGAGGCTGAGGGATGAGAATCGCTTGAACCCGGGAGGCCAAGGTTGCAGTGAGCTGGGATCACGCCACTGCACTCCAGCCTGGGCAACAGAGCCAGCTCCATCTCAAAAAACAAATAAACAACAACAAAAATACTTTCTTCCTTGCTCTCCACCCCAGGCCCCGCCCACCATGTCCCAGCACCCAGATTTTGCTGATGGGTGCAGCCCTATACAGTGTCTCCCTGGTCACCCCCTCACCTGACCTTCAGAGCCTCTACCTCTGGCCTCTCCCTTGTCCCTGCATCCTCCCCTCACCGTCCATCAGCCACTCCCTCCCTTTGACCCTCACCCTAGAAGACCCTCCCAAGGCCTCTGTCCCATCTTGGAGCTTCTGCTGTGTGGGGTGCATGACGTGTGAGATCCCCTGCTGTGATGTGCTGGGTGTGTTACGGGCATGATTGCCTGTTATTCAAGGTGCCAGGGTGAGCTGAGTTGTGTGTGCGTCTCTGGTCGGCACCTGCAAGAGGGAGGCATTGCATGGGAGTCGGCTTCTCTGATGGCTGGTCTCAGCGTCGTGGTCCTCAAGATTGGAACAGGTCTCTGTCCTGGCTCGGTGGCTCACGCCTGTAATCCCAGCACTTTGGGCTGAGGCGGGCAGATCACCTGAGGTCAGGAGTTCAAGACCAGCCTGACCAACATGGTGAAACCCCATCTCTACTAAAAATACAAAAATTAGCTGGGCATGGTGGCAGGCGCCTGTAATCCCAGCTACTCAGGAGGCTGAGAAAGGAGAAGCGCTTGAACCCAGGAGGCAGAGGTTGCAGTGAGCTGAGATTGCACCACTGCACCCCAGCCTGGGTGATAGAGTGAGACTCTATCTCAAAAAAGAAAAAGTATGTAACAAGGCTCTTACAAAAGAGGATGGCAGGGCACCCTGGAGTGCTTTTGCCCTTCTGCCACGTGAGGATACTGCAAAAGGCACCATCTTGGAAGCAGAGAGCTGCCCTCCACAGACCGTGAACTTGCCCGCACCTTCATCTGGGACCTTCCAGCCTCTAGAACTGAGAGAGATAAGTCTGTTTGTAAGTCACCCAGTCTAAGGTGTGAGAACCGCAGGAGTGGACCGAGCCTGGACTTCAGCCTCTCATTTCTGACGGACACGGTTCATCCAGCAACACTGTCCCCACAGGCCAGGAGCCTGCAGTCCAGCCACAGTGCCCACCTCGTTCCAGTCTTATAAACGCCATATTCTCTACTTGGTGGGAAAGGGTCTTCCGTGAGCTCACACAGTGGTCAGGGTGTGTCCCTTGGGACCTGCAGACGCTCTCAGGACAAAAGCACGTCAGTGGGCACACCTTCCACAGACGTGGAGCCAGGCACTGCCTCCAAATGTTGCTCTGCTCGAAGCTGAATACCTGCCCTTGCAGAAGCCACCTTGTTCCTGGAGCCTCAGGCTTTACATCTGCAAAGTCAAGACAGTGTCCCACTCACCCTGTCACCCATGAGGTTTCTATAAAGAGCGAGACACGAGACTCTGTGATCCCAGATGTGTGGGATCCCCGCATGGCTGCAGCTTCTTCCACGTGCTTATGTGTTTTATAACTTCCGTCTTCTCCACTGCCAGTTCCCAGGGGACGGGCAACCATGCCCTCCGCGGACATGGGGAGGCTCACTGTGGAGGCCGGGGGAGTCAGGTGTGGGGAGGACCAGCCAGTGTATGGTGCATCTCCCTCATCTCTGGAGCTGTGCACAGAGGGACACAGTGACTCCAACTCCTTAGTGACGGTGGCCCTATGTGCCAGAGGCTTTGCATCCAGGCAGGCGTTCCAAGAAGGGTGTGTGGGTGAGCATGTGCCAGTGCTTGTGCCTTTAAGGTGTGCTGTGTGCTCATGCGTGCAGTTCTGTGTGTGCGCACCCACACCCGCGTATGCCTGTGGGTGGGTTTGTTCATGCCAATGCATTTGTGTTTGTGTGTCTGTTTGTTGGTGTGTGTGTGTGTGTGTGTGTGTGTGCGTGTGTGTGTGGGCATGTGTGTTCATTTGTCTCTGGCCATGTGTCTGTGTGTATGCGTGTCCCTGTGTGGATCCCCGTGTGTGTGTGTGTTTGTGTGTGTGTTCATGCACAGGACAGTGTGTGCACAGCGCATGCACTGGGGGTGATGGAGGTGTGAACACACTTCTCACTGTCAGTGCCAGAAGAACCTGGCTGTTCCCTGCTCTGGAGACCTGTGTGACAAAAATAGAACGAGTCGAGGGTGACACAGAGCCCTGCCAGACCTCCTTCTCATCCTGTTCTGAAAATGGCTCGTGAGCCTGAAGTGAAGAGTGCATGTGGCAGCCACAGCCTTTCAGACACAGCAGTCCCCTCGGCCAGGCTGAAGTGAGTGGGTTCCCTGGGAGCAGGGCCGGAGCAGGGTGTGCTGGGATGGGCACAGCGAGCCTCAGAAATCTCCAGTGACACACCCTCATCCTCCCTCACTGTTAAAGGAGGCTGCTGTCAGCTTGGGAAGAAGACCAGGGGTCCAGTGTGGTCTGATTGGAGTAGAGGGGAAGGCATCTGACCTTCAGAGGAGGAGGGAGGAAGTGATTCTCATCTCCAGCAACACCGTTAATTGTCTCAGGGTGCCGGCGGCATACTAGGTGGAACTGCCAGGAAGCAGGGAAAAGACCCCAGACCCCTGACCCGGGCTGGAAGGGCCAGTGGAAAGGTCAGCTTCTCCCAATCCTCAGCATGGAATCCAAGACTCTGAGTGGTCAGATGGTCTCTTTGGCAGGTCACCACCTAATAGCGACCAGGCCATGCTTGGAACCATCTGGTGGCCCCAAGGCCGCCTCCTGCAGAGCCCCCCGTGCCTCCCACTCCTGTGGCTGCCTTTGCAACCTACGCAGACAGCCATTTCTCCCCTCGGTTTTGTCTGGAGATGATGGCACCATGCCTGGACCCGCCAGAGCCTTTTGTGACCCAGGAAGGATCTAGCGTTGGCCACTGGGCGCCTTCGTCCAGAGCAGCCTCTGCCCCGGCGGAGCTGGCCACTGACTAATACTTCAATTCCAGAAAGTAGCTGATGCAATGAACCTGTTAGCTGACGCTTCCTGACTCAGCAGGGCACAGGAGCTAGCAGGGAGGTCCCAGCCCACAGCCAGGTGTGCCCCAGCAAGGAGCGCTGCAAAGAAAGGGAGGCGCCCGGAACCGAGTCCGACGCCGTCTTCACCCACTTGTTCAATCAGTCATTCATTTGCCAAGTATTCATGATGCGGCTGCCACTCTGGGGGCACAGCCGTGCACAGGAGAGACACCTGCCTCTGCCCGGAGCCCGCAGCCTGGCAGATCGTCCTTCTGGCTGCGCGTGTACGGTAAGACAGGGTCATGGGCACAGACGCACCCAACACAAAGGCAGGGCCGGAGCAGAAGCTGAGTTCACACGTGACTGGACACAGCAGCTGAGGAGTCGAGCAGGGGGCACTGAGTCCCAGCCCACCCCCCACAGCCTAATGCAACCAGACCTCTTCTTATGCCAGGCACCTGGCATCACGCTGGGTGGTAACAGTGGTGCCCTCAGGAGTGAGTGAGCTGGGCAAGTGGCTGCAAAGTGCAGGGCTCAGGTGGATGGAGGAAGCTCCGTCTCAGACACATGAGGAAGGGAAGCAGTAAAGTCACAGCATGTTGTTACAGGAGGAACAGAGGGAGAAGAGGAGGGAAGAGGGAGAGAAGGAGGAAGAGGGAGGAGGAGGGAGGAGGTGAGGGAGGAGGGGGAGGGAGGAGGCGAGGAGGAGGGAAAGGAGGAGGAGGGAGCAGAGGAGGGAGGATGAGGGAGGAGAGAGAAGGGGAGGGAGGATGAGAGAGGAGGAGGGAGAGGAGGAAAAGTGAAAGAGAGAAGAGGGATGAGAACGATGAGGAGGATGGAAAGAGGGGTGGGAAGACACTGGGGACTTGATTCACTGAGACGAAGGAACTAGGAAGGAAATAGTTGTTCGAGTGGTTGAGGAGCTTGGAATTTCTCCAGGAAAGATGTCCAGTAGACAAGAGAATGCAGAAGGTGAGGGATCCGGGCAGAAGAGGGTGTCAGGATCAGTAATTGCTCTAGAGATGATAACGGCAGTGCCCGGAGCTGATGGCATTGCCCAGGAAGAATGCCCGTGCCTTCTCTGTGAGCCCCATTCCGCCTTACGAGCTGTGGGGACTGAGTGGCCCACCTGGCTCACAGCAGACTCTGAGCAAGTAGTAGTGCCGTATCATGGAGTTTAAATTAAATCAGCGGGAGGGAGCACAGCACCGCTTCCGGCATGCAGCTCGGAGGAAGGTTGGCCCCCTTCCTTCTCTCACTTTGATGCCACTATTTGCTTCAGGGACCAGGACCCTCTTGCTCCGCTACATCTCTTCTGCCACGAAGAAATAATCCCAGACTCCCAAGCCCACCCCCATGCTCCATTACACTGCCATTTGAATAATTTATTCTTCCAAGGAGAGTTTGCTTCTTGAAAGACAACTAAAGAATCAGGATGCAAATGGAAGAATTCAAGGCATGAGACAAAGACTGGGTCCCCTAGGGAAAAGGAGGCCTTGCAGAACCCCCAAAGACACACCCCGTTTTGCCCACAACTCCTCACCTTTTCTCCAAACTTCCTGCCAAGCCTTCCTGGGGTCCTGGCACCCCTGGGCCACATGGTCTTGTTCTGGACTGTCCATTGGGTCCCCTTCTATGATATTCTCTCCATCAGAACCATCGCTGCCTCTAAAGGTGCCAGCCAGAGAAACTGCTATGAATCTTCTCCTTCTCCAGCATCTTACATCATTGCTGCTGAAAGGGCCCTGTGCACTCATCTGCCCTGAGATTGTCTGTTCCTTTCAGCTAAATCTTGCACTCCCAAGATGGAAAATCGGTTGAGGGGACACAGCAGTATATGGAGAGAGAGTGCATGCCCTGGGGCTTCATCTTTGTGTCTTCTCTAGCCCCAGGAAGCCACAACATTAAGTCCCAAGAGAACAGTTTGAGGCTCATCTAGGACCAGTTTCCTGTTACACAGATGGGAAAACCAGCACCCAAAAAGGAAGTGAACACTTCCCAAGGCTGATTGCACCGGAATTAGCAGGAATCAACTCCATTTTCTTCAAAAATATTCCCATGAATTATTCATATATCAATATGTAAATTATTCATATACATTATTTATATATAAGGTAGTATTTATATGTGTCCCAATACTCTCTTGAAATTCTTCATCTTGTAATCTATTTTCTTTACTATATTAATTGCTAGTGTTTTTTGTTTTTTTTTTGAGATGGAGTTTTGCTCTTGTTGCCCAGGCTGCAGTGCAATAGTGTGATCTTGGCTCACCACAGCCTCCACTTCCCAGGTTCAAGTGATTCTCCTGCCTCAGCCTCCCAAGTAGCTGGGATAACAGGCATACACCACCACACCCAGCTAATCTTGTATTTTTAATAGAGACAGGATGTCTCCATGTTGGTCAGGCTGGTCTCAAACTCCCAACCTCAGGTGATCCACCAGCCTCAGCCTCCCAAAGTGCCGGGATTACAGGTGTGAGCCACCATGCCCACTGTTTTAAAGCTGGTGTCTGATAACTCCAATACTTAGTTATTCCATAAGACTGTGTGTTTTGTATTTTTTCTCTTCGGTTTTCGTTCACTTGGTTCTGTCCCCTGGTGTGCCTGGTAATCTTGTGTTGAATGCTAGACATTGTGCATTAGAAGCTATAGAGATGGTTCATGGCTGTACATCAGAATTGGCAAACTGTAGTCCAGGGCCAGTCCTGCCTGGTTCTTTTGTGTGTACATCCTGGGAGCTAAGATTGAAAAAAATCAAAGATTGAAGATTTAGAAGATTTAGAAGATTGAAAAAAATCAAAAGGATAACAGTTTGTCACACATGAAAGTTATTTGAAATCCAGATTCCCGTGTCCATAATTAAAATCTTGGCACACAACACGCTGGGCACACAGCATGGTCGTTTGTTAGCATTTGTTTGTGGCTACTTCTGAGCTATACAGGCAAAGCTGTGTGGTTACTGCCAAAGCTGTGTGGTCTATAAAACCTCAGCTAGTGACTGTCTGGCCTTTTGCAGGAAAGTTTGCCAATTCTGGCTCGCAAGGCAGTTTCATCTGTGGCAAGGACTCACTTTCCCTTCTGGCTAGTGAGAAAGTGAGTTTCCAGCCTACCAAGCAGCCCATCCTTGACAGTTCCAATCTCCGTTCCAAGCTTCCCAGCCTGTGGCTGCCTTCCTGGCTGCAAGCAGCTGCCACTCTGGGCATGAGAAGACAACATCTCTCACATCTTCCAAACTCACAGGGAATTCCCGGCTTCTGGTTTTCCAGATCGAACCTGAACGTTTGCTTGTTTGTTTTTGGTGACAGAGCCTCAGTCTTGTGCTTTGAAAGGCCCTGGAAACATGGATTAAGATGTGACTGGGGCCAGGCGTGGTGGTTCACGCCTGTAATCCCAGCACTTTGGGAAGCCAAGGCAGGCAAAACATGAAGTAAAGAGTTCAAGACCATCCTGGCCAAAATAATGAAACCCCGTTTCTACTAAAAATACAAAAATTAGCTGAACATGGTGGTGGGCGCCTGTAATCCCAGCTACTCAGGAGGCTAAGGCAGGAGAATCACTTGAACCTGGGAGGAGGAGGTTGCAGTGAGCCCAGATCGTGCCACTGAACTCCTGGGTGACAGAGCAAGACTCTGTCTCAAAAAAAAAAAAAAAAAGATAGGATGTGACTGGGATCCCAGGGCAAAGTAAGGTGTGCCTGTTTTCCTGTGGCTCCCTTCTTCCAAGCAAGCGACCCTGTCTTGCACTTCCCACCCCCTCGGGTCCTCCTTTCTGTTCTCTTCTCATCCCATCCTGGGGCGTGGTGGGGACAGTGCTCACAGCCACCACTGCCTGGGCCTTTCATGTCCCGACTTGCAACAGCCCACGTGGGCAGGATGCAGGGAGACCAGCCGTGCCTGGGCAGGAAGCCCCAACCGGTCCACCAGCATCTCTGCCTGGGAGTGGGTGGTACAAGCACAGAGATCCTCAGCATGTGACCGCCCTGCAGCCCACAGAGCCATGGTTGGATGGAATGCCCACTCCTGTCCTGGTGGGTGAATGGGCACCAGGTGCCGTCCAAGAGCAACAGGGAGGGTATGGTGGTTACTGGGGCATCTATTTATCACTTTATTGTTTTTAATAAAATGGCTGTTGGTGTCATAAAGACAGCCTCTGTCATTGGATTTAACAATATTCTGCAGCAGAAAGCCTTAGAAAGCACTCAGAGAACCCCTGTGGGAAGAGGGTGCGGGGGCTCCCCCTCCTCTCTCACGCCACCTCACACTTAAAATTGCATTGCAGTTTCCCAACTCTCCGGCTGCATAGAGGTTTTAATGAAACGAGGGATAAGCATCTCCCTCCTGCTGGCTCTGTTGACAATGCCAGTGGGTGTTGAAGGCAGAGCACCCTGCCTGGCCATCGGGCTCTGCTTGCAAGCCTCTGACCTTGCTCCAGGGAGGTGAAGCAGGCCCCTCCTGCCTGCCCATGGACTCAGTCTAACCCTGGGGATTTGACTCAGACCTCACTGGAAGGCCTGTCGCGGATACTAAAGGAAAAATTATTCAAGGACATTTGTTAGAGCACAGTAAGGAAGACTTTCCTCGGGGCTGTCGCAGCAAGTACAAGGTCCACACAATGGGATTTTGCGACGGGGCAGAGAGGTTGGGCTCAACTTTGAACGCAGCCTGGGCAAATGGGAATTAGCAGCCAAGGGGCAGGGCCGGGGTTCGTGGATGGAAAGCGACTGGGAGGAAACATCAGGAGTAAGGGGAATTCTGGCTAAACCCACCTAACAGGGTTCTTGCTGGAGGCAGACCGGGGTGATCAGACATGACCTGGGGAAGGATGAAGGATGGCAGTCGGGTCAGGAATCCAGGGTGATCGAAATGGAGGGTGCGAGTTTTGGCTCAATTCACCTAGCAGGGTTCTTTGCTAAACATAGACTTTAGAAGGAAGTGCCCAGAGGAGCCTGGGAAAAGGAGACCCCTGCTGAGAACCTTGCCAGGCAGAGGATCTTTGTCGCTGAGTTTGATGGAGTTTGGCAGCTGCGTCTGTGGGCAAGCACCTGTCAGCCCGGAAATGGCAGTGTGGGCCCCTTTTCACACAACGGGCCCCAAACCAGAAGCAGCCCACGTAGGTAAGGGGCTCGGCCCTGCCGAAAGCAGCTCAGGGAGGACTGCAGGAGTGCATGACGCCTCTGTGCCGTGGTGTCCCTGGCTGGGAGCCCAGGACCAGCGCACAGGATGCCCGGGGCCCGGTGTGTGGCAGACTCAGGGCATGGCCTGCCCTTTTCTGACCTGAACTCCACAGCAGGGGCTTGTCTGTACCAAGATTCAGCAGCAAGTAATGCCCACCTGGGTCGATGTCTCTCAGGCTGAGCTCTTTCTCTCCATCTCACAGATGTTTAGAGGGCCTAGGGAGGAGCAACCATGGCTGGATTTGGAAGGCCTGCCGAGAGTGGAACCCAAGACCGGGAGGCTCGCTCCTCTTGCTGAGCCTACGTCCTGCTGGATTCACGGAGGATTTGTTTGGCTGGAGTTCAGACGCTTGGGGTCTGTGCAAGAAGAGTGCAGATGCCAAATTGTTTGCGAGATGCTGGGTTGAGCAAACCTTATGAAACAGGCTTGTTTTCTGCAGGCCTCTCAAACCTGAGCTTCCTGAATCTCCAGCAGGGAGCTAAGCTTCATGCACAGAATTCCCAGGCCGATTTGAGCAGAGAAGGCTTGTGGGATTTTTTCCAGAATGCTGAGAGGGGTCTTTGGGGGAAGATGGGGAGCCTGCAACCCCCTCTCCAAGTGTGGAACCTCAGGCTGTCCCCAGCCCTCCCCACCCCCATCTCTGTTATGAAGCCACACCTGCCTGCCCCCCTGCCCCCTGGCCCTTTTCCTCCATACCTGTGGCAGAGCCCTGGGGTTCCCTGGAGTGAGATGAGAGGCTGACACACAGGCTCACTCATGAGTCGCTGTTTGGGGAGGTGATGAGGGAGACCAGGCGAGGCTGGGCAGATTTCATGTGGCTCCTGGAGGCATCCGATTCTCTGTGTCAGTGGAGACTGCCCCACCTCTGGTCTCTCTCTCAGCAGGCCCTTCCCTTTGCCTTCAGCACAGAACCCTCCCCTTGCCACCCACCCTGTCGGTGAGCTATGCCTCGAAATGCCACAAACAGCATCAGACCTTGGGGCAGGCCGTGCTACCAGTGTTTTGCTGGGGTTCGCTTATATGCTCCGGGGTGGCCAACTGGTGGCTGATCTGGGCCGGCCTCAGTTGGGGGCCAAGGCTGACAGCTGTGGCCTGTGGGTCTCTCAGCCTCCCGTGGGCTGGGCTGGGCATGTTCTCACCATGACGGCAAACGGGCGAAATGGCCAGCCTCATGCACCCCCTTGCTCTCAACACTGGCCCAGCCCAGAGACAGCTGCAGAGCATCCTGGTCCCTAGTGTGGCTGGAGGGGGTGAAGATTTGGGACCACCGTGGAAATGCATCGCAGGTGCCTGGGTGCCTGTTACAGGCACTCACGGTGCCTCCTGTGTGGAGGCTTTTGTCACAGGTGCACCTGCACATGTATTTGCGATTGGTTGGTTGGTGTCCTTACCACCCTTGGACTATAGCCTGTTCCGGATAGGGACACTGCCTGCTTCTGTTCTCCTACTGCAGCCTTTGGGTCTAGCACGGTGCCTGCACACAGCAGGTCCTGAATAAGCAGCTGTCAAATGAGGGAAGAGCACTTTTCTGTAATGTATGGAGGGAAGGTGTATGATGTGTCCCCACCCAAATCTCCTCTTGAACTGTAGTTCCCATAATACCTATGTGTTGTGGGAGGGACCTGGTGGGAGGTAGAGTTTAATCAGGGGGGTGCTCACCCTCATGCTGTTTTCGTAATGAGTGAGTTCTCATTCTCGTGAGATCTGATGGTTTTATAAGGGGCTTTTCCCACTTTGGCTCTACACTTGTCTTTCCTGTCGCTATGTGAAGAAGGACGTGTTTGCCTCCCCTTCCACCATAATTGTAAGTTTCCTGAGGCCTCCCCAGCCATGCGTAACTGTCAGTCAATTAGACATCTTTCCTTGATAAATTACCCAGTCTCAGTTATGTCTTTATTAGCAGTGAGAGAATGAACTAACATAGTGTGTCACTCTTCAATCATGTCCCTTGGAAGACTGTCAGGCCCTATATGAGCAGGAGAAAGAAACATCAGCATAGGAACTGTATTAGTCAGTTCTCACACTGCTGCAAAGAAATACACAAGACTGGGTAATTTATAAAGAAAAAAGGTTTCGTCAACTCACAGTTCTGCATGGCTGGGGTGGCTTCAGGAAACTTACAGGCATGGCAGAAGGTGAAGGGGAAGCAAGGTGCCTGCCTCACAGGGCGGCAGGGGTGAGAAGTGCAGCATGAAGCGGGGAAGAGCCCCTCATAAAACCGTCAGATCTCGTGAGAACTCACTATCAGAAGAACAGCATGGCGGAAACCACCCACATGATTCAGTTACCTCCAGCTAGTCTCTCCCTTGACATGTGGGGATTATGGGGATGAGAACTCCAGATGAGATTTGGGTGGGGACGCAAAGCCCTACCATCTCAGGAGGTCCTACGGGCACAGCATGGAGACACGAGCCCACCCCACTCCATGCTGGAGAGCATGGTGCATGTGTCAGGCTGCTGCTCGATGGACAGCACAGCTCCCAGGACAGCCGGGCTGCAGAGGAGCTGAAGGCAGCTTCTTGGCTCTGAGTCCCAGACACTGCTCTTCCCTCTACCCAAGATCCCAGAACAGAGCAGATCACTCACCTGCCCAGATCTGGATGCTGGGTTACAGGCTTTCTGTGCACTCTGCAAACTCCAGAGTACTTCTGAAGATGGGCTATACCAGAGCTCAGGTCAGGAGGCAAGTCAAACCAGCTCCAAACCGAGTCAAGTCCCTCAGTCATGGCCCTGTGGCTCTTTCTGTCTGTGACCACTAAAGGTAAGAAACCTTCTTGCTGGCCTGCCCAGCACACCCTCTGGCTGGTGTCGGAGAATCCCTTGCTCCTCCATCTTGTGTGCTGACTCTAAAAGGTGTGCACGGACCTGATTCTCTTGAATAGGGCTGTGGACGGGAACATCAGTCCCGAACCAGGGTCAGCACTGAAACATCATTGAAAATAAGGCTGTGATGTGAGCTTAAAACACAGGGAGGCAAATGTCCCATTGTCTGAGTTCCCATCAACTTCATTTGTAAGGTGTCTGGGAGACAGGGAGCGTGTTTTGTAAGACACTTCAAAATAAAGAGACTGGAGGAATCTAACCTCTGGGGCTGGATGCTGGATGGGCTAGTGTTAGTCCCAATTTGCAGAATGTCTGCTCCGGACCACCCGTTGCACTAGGTGTGCCCAGCCCTGTCTCTTCTGCTCCAGGGAGCTGGCTCAAGCCTCTGCATAGATGCTGCAGTGACCATAACCAGGGTAAGAAGCCACTGTTCTGTGAGGACCTCCTGTGTGGGGCCCCGGAACTGGGTGCCTTCCTCCCGTGGCCTCTCCCACCCACACCGGGAGAGTGTCTACTGATGGGAAATGGTGAGGTCACAGCACACCTCCAAGGCTGAGGTGCAGGTGGGCTTTGTGGTGGGAGAGCCTCACCATTTGCTTAGAGGTTCGATGCACTGACCATCTTATAGGCTGATCATAGGCTCTGTCAAGAGAGTGCGTGTGGGGGTGCTGGCGGTGCTGGGAGTCGTCGGAAGGGACTTCGCAGCTAACATGCAGGCCCAGCCCCTCCTGCCACGGCTGGTTGTGGATGGAGCATCTTGGCAACAGAAGGCCCCTCGGCTGATGCAAAGCCTCCTGGCCATAGGATGTCTCTCCCTCAAACCCTGAAACTCTCCTTAGCACTCAGCGAGGCCGACTTCCTTCCCCCCAGCACTGGCCTCCAGAGCTGCCATCATCTGTGGAACTTCTTGGAACTTCTCAAATGATAGTGGAACTTCAGTGAAAAAAATGAGTCATTTCTGTATCTACCACTAAGCTCAAAGCTGGGTATTGGTGGCTTCTGTTCTTACACAAGCCAAAATTTCAGGCTGTGTATGTGTCTCTGAGTGTGTGTTCATGTGTGTGTTCATGTGTGTATGAGCATGTGTGTGTGAATATGAGTGTGAGCATATGTGTGTGAGCCTGTGTATGTGTGAATGTGTACATGTGTGTGCACGTGTGTGAGCATGTATATGTGTGAACATGTATGTGTATTGTATGCATGTGTGTTTGCATGTGTGTGAACGTGTATGTTAATGTAAGCATGTGTGAAAGTGTGAGCATGCATATGTGAGTGCATGTGTGCATGTGTGTGAGCATGTATGGGTGTATGAGTATGTGCATGTGTGTGAACGTGTGTGTCTGTGTGTGGGAGTATATGTGTGTGTGCATGTGTGTGACCATGTGTGTTTACATGTGTGAAGTGTGTGTAAGTGTGTGAATGTGTGTGAGCATGTATGAGCATGTGTGTGAGTATGCATGTGTGTGCATGTGTGTGAAAGCATGTAGGGGTGCATGTGTGTATGAGTGTGTATACATGTGTGTATGTGAACGTGTCTGTGGGAATATGAGTGTGTGTGACCGTGTGTGTGCTTGAGTATGAGTATGTGTGTATACATGTGTGTGTGTGAACATGTGTGTGCATGTGTATGTGTGTGAGAATGTGTTACCATGTGTGTGTCTGTGTGGCCTGTGTATGTGTGAGTATGCATGTGTGTGCACGTGTATGTGAGCATGTGCATATGCATGTGTGTATGAGTGTGGGAGTGTGTGTGCATGTGTGAGTGTGAATGTGTGTATGAGTGTGTGTGCATGATTGTATATATGCGTGTGTGCCCGTGTGTGTGTGTGTGAGAGAATGTGTGCATGGGTGTGTGTATATGTGAGTGTGCTCATGCATATGTGCACTCGTGCTTTGGAAGCTGCCCTGGAATCCCCGAATCCTCTCTCTTGAGGGGTTTTCACTTCTCCCAGGGCTGGACTTTCTGCTCCAAAGAAGATGCTGCCTGCCACAGAGCAGATCTGATTTCCCCCGCCCTGGAGTGACCCAGGGTCCACGGCTAGGGAGCCACGTTTCCCTGCCATGATGCAGCATTCTGGTCCCTTCCTGTCTGCTGGGCCGTGTTCTCTGAATGCAGGTCAGAAGGAGCAGATGGACGGTGCCTGGCTTCCGCCTGCAACCCATTTCTTAATCATTGCATTCAGTTCAGCAATGTGTATCGTAGCGTTTCTCTTTGCCACAGGGGTGAATGTGGAGGCTTGGTCTTCACCAAGGTGTGTGGTCACACCATGAAAGGGGCCAGTGAGCAGAGGTTGCCCATCTGTGACCCCACCAGTCATGCCACACACAAGGTGCCCACTCTGGGATTCTTGGGGTCCTGTAGGCTAGGAGTCACATACTTTTCCTAAAGGGTTAGATGTATGTATTTTAGGTTTACAGATCGTGAAGTCTCTGTGTGAAATGTGTGTTGAGATCATGGCTCTGAAAGCTACTGTTGGGTGGTTCATGATCTTGCAAACATAAGGTGAGGGATCTGTGCCCCCTTGACCCTAACGGAGCCCCTAGGGTGCCCAAGCCTTTGGAAAGCCTTTCAACTCAGAAGGCAAACCTCGCTGCCAGAGAATTCATTTCGCAGGCTCTCCACCCACCTTGTTCTCACCACAGTCCCCAGTGCCTGTGTCTGTATTTGAAGATTATGTATAATATTCAAATTATGTATAATTTCCTCTGCTGAGAATCCCAGGTTCGAAAGGGGCAGTGCTGAGATTTGGTCAAGAAGACAGTCCTGAGAATGGAAGATGGACTGATGCCTTGTTAGGTTTGCAGCTGGGTGTCATGGGGCCTTTCTAGCCAAGACTTGTCTCCTGGGCTCTCTCTGACTCCTCTCTGTAGCACTCTGTGTTCCCAAGTTCAGATCAGTCTGCAAATACAGAGAAACCCATGGGTGACACTGGTAGCCAGTCCTGGGTTCAGGGATTATGAGTACAACTTCAGGTCCCTTCTGGAGCCCACAGCCAGACAGATGTGTGTGAAGATCTCCAAGTCTCTCTAGACCGTGATGCCACGGCCATCGGCCATGCCTGTGCAGAGAACACCCAAATCTGTATGAATCAGGGTTCTCTAGAGGGACAGAACTAATAGGATTGATATATATTTAAAGGAGAGTTTATTAAGGAGAATTGACTCACCCGATCAGAAGATGAGGTCCCACCATTCCCACAACAGGCCATCTGCAAGCTGAGGAGCAAGAAAGGCAGTCTGAGTCTCAAAGCTGAAGAACTTGGAGTCTGAAGTTTGAGGGCGTGAGGCATCCAGCTAGGGAGAAAGAGGCCAGAAAGCTAAACTAGTCTAGTCTTCTCACATTCTTCTGCCTGCTTTTATTCCAGCTGTGCTGGCAGCTGAGTAGACTGTGCCCACCCAGACTGAGGGTGGGTCTGCCTCTCGCAGTCCGCTGAATCCAATGCTCACCTCCTTTGGTGACACCTCACAGACATCAGGAACAACACTTTACATCCTTCAATCCCATTGAGTTGACTCAGTATTAACCATCACAAGTCCACCCCTTGTCAACTTGAACCCTACATCTCCCGAAATTACACATAATCTTCAAATACAGACAGTAACAAGGTCTTTTATTTCTTTTTCCTGCCTGATCGCTCTGGCTAGAACTTCTGTTACTATATTGACTAGGAGCGGTGAGAGAGAGCATCCTTGTCTAGTGTCAGATTTCAAAGGGAATGCCTCCAGTTTTTGCCTGTTCAGTATGATATTGACCATAGGTTTGTCATAAATAGCTTTTATTATTTTGTGATACGTTCCATGGGTAGACTGGACAAAGAAAATGTAGCACATATACACCATGGAATATTATGCAGCCATCAAAAACGATGAGTTCATGTTCTTTGTAGGGACATGGATAATTCTGGGAACTATCATTCTCAGCAGACTAACACAAGAACAGAAATCATTCTCAGCAAGCTAACACAAGAACAGGAAATCAAACACCACATGTTCTCACTCATAGGTGGGTGTCTAACAATGAGAACACTTGGACACAGGGAGGGGAGCGTCACACACTGGGGTCAGTTGTGTGAGGTGGAGTAGGGGAGTGACAGCGGGGGGTGGGGAGGGTGGGGAGGGATAATGCGGGGAGAAAGGCCAGATATAGATGATGGGGGATGCAGGCAGCAAACTACCTTGCCACGTATGTACCTATGTAACAACCCTGCGTGATCTGCACATGTACCCCAGAACCTAAAGTACAATAAAAAAGACAATAGCAAGGTCACAGTTACACCTAACAAAATGCAGCTGTCCTTCATACAGCCCTCCGAAAGGCTGTGCAGTGCAGCAGTGAGGGCTGAAGCCTGGAGCAAGCCTATCAAATCCCATGCCTGCCATGTCTCAGCTGTGTGTGCCCCACAGGGTTAACTTGGCCCAGAGAAATACCCCCAACTCCTAAGCCAGTGAAATGTCTTGTCGGAGAAGAGTGTCTTTTTTTGCCTGGGGGCCTTGGGCCTGGCCAGGGAGTACAGCAGTACGACTTGTGGTGGGAACCTTGGGCCGTGGGGTATTGTGGCATTAGCTTGACCTTCAGAGGGACTGGAGACTGGGATCAGCTGTGCCAAGGGGCAGCCCAGGCTATGTGGTAGAGCCCAGCATGAGTTCTGGGCATCAAGGCCCAGGAGAGCTTCCCTGTTTGACGATTTTCATGCGTATTGTCACACAGCGTTGCTGGGATGAGACAGTGCTGTCCACGTTTCGCCACTGCAAGGTGACATCCAGAAGCTCGTGCCTGGCCCCCCGAACTCTGTCCCCTGCCTCTCTTCCTGGCGCTCCTCCTTCTGTGTGATAAACTATAACCAAGAATGTAATGGCTCTCTGAGTTCTGTGAGTCTCCCTGGTGAATTACAAAGCCTGAGGGGGATCGTGGGGACCCCAATGGCATTGCACAATCTTGGGAAAATCCCTTAATCTCCTTCTGGACTTGGGAACGTATCTGTGCCCACCTCTTGGTGCTGTCGTGAGCTGTGAATGCACCAAGTCGCTTGGCATGAGGCTTGGCACGCTCTACCAAGAAACTTGGGGTGACTCCGTGTCATGGATTGACTCTACAGCGACTCCTAGACATCAGTCCCCTGACCTCCCACCCCACCCGGGTTTGTTATTGATGAGGAAAGCGCTGGAGGGAGAAGGGTGTTCAGAGGAAACAGCCAGGGCTGGGCTTACATCTCACCCTGTGAGGCACACTGGGGGTGACCCTTCAACCCAAGGCTTCAGCTACAGTGACATCTGTCCTACGGGCTGGCCTTGTGCCTCGGAGGACATCTACCAGCATCTCTGACCCCTGCCCACTAGATGTAGGTTGTGACAACTCATCTCTCCACCCACAATTGTGACAACCCAAGGTGTCTGCAGACATTCCAGATGGCCCCAGTTGAGGATCACTGCTCTGCCTGCCTAGACCCTTCAGGGTGATTCCCTGGGGCTTGCCCTTCACTGTGAGGTTGTGACCAAGCTGAGTGTGTGAGATGCCAGCACAGCATTTCCTCAGGGGGAGACCCGTTTATGTAGCACGTGATCCCGTCCCAAGCTGGAAGGACCACTGATGACAGGAAACTTTCTCTCCCTGTGGTGTTGGCCTGAAGCACTTCCCTGAGCCAGGCCACCACCCTGTGATGGTGAATTTTATGCACTGGCTTGACTGAGCTGAGGAATGCCCCCGACAGCTGGTAATCATGGCTTCTGGGTGTGTCTGTGAAGGTGTTTCTGGAAGAGACTGGCATGTGAATTTGTGGACTGAGTGCAGAAGATCCCCATTCAGCCATGTGGATGGGCAGCATCCAAGCTGTTGAGGGCCCCGATAGAACCCAAAAGACAAGAGGCAAATTCTCTTCTCTCTCTCTCCTTCCCTCCTCTCCCTCCCTCTCTCTACCCCTTTCTCCCTCTCCCTCCCCACTTTCCCTTTCTCCCCTTCCCTCTCCCTCTCCTCCTCTTCCTGTTCCTCTCCCCCCACCTCCCTCTCCCTCTCCTCCTCTCCCTGTTCCTCTCCCCCCACCTCCCTCTCCCTCTCCTCCTCTTCCTGTTCCTCTTCCCCCACCTCCCTCTCCCTCTCCTCCTCTTCCTATTCCTCTCCCCCTACCTCCCTCTCCCTCTCCTCCTCTTCCTGTTCCTCTCCTCCCACCTCCCTCTCCCCTTTTCTCCCTCTCCCTCCCCACACCTTCCAAAAAGAGGGCATAATCAGGAACCCTTGTGGGTTTTCCATATTTCAGCTTCCTACAAATGTTGTTGGGACCATATGTCAAAACACACAGTCTGTGTCCTGCTCCCATGACCATAGGGTCTGTAGTTTATTCTCAGAGATTGAGAAGAAAGAGAGAGAGGGATCAATCTGAGCTGGAACACCTGTCTTCTTCTGCCCTTGGACTTGGACATCAGAGCTCCTAGTTCTTGGGCCTTTAGACTGTGGTACTCACACCAGTGTCCCTGCCTACGAACCTGAACAGCCTCTGGTGTTGGGATATCTATCTGGAACTGGGATATCTCTCTCCTCCTGCCTTTGGCCTTGGACTGAATGACACCACCAAGTTTCCTGGTTCTCCAGCTTGCTAGCAGAAGATCGTGGGAGTTCTCGGCCTTCATAATCACATGAGCCAATCATATCACAAATCTCTTCTCATAGATCTCTCTATATTTTACGGGTTTTGTTTCTCTGGAGAACCCTGACGGATACATTCAGCCCTTGGAAGACTCTGCAAGTTCACTCAGGACTCAGCGCTTTCCTTTCTGTCCCTGCCATCAAAGCTGGTGGCCTTGTTCTTCTGTGAGCTTCCCAGTTTTAGAAGATGCATGCTTTTTCTTAGCAGTCTGTTCCCCGGAGGTCAGCAACTGACTCAGACGGAGCCTCAACGCTGGGATTCCTCCAGCCCCAGCAAGTCAAGCTGTCTCTCATCTGTCCACCGTGAGGCACTGTGAGTTTCTCCATAGTCAGGCCAGCATGTTCCCAGAAACGCTTTTTCAAGGACTGCGGCGAAGTTGACATTTTGCAGGTCTCTGTGGGGAAGGAATGGCTTTTTTAGGGGATGGAATTGGCACTGTGGGTCCCAGTGTCACCTGTCATCTGTCAGACGTACCTTTGCACAACAGACGTCCCTTGTTCTTTGTGTCCAGTGACCATGGTTCTTTGTTCGCATAATTCAGACACTCTGGACTCCTGCGTTGTGAAATCAGCTATGACACACACAGCAATGTCATCTGTTTTCCTTGGCCAATTCCAGGACCATCACTTCTGTCCTCATCCAAGTGTGCCAGTCACACATACCCCACGTCCTAGAAAGAAAGCCCCTGGTGGGTTTGTTTTTGCCATGGACAGTGGCCCGTGTTTGATTCGGCTTCATTTCATAAGACCTTGTTCAGACCCAGAGACGGACTACAAACTTCCACATCAATCTTCAGGGCCTGATCTTATTACAAACCACCACAAATATAACCACAAAAGCCCTATTGATTGGTGCAGAGCTTGCTAATCCATCTGTCCCCATCAATTATTCTGTGGATAATTTTTCATTATCTGGATGGCAGCTGATTCCTCGAGCATTAGTATACAGTGGCAATTACCAGAAGCAGAAAAAGCCCCCAAATTAGCAGGAACAAGAACACCTGTCAGGAAGGGGCAATAAGAATTCCCACACAGCATACTTTCACGCTCTCTTGGACCATGTCTGAATTGCAAAGAGTTTGAAGATGGGATGCAGTGTTGACCTTGGAAGTGGAGAGGGAAAAGTTTGCTTGTTTCTTGAGTGCATCGAGTGTATGCTGCCTGTAGGTGACATCATTGCAGTCCATTCATAGCCCCTGGACAGCTGCTGTGAAAGCTGTTCCAGGACTGCTCAGGGGCAGCAGGCTTTATGGGACAGGTGTTCCTGCTCGAGGTAGCTAATAGCCACCAGAGACTTGACCAGAGGGAATGTTATTTAAGGTGAGAGTATTGAGTGAAGAAGGAGAAAGGAAAAAAGCTGAGGCCTTCTGAGAGTGGTGCCATTTGCATAGTGTGGGAAAAGTCCTTTCTAGAGACCAATAACATATGGTCTCTCTCCACGCAGTGATTCCATAATCTGAACATTCTTGTCTTTGGCAAGACGCTGTTTCTTTTTAATGTGGAAAAAATGAGATGGACGTGGCTGAAATATTTCTAAGGGGCATCGAAGGAATTTCCAAAAATCAAAAATCCTGTGTAATTGACTTCTCAAGGGAAACCCCACGTAAAGTAATCTACTATCAAGTGGCTTCATATGGATAAACCCAGCATGATAAGGCCACTGCTTCTGGGTGCTAAGACCCAGCCATAAATTAGAGGCTGTGGGTCTTTCTGAAACCAACTTGACAGTGACCAGTGAAGAGCCTGGCACTCAGCAAAGCTTTGATGGTGGAACGGGAAGGTTCTAGTCCTTCAATCTAAAAGATTGCAGTTTGATTCCAAGCATTAACCAATCATCCAGAATAGGGACATGCTTTTATTTAATCTGCAAGCAGAGGTACCTTGAGCTACTCACCTACATCATGAATCTGTAAACTGTGGTCCGTAGGTCAGACATGGCCACTGCCTGGTTTTTGTTTTTGTTTTTGTTTTTGTTTTTGTTTTTGTTTTTGTTTTAGAGAAAGAAAAAAGAATAATAAGAAAAAGAATAAAGAAGAGGAAGAAAGAGAAAGAGGAAGAGGGAGAGAGAATGGGGGTGTTGCTTTACTGCCCGGGCTAGAATGCAGTCTAAATATGGGTATGCCTATAATTGTGCTTAATAATGGAGACATGAAAGAACATGAGGGAAGAGAATAACAAATGAGTTGCCAACCAATATTTCATTTAAACTTCTAAGTTGATATGATGTAGTATTAATGAGTGTATATTTTGTGTATTTAAAGTGGAGAGTTCTATAAATGTTAATTACATTTACTTGTTCCAGATCTGAGTTCAAGTCCTGGATATCGTTGTTAATTTTCTGTCTCACTGATCTGTCTAATATTAATATTAAAGTCTCCCACTATTATTATGTGGGAGTCTAAGTCTCTTTATTAGTCTTGTATGTCTGGGTATTCCTGTATTGGGTGCGTATATATTTAGGATCTTTAGCTCTTCTTGTTGTTGCATTGATCCTTTTATCATTATATAATGTCCTTCTTTGCTTCTTTTGATCTTTGTTGCTTTAACGACTATTTTACCAGAGGCAAAAATTGTAACTTCTGCTTTTTATTTATTTATTTTTGCTCTCCGTTTGGTTGGTAAATCTTTCTCCATCCTTTTGTTTTGAGTCTTTGTATATCCTTACATGTGAGATGGGTCTGAATGCAGCATACCAATGGGTTTTAGTTTTTTATCCAAATTGCCTATCTGTTTTTGGATTGGGGGTTTTAGTCAATTTAAATTTAGAATTAATAATGATATATGTGGATTTAATACTGCCATTTAATATTTGCTGGCTATTTTGCCCATTAGTTGATGTAAATTCTTCGTTATATTGATGCTCTTTACTTTTTGGTATTTTTTTAGAAAGGCTGATACTGTTTGTTCCTTTCTATGTGTAGTGGTTCTTTCAGAAGCTCTTGTAAAGCAGGCCTGGTGGTGATGAAATCTCTGAGTGCTTGCTTGTTCACAAGAAAACTTTATTTTTCCTTCACTTATGAAGCTTAGTTTGGCTGGATGTGAAATTCTTGGTTGAAAGTTCTTTTCATTAAGGATGTTGAATATTGGTCCCCACTCTCTTCTGGCTTGTAGTATTTCTGCTGAGAGATCTGCTGTAAGTCTGATAGGCTTCCCTTTGTGGGTAACCTGACTTTCTCTCTAGCTGCCCTTAGTATTTTCTCCTTCATTTCAACCCTGATGAATCTGATGATTATGTGCCTTGGAGTTACTCTTCTTGAGGAGCATCTTTGTGGTGTTCTCTGTATTACCTGGAGTTGAATATTATCCTGCCATACTAGGTTGGGAAAATTTTCCTGAATAATATCCTGAAGCATATTTTCCAGCTTGGATTCATTCTCTTCATCACATTCAGGTACACCTATCAAGCGTAGATTAGATCTTTTCACATAGTCTCATATTTCTTGGAGACTTTGCTTGTTCCTTTTTATCCTTTTTTCTCTAATCTTGTCTTCTCATTTTATTTCATTGAGCTGGTCTTCGACCTCCGTTATTCTTTCTTCTGCTTGATCTATTCGGCTGTTAAAACTTGTGCATACTTCACGTAGTTCTCGTATTGTGTTTTTCAGCTCCATCAATTCACTTATATTCCTCTCTAACTTGTGTATTCTTGTTAACATTTCGTCAAACCTTTTTTCAAAGTTCTTAGTTTCTTTGGATTGGGTTAGAACAAGTTCTTTTAATTCACAGAAGTTTCTCATTATCCACATTTTGAAGCCTGCTTCTGTAATTGGAACACACTCGTTCTCCATCAAGCCTTGTTCCGTTGCTGATGAGGAACTGGGATCCCCCGCTGAGGGAGAGGCATTCTGATCTTGGGTATTCTCAGCCTTTTTTGGCTGTTTTCTTCCCTTCGTTGTAGATTTATCCATCTGTGGTCTTTATAATTACCGTCTTTGTAATTGGGTTTCTGAGTGGATGTCCAACTTACTGATTCTCAGCGTCGAAATCTGAGCAACCCACTGCACCGACTAAAACAGTGGCGTTAAGATTGATGGTGCTTTTCTGACTCTGCACCAAGAACCGACGCTCCAAGGCACCAGCAAAACCGCCTCACTGGTCACAAGAGTCGTGCTGGCGACCCGTGGGGCTCCTCCGCTGGGAATCTCCTGGTGCATGAGCAGCAAGAATTCATCTGAAAGTGTGTCCTCTCGTTCTCTGCACTTTCACTGGGAGCTACAATCCCGAGCTGCTAGTGATCAGCCATCTTGGATCTCTCTCAGCTTCCTGACTTAAACACAGGATGGACTGCCTGTTTTTGTACATAAAGTTTTATTGGAAAATCGTCCCATTTGCCTCTCTGCATATTGCTTCTGGCTGTTTTTTTTTTTTTTTTTTTTTTTTTTTTTTTTTTTTTTTGCTACAATGTTAGAGTTGAGTAGTTGTGACTGAGGCCATACTTTCTGTAAAGCCTAAAATATTTGCTATCTGGTCCTTTAAGAAAAGGTTTGTCTACCTGGGGTCCATATGAAGACTTGAGACAGGAAGGAAGCCACTCCTGGCTCTCAGGGAGAATAAATGACGGGATATATGCTGTAAACGCCACACAAATTCCCGCATGTTCTTTTGCTTTCTTCTAAGTGAGCAGCATTCCAAAAGAGAGGAAGCAATGAAGAACCCTTGGGCATTTTCCCTATTTCAGCCTGCTTCCTACAAATATTACTGAGACCACACGTCAGAAGACCCAGTCCTTTTCCAACCATCATGAGGGTCTGTAGTTTACTCTCATTGCTGTAACTTCCTTTGCAGGAGCCCAGGAACCCACTAAAACCCACGCTCCAGGTTTTGAAGCACGGGGCTATTTACTTTGCAAGAAAAGCCTGTGCAGGGGCGGTAAACTGTTGATCTTGAACTTCTTTAACAACAGAATGTGGCCAAAGGTGTGTGAAATTTGGATTTAGACGTTTGGCTTTCTTAGGGACTCTAGAGCAGAGAATTGCCTTTGTCCAGGCTCTGCTGGCTGACTAAGGAAAGTCATTTTCCTTCTTTAGCCTCAGGCGCCCAGTTGGTCAGACAGGTTAAAAAATAAATGCAGGGTGAAGATGGTTAAATCAATCCCAGGTGTGAAGGTTTAGCTAGGTGCCTGCATCAGGGGTCCTGTAGAAAGCATAGCTGTTGTATTGTGGGTATGCATCTGCCCAGACCCTCTTAGCTGACCATTAGCACACAGTACACCCTTCACGTTTTAATGTGGGAAGTCTAGGAAGAAAATTTATACAGAAGGCAGGAGAAGGGGCTCCAGGGCAAGGCCAGCATCAGAAGTAGATCATTACTCTTCTTTCTGTTACCTAGGTTTCTGATTTTTGACCTCTCAGTTATAAGTTTAATGTTATATCATGCAGCTAAGATTACCATTATCATCAGCATCAGCATCACCATCACCATTATCATCATCACCATCACCACTATCACCATCATTATCACCATCACCATCATCATCACCATCACCACCATCATCATCACCACCATCACCATCTCCATCACCATCATTATCATCACCATCATCACTGTCACCATCGCTATCACTATCATTATCACCATCATCATCACCATCACCATTATCATCATCACTATCACCATCACCATCATTATCATCACCATCGTTACCATCACCATCACTATCACTATCATTACCATCACTATCATTATTACCATCACCATCATTATCACCATCACCATCATCATCACCATCATTATCATTACTACCATCATCACCATCATTATCACCATCACCTTTATCATTACCATCATCCCCATCATCATCACTATCACCATCATCACCATTACCATCATTATCATCACCATCATCACCATCTCTATCACCATCATCATCGCCATCATCACCGTCACCATCACTATCACCATCATTATCACCATCACCATTATCATTACCATCCTCCCCATCATCATCACCATCACCATCATCACCATCACCATCATCACCATTACCATCATTATCATCACCATCATCACCATCTCTATCACCATCATTATCATCACCATCATCACTATCATTATCATCACCATCATCATCACCACCATCACCACCATCATCATCACCATCACCATCACCACCATTAGCAGCAGCATCACCACCATCACCATTATCATCACCATCATCACCGTCACTATCACTATCATCACTATCACCATCATCACCATCAACATCATCACCACCATCACCATCATTATCATTACTGTCCTCACCACCATCATGGTTATTATCACCATCACCATCAGCAGCCTCCTTCTCCTCACAAGAAGCACAGACACAGGATGAACACATACACTTCGTGCGGGACAGCATGGCTTTCTCTTGACTGGGCCGGGGGGAGTGTGTGGGTAGAGAGCAAGAGAAGACTCAACAGGCAACCCACCCTCCACAGCTGGCCATCCTTTTCAGTCCTTCCTCTACACACGAGGTCTGAGTTTGGTCTCAGGAAACTTAGCACGTAGACGGAGATTACTAGGGCTGGTAGGCACTCCATTGTGGGTGGGATTCGGCATGGTCCCTGTGGCATGACTTAGCTTTCCACTCATTAGCAGACCAGCTTGGCAGTCCCAGAGAAGGGACTTGCCCAGAGGCTTAGAGCAGGTGGCACAGATTGGGCACAGGTTTATGAGAGGTCATCAGCCAGAACTGCAGTGAATGCAGCGCATTCGTACAGGGGGCTCCAGAGCAGCTGTTCCCTGTGAGTGAGCAGTATTGGCACTGCAGGCACACAGTAGGTGCACAACCAACAGTCCCTGAATCAATAGATGGGGGAGACCCACCACACTCATGCGTTTGCGCCACTCTTTGCCTGGTGCTGCTCTTCTCTGGGTCCTGGAGGGAATCCCTTGTGACAAACAGCAGTCACCCCCAGAGAGGGGGAGACAGGAAGACAAAGTTTGTCTTTCTGGCTGTGCCAATGTTTAATCATTTATGAACAATTTCCCCCATGAGGATCATATCCAGCAGAGAGCTAACATCTGGGTAAGAGACTGTCCTTGGGAGGCCGCCAGAAAAAATGTGACACTGAAACCTGCCATGCTGAAACACGCACACGCAGTGTTCTCACGCCGGCAGCCCCAGAGCTTGCTCACGTACGAGGGCCGGGCTTCTGCAAAGCGGACACCAAGACAGACGGAGCCCCGGGCCAGACAGGACAGTTGGTTGCATCTCAGGCGGAAGGACGTGGGGAGACGAGTAGAAGCGGGTGCTGCCTCCCGTGGGCTTGGCGGACTCCCTGACTGCCTTGATCTTCCAGCTTCTTAGGTGCTGACGGGGACCTTCCGGGTAGACCTGGTTGGCTGGTAATGTCAGCCAGGGGATGTCCCCAGCATCTGTGGGATGTGACAGAACGTGTAGTCAGGAAAGAAGGTGGTCTGGGGTGGGGACCAGAGGCAGGAGCTGTTGCAGGCTTGCTCTCCTCTCTCCCCAGTCCCATGTCTATGGTTAGAGGCAAATGCCACGGACGCTTTTGGGACAGAGGGAGGGGACGGAAGAGAGTCCCTGCCTTCTGCCGTCGTGGGTGTGGGTGTCAGCAGGCAGCTGTTTGGCGGGAGCTCTACCTGCCCCACTTCTGAAGTGGCTAGTCCTTCTGTCCCTGTCCTGCCGATTCCAGTGTCCCCACCTCCCCATTCAGGGATTGGAGCCAGGGCAGCAAGGTAGACCATGCCTTCTCCTCTGGGGCTGTGGGAAGCTTCCACCACTGGCCTGAAACTTCGTTCCTGGAACCTCATGAAGCCCTGAACTTCTTAGCGAGGATTCTGGAAGGAGGAAGATGCCTCCCCTGACCCAAGTGCCCTGGGTCTGGAAGGGTGTCACCCCACGTGCTCCTCTTCCTACCTCCCCAGTATGTCCTGGCTCATCCTGGCTCCTCCTGGGTCAGGGCAAACCCTGCTCCCACTCACAGGCCAGCAGCGCTGGGGCTCACATTCCAGAATAGAAGACCAGAGCTGGTGCAGGGTGAGAAGGAGAAAGGGGCCGTGGGGAGTATCTCAGCCAGAGCTGACCTGCTGCCGGGGAGAAGAGGCAGGTGAAGGGCCTGGTCGGTGCGAGAAAGAGCACAGCCGTCTATGATCCGGGTCACAGCTTGGAGGCTAAGAGAGTGGTGGAAGCAGAGAGCCCAGAGCTGGAGCTCCCTGTTCCTAGAACCCAGGTGAGAACAGCCTCGTGCCCACGGGCTGCAGTCAGGGAGGAGCAAACTGAGCATCTGTCATGCTGCCCCGCAGTCCCCGCCGTGGATCGAACCTGGCATCCACAGCGGGGTTGGGGGGACATGCCTCCACCTCTCCCGGCGCCCCTCGCCTCCTGAACCTGGTTTCACGGGTGCCCTCTTCCCTCTTTCCTTCTTTCCAGGTCTGGCTGTCCATCAGATCATCACCATCACCGTCTCCCTCATCATGGTCATAGCTGCTCTCATCACAACTCTTGTCTTAAAAAATTGGTAAGGCTCCTCGGGCCCTTCTGGCCCAGAAATGGGGGACTTTAGGGGACCCTGGGTGGTGAACACAGAAAGGACCCCACTTTCAAAGCCAGCCTGCTCTGCTGGCTTCTGCCCCGGGCACTTCGGCTGCCACAGGCTGCCCGCCCCTCTCCGGGTTTCCCTGCAGGAGACCAGCGAGTCCAGCCTTCGGGACAGAGTTTCTTGGGGTATGTGTGGTCCCGGGTTCCAGATTCTTTCTCGGGATCCAGGTGTCCCTGGGGATGCCGTCCTCCCAGAGCACAGTCCCTGTGTCTTGTCTCCTCTACCTTCCCTGGAAAGGTGGAGGCGGGGCCCTTCTGCCAGCGGGATCCCACGACCCTCGCTGGGGCTCGCCAGCCGGTTGCTGAACCAGCCCCGTTTGTATTCTGGGTTCCTCTCAAAGCCGGTCTGCGTGCTGAACTAGGTTACTGCCTTCCTCCAGGCAGCCTGCCTTTGCCTACTTCCTCCTGGAAATTGGCCTACTTTGAGGCCGGCCTTGCTGGGTGTACACACCTGATAAGCCCCTGAGAAGTCGGGGGACTGCTGGGAGACCCTGCTGCTCAGAAGCGCCTTGGGGACCTCAACAGGCCTCCCACTTGGCTGGTGAGGCCTCAGAGCCACCTCCTGACAGGCAGCAAACTGGGGCCCCCGTCATTTTCTGGAGGTAATGAGAACAACGCGTAGCTCACAATGGGGCTTCTTAGGCAGGGGCTGGCCAGAGAAGGGGCCTCGGACCCCCAGACCGTGTGGAGGGTGGAAGGACAAATCCCACCAGCCATCTTGACCACGTCTCCCCAGAGACAGGGACTTGTAGCCTGTTCTGTGACAGGTTGATGTGAAGCCTTCATCTTGCTTTCCCCACCCTCGAGCTCATAGCAGACCTTCAAAGAGCGCTTTGGGAGAGCAGCCCAGGAGGGTGGCTGAGCAAGGCCCGTGAACCTGACCTCCCCTCGGAGGGGCGGGGCTGCCCCGGGGGTTTGGCATTCACCTTCTGGCCTTGGTTTATGACGGAAGAGGTTTCTGCTCCAAGAATCGAGATTCCTCGCATTGGGAAAACCACAGCAGGGACTCACCGAGACTTAGAAGGAGACGGTGCACCCCCCGGCCCCTTGCCCTCCACACAGGCCCTGAGCGTGAAGGGGAAGGGGCGGGCAGGGGAAATGGCTCCAAAGAGGGGAGATGTCCTCGGCTCCTCATGCAGCAGGGGAGGGGCGTCCCAGCCGCCCCCTATTGTCCTTCCTGTGCTCTCATAGAAGCGGCATCTGAGGGCCCCTGATTCTTGCTTTGTCAAATCTCTGGACTGGCCGGGGCGGGAGTCCCATGGTCATTCTAAGCGGCCTCTGGAAGCCCCTGTGGTTCAGAGGTTCCAGACCATAGCCGGCAGGGCATGCAGGACACTTCCCTCTGCAGACGTGATCCGGGGCCAAGGACAAGCCAGCTTGTCATTTCCAGCTTGTGCACCTGCCCTTGCAGGGGGAGGGGGGCTGGGGACAGGGGCTTCCTCACTCATCAGCTTTCCCCAAAGACAGGTCCATAGTCCATTCTGAGATGAAGGAACGGACCACCCCAACCTGTACCCCAAGGCTTCCACATGCTCTAGGCCCCTCTCGCAGAAAGGACCCATCACGGTTCTTAGCCGTGGTGGAGTTCGTGGGGAAACTGAGTCAGCACCATGATCTGGCTGATGCTCCTTGATCAAGCAGTCCCTAGCTCTGCAATCACATGGCTCACCACTTCCCCCTCATCCTCCCCGCTGCCAATAGCCATGTTTTAAGTTCACATTTCGGTTTTTTTAAAAAAAGAGTTGATTGCTTGATTGTGGTTGATCTTTCTGAAGAGGCTAGGAATTACCTTTTAATATGAAATGATGCGTAGCTCAGGCCTGAAAGTGAAAGGCGCACAGTGGAAGCTCTGGAGCTGTGTTGCTGGGTTTTCGACCTCTGCCCGTCTCCCCACCCCAACCTCTTTCTCTTCCAGCTGTGCCCAAAGCGGGAACACTCGTAGGAACAGCCACCAGCGGAAGACCAACCAGCAGGAAGAGAGCTGCCAGAACCTGACGGACTTCACCTCGGCCCGGGTGCCCAGCAGCCTGGACATATTCACAGCCTATAACGAGACCCTGCAGTGTTCACACGAGTGCGTCCGGGCGTCTGTGCCCGTCTACACCGACGAGACGCTGCACTCGACGGCGGGGGAGTACAAATCCACATTTAATGGAAACCGGTAAGCTCGGCTCTGCTAGACCCTGCAGCCACGAAGCTGTTGGCGGTCCCAAACTCAGGGGTTGGCGTGGCTCAGCCGGGAGCTGCTGGTCAGTTTAGGTCTTCCCCGAGACCGCTTTGGGGGTCCCGGCCAGGGCGGACAGCTGATTTGGCAAAACGAGAGAAGCGGGGTTGATAGCAAAGGCATGTGTCTGCTCCCAGAGCACACAGTGGCTGGAATTTCCTTCCAGACCCCTCGACTTGACAGTGTCGGGAAATGCGTATTCTCCCGGCCGTCACTCCGAGATGCCATCCTTCACACCCCACCCCAGAGCGCAAAGGCCAGCCCTGTGGTGATCCGCCTCCTAAATATCAACAGATCACAACTGCCCCCACCAGAGCCAGCGTCTCCAAGCCCCTGTCAATAAAATGTCAGCGACAGATTTCACAAAAATATCAGATACCCACCAGACTCTCAGGCCAGACGTTCGTTACTAAATGCTCCTCTTGTTTTATTATTCATGTGTAATCCCCCCAAGAAAATATACCCCACAGCCATCCCTGGGAATATTTAAGAAACCCTTGAGTCAGCTTCCGAAGGGTTGTCCAGAATTAAATTAAAATATCAATAAGCTTTTTTTTTTAAGTGAGCAAACAAATGTATGCATCATTTTGTAAATTAAATAAACAGTCTCCAAGAACTTGAAGAAGAAAGGAGGAGGCTGTGAGCCTGGCTGGAAAGGGCCACAATGGAATTAGCAGCCAGGGGACACTGCCCCAGGCCTCCTGGAAGGGCCCCCCTGGAACCCAGGGCCAGGCGACTGGACGTGAGTCATTTTAGAAGGGGCTGGCTGCAGGCTCCCTTTCGTTCTGTTTGCTGATTTTTTCAGGGGTCCTGGTGAGCGAGGGCTGCCAGGGCCACAGTGTCCACAGTTAAAGTGTCTTGGTCCTGCTGGCTGGAATGAGCAGATGTTCTGGCTGTGCCTCTTCTGGGATGTCCACGTTGCATTCTGCAATCTGCCGAATTCTCTGTCTTAAGACGTTCTTTTCCCTTCCAAGGGGGGATGGTGGCACTCAGAACCTCAGAGCTGTTTTTCTAAACCTCAGTGGTTTCACACTCAGACATTTGGGCAGCTCACGGGTGCCGTTCCAGACCTCCAGAAGGCTGAGTTCACAAATAACTGGCTAACAGATTTCCAAACCATTTCACTGAGTATGTGGATGTTGGCTTGGATATGAATCTGGGCCAGCCAGTGCCTGGGCCGTGTGTGGTGGGTAGAGGGCAGAGGGCTGTGGGTTGGCCTCTGTTGCTTCTCTTTTCCCACCTTCGGTGCCTGTGTTGTGCGGGGAGGTGGGGCGGGGGCTGGCCAAGCGCGCGGTTGGCTCAGCTGCTGCTCTCAGGCCCTGGCACGGAAGCGTCGGATGGAGCGAGTTCTTGCCCTTTGGCCGCAGGTATGCTCTGTCGGGTTTCACTGGCCTTGGAAAATGCTAGCTTGGTCTCAAAGGTGACAAAATATGAGGGAGAGACATTTTGGGGAGCCAGGTTCCATCCTTTCTGTCATGTGCAATAAAGTCGGTCAAATCTGCCATCAGAGGCAGAGACCCCGGGCTCTGGGCTAATCCTGCAAATTCAAAAACGACGGTCTGGAGACGGCGCAGCAAAGGGCTCGGGTGCCCAGACCCCTCAGTCTGTGTCCTCCAGAGCCTCCCAGGGTAGACCGCGTTCGCGTGCGAGGACTTCTCCCCAGCCACAGGGAGCGGGGGACGTCCCTTCCTGGAAAGGCCGGGGTCCACATCGCGCGCCTCCTCTCTCAGGAAGCCGGTCTGCACTGCAGGCCTGCCCCGGCTTGCCTGTCCTGTGTTCTGTGCCAGCACGCAAAAGCCCGTTTTTCCGTCCACCGCAGGCCCTCCTCTTCTGATCGGCATCTTATTCCTGTGGCCTTCGTGTCTGAGAAATGGTTTGAAATCTCCTGCTGACTGGCCGAAGCCTTTTTTACCTCCTGGGGGCAGGGCAGACGCCATGTGACCGTTTCATGGTAGGTACTTCTCTCTGGACGTCCCTCTCTTCTTTCCCTTTCCTCTCCTCCCCACCTCCCCTGAATTTTGGGATAATCGGAGGTCCTCCTAGATGCGGTGGGTGGATTTCCAATGGCACCACTCCTCTGAACGTGAGCCAGGGAGCTGGGCTTTTGATCTTGGTGTTGGGTTTGTTAGAAGTGCCCCCCTCGTCCCGGGGAGGAGAGGGCAGACACTCAGGCACCCTGATGACACGTCCTGACTATTCTTATCAGTGCCACTCCTTCCAGCAGGAAGGCCACCACGCACGTGGCCTACGTGGCAGGGAAAGTCATTCTCTGAAACAAGTGGCAATTACAGCTCTCATTTCCCGCAACAGGAAGAGATTAGGGCAGCGGCCAGGGAGGCAGGAGTCTCGCCGCCTCCGTCACGTGTCTACATCGGGGGAGGGCGCGAGGCAGAATTAAAATACGATTTTGAAATATAAAAATAAGAGATAAGAAAGACAATGATAAAGAAAGGAAGGGAAGAGTCGAGACATCTACTAATTTGAAGCCAGGAACCGGCACCCAGACAGGATTTTTCCACGCTCTGCTGGATGGGAACATTTGGTTTGCTTTCAGTGATATTAACTTTAACGCTGACGTTAAATTGCCTCCTTCTGTGCAGAGTCTCCGAGCACTCGGGCTGCTAAGGGGAAGGAGCATTTCGCCCTCCTGACTGCACATCCCATGCATTGTATAAGCACAGCCCATGGGTGCAGCAGGAGGGTTTCCTGTTGTTTTCGTGGTTTTTTCGATGCCGGGCTTTCTAAGCAGCCTCACAGTGCCTCCTTCTAAAGGTGACCTCAGATCCCTTCCGTGAGTAGGGAGCCCTATTTCTAGGATGCACTACCAATATTTGAAAATATTTCTTTCTCACCGTTTCGTCCACCTTCTGATATGGGGGACTGCACGGACCGTGTCCTCAGGGGCAGGGAAGGTCTTGAGGACTCAGCGGGCTCCACCTCGCTTGGGGTGGGAAGCCGGCTGCAGTCAGCGAGGGGAGTGAATCGGTCAGTTTCTCATCCTGGCATTAATGAACCGAATGTTTGCTCCAAATCAAATCTCCAGCCCTCACTCCCTATCCCGAAGCCAACATGTTCTGCCAGCTGGCAAAGAAACGTAATTAGATTAGAACGGGAACCGAGCCGCCCTGCAAGGGCCTTTGCTGCGGCAGGTAAGAGGCAGCTTGTCCCCACCACTCAGTGGGGGGATATGCGCCCTGGAGCGCCTCTGTCAGAAGCCAGTGCCCATGTCCGCCTCACCGAAGGTCCCCTGATGAAGGGAGCCCCTTTTGAAGTGCCAGCCAAGCTAGCCACAGGGAGCTGGCTTGCTAACAGTGTAGTCCACTAGCCCCCGGTACAGCCGCTGTAGGGACTGGGTTCTGGTGGTGGCCAGCATCTCTGTTATGGTTTTTTAAATTCGTTGATGCATAATTCATTGACCTGGGAGATGCTGAGCCTTAAGGTCAAAGACCCTCACTCCTTCCTGCCAAGAGCCACAGGCCCACAGAACTGGAGAAGTCAACTCCAGGGGACAGCTCAGCTCCCTAATATGGATGTTCGCACGGCAGCTCATGGAGCACTTTTTACTTGCTCAGTCCTCCTAGCAATCCCTTTTCCAAGTGGGGAAACTGAGGCAGTAGGCGGTTAAATGACTTGGCCGTGGTCGGCTCCCTCGGGGAAAGGGGAAAGCTTCCTAATGTTTGCACAGCAGCTCATGAAGCACGTTTTGCTTGTTCGTTCCTCCCAGCAATCCCTTTTCCAAGTGGGGAAACTGAGGCTTAGCCGAGGTCAGCCAGGTTGTAAGTGGTGGGGCTGGATCGCCCGATGGCTGCCTGGCTCCCAGACTTCCCCTGCCCACTCCAAAGGGATCCTTCCTTTCCATTAGAACCAGAAGCTACAGCACTGACTTTGCAAAAACAAGATGAAATAGGGCAAAAAAAAGGAAAAAATGTTTTTATTTACTCATCTTCCCCATAAAACCTTTGTGTCTCATCAGCCTGGTCTTCCCCTTCCAGCAGCATGGGGCACTGAAGGCCCCTCAGAAACACTGTTGGTGGGCCAGCCCTGAGCTGCAGCCCCAGCAAAGGCAAGAGATAGGGGTTCCCCCAGATGGGTCCCAGGTGGACCCCACTTCCCAACTGTGCCCGAGGAGCTGTTTCAGGACCACCTGCATTTATGCAAGGAACATCTCTGCATCTAAAGAGCGCACCCCTTCCTCGTGGCCCTCGGGTGTGTCGGCCGCAGAGTTCTGAACAGCCCGTGGGTCTTACTGCGAGCCAGCCACGCTCAGCCTCCGAATCTGCCGGCACGAAGCCTCGGCTCAGTCCTGGTGGCCTCTGAGTAGCTGCGGACCAGGAGGGCCGCCCTCACAGCCTTGTTAGTTCCTGATAAACACCGAAAGATTCCGTCACAGCTTGGAGGAAGACCATTTAACACTTGCTAGCATGAAAGCGCTGGGATTCTAAGTATCCCCTGAATCTTGCAGTCAATGTCTGGATGTGAGCATCGGGTGCAGAATAACCAAGAGATGTGTCAGAGTTGCTGGGGGGCTTATTGTCCCTAAATAAATAGCAATTAATACTAAAACATTTAATTAAGGTTTAAGAGCCAGCGGAGCCGCTTCTGGCGCGTCGCTGGGAAGCCTCTCCAAACGCGTCTTTAATGAAGACGAGCCCGTTTCTTACCACACCGCTGTCACTGCCCTCCAGTCCTCAAATGTGCACATTTGAGGCCACACGGCAGCCACGTTGGTTTTCCTGCAAACGATCGTCCGGGATGCCGGTGGTTCCCCGGCAGAGGTGCACCCTAGATTCGGCCTTCACGAGAGATTCCAACACTTTCTTGCCTCAGAACACCTTCGTGGTGGGGCCAGATTGCTCCGCACAGACAGAATGAAGCCGGCCCAAGGAAGGGCCCCCGAAAGCAGCCCTGCACTGGCTCGCCAACTAACTCCCTGTCATCTTCCACACAGCGGGTGAACGTCAGCAGACCGCATGAATGTCAGCCTCCTTCCCTTTGCCAAGGCCGCTTCGTTCTGAACCGAGCCTGCAAAGTCATAAAAGCTCTGGCATCCGAAGCCAGGGAGAAATAAATCGTGCATTGTTGTTATTTGCAAAAACACACGGAAGACACAAATAATCAAAAAATACAAAGTGCACCTGCGCCTTCCCGCTTTGTTCTTCAAAAATGTACATTAATAGAATGTCGAACTCTTGTTATTCCAAGGAGCCTTTCAAAGCAGCGTCCATACCCTCTGGAAGCTGAGCTGAGAACAGCACCACGAACACTCTGGGGGAAAGCAGCCACTTCAGATTGTAGAGAAATTCTGCCCTGCCTCAGGGGCACCGGCCAGCCTGTTTGCTCTGCTTGTTTTTTTTTTTTTTTTTGGTAAAAGCAGACATTGGTCATTACACCCAGTAACCCACGGTGAGGCACACAGCCCAGTGGGGCCAGGCCGGCCCAGAGTCTCCTTCCAGGCAGCAGAGGGCAGAATTTATCCCAGACCCCAATCTGGAAGATGCCTTTGCCAGACACACACAGTTTCCCTTTTGGGCCGGGGAACCCTGGTGGACGTCCACCTTCAGCCATGTTGTACTCCAGCAATGGGGTCCAGGGATCACCTTCTCCGTCTTTCCCGCTGGCCTGGGACCCTCGGTCCCTCTCTGGGTTTAGTGCCGAATGACAGGCTCATGTGCTAAGTATGGCACAGAAAACCCAAGTAGCTGAAGTTTGAGCAGCAGGCGTTGGCGGAGCTTGGGCAACCTCAGACCCTCCCCCTGGGCCAGGGCTGCGATGCCACCTTGGTCTTGCAGGAAGCCTCTCCGCCCTCTGCAAAGCCAGCGTGGCTCTGGAAATGGCCATTCGAGGTGCGGGATTGGCACCATCTCTCTCTCTCTCTTTCTTTCTCTCTGTCCCCCGCCCCCTTTTCTCTCTTTTCCATCCGGAGACGCAGAGTAGAGCGATGCCTGTAGTCTTGGGAGAGGCTCCCTTGCCTGCGTGGCTGGGGATGTCTGGCGCCCGGGGTACAGGCTGCCACCCGCAAGTTGATCCTGCACATCGTGTCTGTGGCTCCCTGCATCAGCATCTACCTCCGTCCCCGGAGGTTGTTTCCAGCCATTATGGATGAGTCTCAGGGACTGAGGACGAGGCTGCTTCACACCCCTGAGCCTCCTCCAGCATCGATTCCCTGTTCCGGGCCAGGCACAGAGCTGGAACCTGCATGGACCCATGGTGAACCAGCAGGAGACCTCGTTCTCAGGGTGCCGTCCTGCCAGCAGGATATACTTCGCCCACCTGCCCAAATAAAGCTCGGTGCAGATGGTCCCAGGCCCGAGATGTCACCGAGCCAGTGCTCCAGGACACAGAAGTAAAATAGAGGATGTGTGCAGGAAGGAACGGAGCATCCAGGAGGACCTCCCCAGGAAGGTGATCTCTCCAGCCAAGACCTGAAGGATCTGAGGTTTGAGATTTGCAACTTGAAATCAGGGAACCCAGAATGTAGAGAGGAAGAAGAAGAAAAACAAGATGGAGAGGCGGCCGGGACCCAGGGCAGAAGGAGCTCATGAGCCAGCGTAGGAAGCACAGGAGACCTTCTCTTTTTTTTTTTTTTTTGAGACGGAGTCTCGCGCTGTCACCCAGGCTGGAGTGCAGTGGCTCGATCTTGGCTCCCTGTCACCTCCACCTCCGCCTTCACATGGGAAAGCGGCAGGATAATGTCTACCTGGGAACACCTCCAGAGCGTGGCCAGACACGCAAGGGGTGGAAGCTGCTCCTCCGGCCTTTACTCTCCTGTTTAAGGTCAGGATCAAGGATTGGAAAGCAGCTGGGCCATGGTTCCTGCAGGAAACCATTCTATTTAAGGTGGCAACCATGTCACTTACAGTCCAACCCCGAATGCATTCAAGAGAGGGAGGTCGTCGCCTTGTGAATAGTCAGAGATCAGGGAACACAGGGACAGCAGCTTACACGGTGACGGTCCTGGGACACCACGACCCAGTGTAGGATCTCCAAGCCCAGCCTCTAGTGACCCCAATATTTTTATCTCCCTTTTGAGAAAAGTTTTAACTGTGGTAAATACACGTACCATACAATTGGCCGTTTCACCCTCTATGCGCTAGTTCAGCGGCCTGAGCACCTTCACCGTGCTGTGCAGGCGTCTTGACAGCCAGCCCTTCACCTCTTCCCCCCGCCCCGTATTAAATGCCCGCACCCAGTGAACACTCACCCCCCGTCTACCCCAGCCCTGGCCCCCCGTTCTTCTCTGTGTCTCTGTGGATTTGGTGACTCTGGTACTTTGCATAAGTAGAATCGTACGGTATTTGTGCCCGCATTTTTAAACTTTCAACAGCAATAGCAAGATAGACCTTTAAGAGGGACATTTCTCTGTGTGTTGTAATAATTAATTCATTTTTTAGGCCCCTCTTCCCCAAATCCCGGGAATGTGGAAGAGGTGGGTGGGGGTGGGGCACAGCTGGAGTAAGGCTACCAAGAGTGACCCAGCGCTGAACCAAAAGCATGTTTTCCTCCTTTTTTTTTTTTAAATTTTTTTGAGACAGAGCCTTAATCTGTTGCCCAGGCTGGAGTGCAGTGACGCCATCTCGGCTCACTGCAACCTCCGCCTCCCGGGTTCAAGTGATTCTCATGCCTCAGCCTCCTGAGTAGCTGGGATTACAGGCACATGCCACCACACCAGGCTAATTTTTGTATTTTTAGTAGAGACGGGGTTTCACCATGTTGGCCAGGACACCCCCTTTCTTTACATGCAGTGACCCCTGTGCCCACAGCAGCTGGTCTTCCCACAGAGCTGAGCGGACACTCCACTTAGCTTCACGGAGTTTTCCACACGGGTGTCATTTGGAGGCAGCGGGCAGGAAGGTGACGCTCAGGGCCCAGCCTCTTGTCCAGACACAGAGGGGTCCAGGGTAAGAACCAGCCTCTCACCCCCACCTTCAGATGAGTAGAATCTGGCGCACTGAGGCTCCTGGCGGCAATCAGGGACGTGGTGCCACGCAGGAGGGGCTGTTCCGCGGCCTGCCAGCCTCCCCGGCCACTCCCGGGATGTGTCCTGCAGACAGACAGCAGGCGTGTCCCCGCTGGGGCCCCTCTTCCCCCATCCCAGCCAGAATCACAGCAATAGGCTCAGTTGATTCAGGAGAGAGAAAGCCACACCCTCGTCTTTGAGAAGAACTGGGGGATGGGCCCAGGACCTGCAGTCACGGAACTCACCTGGGGAGCTCCGAACATCCCTTGCTCACAGGCACTACCCCAAGAACCTGATTCCAGGTCTCCAGAGGTGGGCCTGGGAATCTGCATTTCTGAAAGCCTCCAACGGTGGCTATGTTGGAGCCAGTCCGGCAGCATGCCGCGCCTGGATCTGCTGGAAAAATTATGGAGCTGCCACTGAGTGCTTTTCCGACTTCATTTTGGGATCAGCTCGAACACCCGCCCCATCCCGCCACTTTCTAATACATGTCATCTGCACAGATGAGGACATGGTGGCATTTCCTTTCTATTGTTGAGAGTCCTAGTTGCCTGTAGTTGAGAGGAGATCTGAGTGACAGCAGAGGGACCCAGACAGCACCCCATCCCCGTGACAGGGACGCAGCTTTGAGCAGAGGGTCCCCGGGTGGGGCCATGACATGTTCCAGCTCACCTAGCGATGCCCAGGATGACTCCCTGAGGGATGATGACCTACTGGGGGCTCTCACTGAGCCAGGGACACTGCCTTTCCCATTTTCTGAGGCTCAGGCTGGCTGGGTAGGCTCCGCCCCTTCTCAGTCCACCTGCTGAAGGCAGCAGTCGTAGTCAGCCCACCTGACCTGTGCACAGGTGGGACTCGCCTTCTCTCTCTTCAGCAAGCTCACCTCCGGGGAGATGCAGGAAGTGGATTTTCTGATAGAGTCCATTTATCTCTCCGGAGTCCTGGCCGCAGGGAGCCTGCAGCTAAGCGGTAATGGGAAACAGGTGCCCCGTCTTCCTGTGGCACAGGAGTGGAGCTGGCTCCAGGCCACCACCCAGGGACAGGGAGGGAACGCCAGGCTGCCACACTCAGGCCCTGACGTGCACGCCTGGGACCCGATGCCCCGGCCCGGCGCCCCCACCATGAGGTAGTGGAGGGGGTGGTCCTAGCCCCTGGTAGCAGGTTCAGAGCTCTGCACATGACCAGAATTCACACAAGCTTCTGGCCCCCACCTCATGCCGCAGGACTCCCAGTGTTTCTTCTAGTTCCTGCTGCCCAGTTCTAGTGGGGCCTTGTCCACATTCCAGGGACCCTCAGTGTCCGTGAACCCATGAGGGCAGCCGTGGGGCTCTGCACACAGGGGTGCCGCGCGTGGGGGCCCCGTGCGACCCCGGGCCGCTGCCATTCACTCTCCTCTTGTTTTCTCTCCACACAGGATTCCATTGGTGAACCTGTAAAAACAAAACAAACAAAACAAAACAAAACAAAAGACAAAACCTAAAACTAAGCTTTCTAAGGCGGAGGGTCCCCGCACCCACCACTTCTGTTTGCCGGTGGGAAACTCACAGAGCAGGACGCTCTAGGCCAAATCTATTTTTGTAAAAGTGCTCATGCCTATGGGTGACTGCCTTCTCCCAGAGTTTTCTTTGGAGAACAGAAAGAAGCAATGCAGGAAAGGAACCGGAGGCAGAGAGACGAGGACACCCGCGGAAGGGCCGGGAGGAAGCATCCGAAACCTAGGATTCGTCCTACGATTCTGAACCTGTGCCAATAATACCATTATGTGCCATGTACTGACCCGAAAGCCTCGGCCGCAGCGCCGGGGCCCAGCGAATCACGCGGAGAAATCTTACAGAAAACAGGGGTGGGAATCTCTTCCGACAGAGTCGCTATTTCTGGTTAATATACATATATAAATATATAAATACAGACACACAACACACACTTTTTTTGTACTGTAGCAATTTTTGAAGATCTTAAATGTTCTTTTTAAAAAAAATTGTGTTATAGGTTACAAAATCTGATTTATTTAACATGCTTAGTATGAACAGAATAAACCAGTGTTTTCTACTTTGACAACTCACGTCACACACATATTACACACACGTGTGCACACACACACAGTACACACACAAGCATATATTCGCATCTATTGGAAATGCAGTTCCACAGGTGAGCATATTCTTTCTGGTGACCTGGTATTCCATCACCGTTCACCCAGGGAGGGGACAGCGTTGACCCAGACGAGGAGGCGCTTAAATGACACCTCCTGCATTTGCTAGACATTCGGTGAGTGGCATCAAATGTGTGACTTACGGTCTTGGGCTAGAACGAAGAATGCCATGGTTTTATATATGTATATATATATGTTTGTGTGTATATATATATATATATATACACATATGCATAAATATGATTTTTTTTTTCATTTAAATGTTGGAAGTTGCTACCTAACAGCCATGCGCACGCTGATGTAGCTGGTGGCTTACAAACGGGCCTGAGGCTCGGGTTGGCTGGGTGGTGGATTTTTGGATGTGTGTGTCATACAAGCATAGACTGGATTAAAGACCTTTTCCAGTTCCAAAAATTAAAGGAGTATATCCTTACGACGTGTGTGTGTGATGTCAGGGCAGAACTTAGATATACGTGAAGGGCCCCAGTTGGTGTGAAAACGAGAAATAGTCATTCTGTGTGCAGACCCCGCAGGCTGCCCCACCCGGCCGGCGCTGCGTTGCCTTCTTGATGCAGGTGGGCAGGTGTTGCTCGCTTTTTCTAGGGCCCATGGGTGACTTGCAATCTTGGGGGAAGCCTTAGCAAAGAGGCTGTTCTCCCATCAGCTTCCAGTGACCGACGGATGTTTCTCTTTTGTCATGGAAAGTCCCACTGCAGAGCTTCTGTGGAAACGGGGGCCAGACCTGAGCATCCGTACAGAGAATCCCAGCCACAAACACTTGATCAAAAATACTGCCATGCCTCGGGGCCTCCCTCCCAAGCCTCGTCTGAAACGGGCTCACTGGTGTCCAAGACTTGCTGCCAACACAGGGTGCTGTAGGGCTGTAGGGGGCATCTCGTGGCCGCGCTGTGCCTCCTTAGAGGACAGTTCCCATCTATGGAAGACGCCTAAGGTGGTGTAGGTCTCTGTCTTCAAAGACTATTTCTCACTCACAGCCCACGTGCAACTTTGATTTCAGCGGTAGAGTGTGTGAGCCAATGCAGTGAAATGTCACAGGCCAGGTGAAAAGGCGAGAGACCTCCCAGACAGCCGACCTCCCTCTCCTCATTGGCCGGGTTGATGACCTTCTGAGTCTTCCCTTGGGCTCAGTCCCCCTCTAAAACACTTTGAAACGTGCTTGAAAAATTCACTTTATGTCTCCTGAAACGTGAGCGCCTAGAGTAAAGCCTCCGGAGGGGAAAGCATTGTTTTGTGAGGTCTGTGTCCGTGGTATTGCTCATGAATTAGGAAAAGTTGTTCTTTAGTTTCTGTCCTGTCGTTTTCCCCCAAGCTTTGGCACATGCTGAGACAGTGCAAGCATCCGCCACTGGCATTTGGCCGTCTCCAGGCTCCCGGCACTCACCTGCATGGCGCTCCATTGCAGCCCTCCCCGTGCGTGCGTCATCCGGCCTTCCACCCCATTCTCCTCCAGCCACTCCCTCCTCCTGACTCCAGGTGAGCACAGTGGGTGTGAGTGCATGGTGAGGGCCGTCTGCTTTATCTGGCAGGCAGTGGGGGCTGCTGCTCTGGTCTTTGGCATTCTGAGCTCAGGTGTGAGCCCAACCAAAGAGGAGGTGACGGTGGGGGGGCCCGTTGGTTCACTGACCGTGAGAACCCAGGATTCCCGAAGGACTCTTGGTATCCGCTCTATCGTCTCCCTGAAGCTCGGCCCCCCTTCCCCGACCACAGGCTGCACCCTGGATGCCCTCAACTCTTTCCTGGGTCCATAAGACACGGAGCCTTGGAAAGAAACATAAAGCAACAACTCCCTCGTCCCACACCAGAGCCTCAGACCCAAGGCAGGGCTATGAGACCCACACAGGCACACCCACCAGACAAGCAGAGGCACGCACATTCCACACCCGAAAGTCTGCTCCTGCACCGCCATGACATCCATCCAAATAAATCCACACGGGCAAAGGCTGCTGCGTCCGGCTGTATGCAAAGACGTACGTGTTACTGTACTTTTTAAAATGGTTATCTGCTCTCCCAGACCCTTCAACTGGGATCATCGTCTAGATAAGAGGAGATAATGACCACAAGTAAGTGGACCCAGGAGACGCAGCACCAACCACAGTGAAGTCCGCACCGGAGCACAGGACTTTCCTGCTTCGGGCCGTATGTATATGTCATGCCCATGCACTTGGTGGGTCGGTGGCTGCTGAGCTGGCCCCATCAGTCCTTCTGCAGCCTTGGGGTAGTGCTTCAGGCTGGTTGGTGTCCTCTTTTCTCTGCTTGACCCCTGGGATTCAAAGTCGAATAGTAGACACTTCCCTTCCCTCACCCAAGGCCTGGTCCTTACTTCTGCTCGAGCTTTCACTCCAAGGAAGGGTGACGTGGTTTGTTAGGGTTCTCCAGTGTTTGTCTGCTTCCATCTTCCTACTCCTGGAGTCTCGGAGATCCCACAATCGCGAACCCCCTGGCAGCCTCCTGGCACCTGGGATTTGCCCTTGAAGCTTTAGAAACAGCTGGGAATCCGCTCCTTGTCATACAGTCAAGTCCATTTCTAGACGAAGTCGCCCCGAATCTTCATGCGCTTGATGTCACTTTTGTCTGATTGGCAGATGCGTGTCATTGCTCTGGTTTCCGAGTTTGGCATGACAAATGCTGGGTTCTCCGGGCATGGTTGGGGGGCTTCCTTGCTGTTCCCCACTGGGCTCAGATTCCAACCATGACCGAGACAAAGCCAAGCCTTCTCATGCCACGTGGAAGCGTAGTGACAGCCTGGGGAGTGTGGAGGGGGCTGTCAGAGTTCCTAGTTACTGCCCTCCCTGTGTACCGAAGGGAGAGACCGCTTAGGGGACCTTCTCTTCTCTGTAATATTTCTAGTCCTTCCCAGTCTTGAGTTTGTGTGGACTTCTCATATCACTCATTCAGCTCCCAGATATTCACTCCAGTCCTTCCTGGAGCGTCATGAAATTAGACACCTGGACTCATCGGCAACCCCACCCACTCTTTGAATTGGGACAGCAGGAAACCCCTTATTACTGATGTGATCTTACCATCTTAAATCAGTCCTTTCTTTCAAAAATACATGACACTTTCACAGCCATATTTTAGCATCAGGAAAAGCCATGCTTACAGGTTTTGTCTTCAGAACTGTGTGTGTGATGCCTAACGTGTAGGCCATATTAAAAGGTGAACGCACTAAAGGATCAACCCAACCACCTTAGATGGTCTCCATTTTGACCCTGTTGCCCATGGAGAGGTATCTGACCCTTTGGCTCTTTTGCCCACGTGGTCCAAGATTGTCTGTAGCTCAGGAAGCTGGACTGACCCCATATCTTGAAAGACAAGACCAGGAACCAGGGCTGAGGCCGGGACTCTCATTCAGCCTTCTCATGGTCAGGCTGGACCTTCACATACTTATTTCAAGATGGCACCAGAACACACATTCTTTTTGTCTGTCTGTTGACACTGTCACTCTCTTTCATCAAGGTGGTCTCTTTCGTCAGGGCATACATGAAATTGGATGCTTCGCTGGGCTGTCTTCTCCCCTACCCCTGCCCCTGCCACAGAGCCATTTCTTAAGTCACAGTGGGAAAAGATGCCAAGACGCGCCATTCTTGTTTCATCATGTGAGTTGTTTAAGGCACGACTCGCATACGCCATTGGAGAGAAACAGCCCATCCTGGATCACCGTAACGTACGGATCAGTCAGTCATCCTCTAATTCAACAAAATTGTTTGTTCAACTTCTACCACACTGGCAAATACAGTCGGAGGCAAGGTGGGCACATTTATGCTCTTGTGGGTTTCACGTTCTACAGTGGGAGGAGGCGGATGGCTAATGTGAAAGCAAACAAAAATAATTCCGAGAGAGAAAAAAAACAGTAGAGAGAAAAAGAGCAAAGTGATGGGGTCGGGGCAGAGAAGGAGGGAGGGGAAGGGGGAGAGAGTGGGGGGACTGAGAGGGAAGAAAGAGAGCAAGGCTTGTCTGCCTCTCCTCCTCCTGTCACCCGTCACCTTCTGGGAAATTGCCACTTGCTGCCTGAGGACGGTCTGGTGTGGGATGGAGCAAGAAGGCCTTAGTCTTAGCTCTTGGATAAGCATGCAGTGCAGTGCTGAGGATGAGACATTGCAGTTGTTACAGTGCCTGGTTCTCCACCAAAGTCCGAAGCCATTCCAGCAAGAGTGGAAGCAGAGGGGCAGGGGCAGGGGCAGGGGCAGGGGCAGGGTGAGGGCTGCTGCCCTGGCATCGAACTTGCCACATCCCTGGGCACTGGCTGGCTCTGCCCCAGCCCCTCCCCATATTGGTCCCATCTGTCGGGTCGCCAGGCCAACCAGGTCTTAAGTCAACCAGGTCTCAAGGAGGATAAGGGGGTTCAAGGACAGAGACTTGGCCCTCAGGGCACAGGTGCCATGGGGGTGCCATTGCTCTTGGTGCCAGCGGGCAGCTGCCTCTCCAGAAGCTCCCCCCGCGCTGAGCGCACTTAGCGACATCCTTCTTCAACAGCATCTGCTTTTAAGTAAGCAGCGATGCCTACACATGCCGTGATTCATGTAATTTTTGAGTGGTTACTTTGGAGCAGTTTGTCAATTTGCTCTGCCATACTGTTTTTTGATTGTTTGTTTGTTTTCCAGTGTAAATAGCACAGCCCACATAAATGAGCCAAACTCATCATCTGAGGATCTTTGATTATTCTTCCCCACTTATTTTACATCGACGTGCCGCCTGCTAGGAAGATAAACCCCCTCTTCTTTGCTCCCTCTGAGCCGGGCTCTCTGTGTTAGTTATACTCAGCCTTATCTGAGGGTTCCAGAAAGGTCTTAAATGATTGTTTGGGGTTTTGAAACATGCTACCAGCCCTTCCTTCCAAAGAGCAGGAAGCATGGAGCTGTGTTTCTGTGTTCCTGGGTTTAGAGCTTGTATTTGGATGTAAGGTGTGACTAAAACAGGTCTAGGCAGAGAACCTCTGTCTTTTAAATCACCCCAGCCATCAGTCAAACAGAAAGAAGGAGCTTCTTCTGACTCAAACCATTCTAGAAAGGTCTCAGCTAGTGAGCACGATAGCCAGTCTCCAGAGTTCATGTGGGTTGTTCTGTGACCAAGCCATCCCTAGGTAGGAAACTTAACTCGTCACACTACCTCCCTCTATGCTGAAGCCCGAGGGAACATGGGAACAGTCCCGCTTTGTCCGAGGAGCGGCCCCACCCCGCGCCCCGCCTGAAACACAAAGCAGCTCCCCCCAGAACATCCAGCCTCGTGCAGAAGCCCTCAAATGTCCCGTCTTCCATCTTACTTCACTTTGGTTGAGTAGGGTTAAACACATAGGCCACAGCTGACTGTGGCCCCCAGAATATCCAGGAGCAAGACAGGTAATGTTAGTCTTGGGGTCCCTAAGGCAGTAGAGTGTGAGGAGCGAGGCTCTCTCCATCGATTCCCAAACACAGCAGCCAGGCGTCCCCACCCCACACCTGCAAACACATAGCCCATGCCCCATTGTAAAGGTGACTGAAGAGAATGGTCAACTCGGTGGTGACGGGCCTGTCTTGGAGCTCAAAGTGTGAAATGCATCCTCCCTGTAGCTCCATTGCCTTTTCTTCTTAATGGATTCACTGCTAAATGTTCTAAGAGTTACTGTACATAGAATCAAGAGAGCAGTTTTGAATGAGCCGTAAATCTAAGTCATATGTAAGGGGCATAATATAAATTGGGCCAAGCTTCCCCATCTGGGACACACACGTTTCTAGAGTTTAAACATTAGTGAGTAATGGGGGAAGGGAACAGTGACTGTCTGTATTAATGGCCATATAAATGATCTTCTCCTGTAAGCTGGAACCAGAACCTACATGTGCCATAGATAACAGTCGATTAAATGGGTTAATGTGCTAAGCCAAGAGAGTTCTTAAGACATGTGCATGGGACTGGATTAATTCTTGCCAATATCTTGGATTCCATAGTAAAACATCTGTTGAGTTGCGGGCAGCAGGAAAAGATGCAGGGAGCACCAGACTGTAGGAAGTTCTCCTTTATTCAAGTTCATTAGTTCTGTCTGGTGATGCTCTCTTCAAACAGAATCCCCTGGAGACCTAGGTTTTCATGTTGTGATTCCACACCCAAATATTTGCAACACGAAATAACAACTCCCTAGAGACTTCAGTCTTGCATGGGTGCAGGCAGCTCACAGTGGTTAGCTTTGGTCAGAGTTCGTCATTTCTGCAACAAAATTTATTAGTGTTGATGTTAATAGCCTCTGGGTTGGCAAACTGGCAGTTCAGTCTCGTCTTACTGAATTTGGCAAGTTCTTGTACCCAGAAAATTAAGGATAGCTTTGGCCATGGAAGGAGCAAGAACACTATGCAGTCCTAAGCTCTATTTTTTTTCTTTTTGACATCATTGTGTACCGTGAAGACTCACAGCCACTACTAATGTGGCATGGGGGACATATTGAGGCCCCCCAGCATAATTGTTTGAAATAATCGTACAGGGAACTGCAGGGACAAACACCATTGAACCAATCCCTGGGCCGGTGTTTCATTTCCTAACAGAATGATCCCATTCCTGTTCACTCTTCAGTTGTCCCAAGCCAAAAGGGAAAATTTGAAAGCCACTGTGACACCCCAACCCTAATTTCCAGGCTTTGGAGGGCTCACCTGGGGCATGAGGGAGAAAGGGCTTTGTTGAAGTCTCAGGCTGCTGAGAGCCAAGTGTGTGTATAGGAGCAAGCCGATGGCATGGCTCTTGACAAGGTCTTCTAGAGGGCAGCAGCTGCTGCTCCCAGGGGAACCCTCTCCTTCTGCCTCCACAGTCTATTCTGGGGTGGAAACGCCATTCTCTTATTATTTCTCTCGCATACGTGTGGATTTCTAATACCAAGCTCTGTGACTGCCTAGACCACTTACGGTCTATGAAGCAATATGGGAGTCTCTTTCTTGAGTGTGCAGCAAGTCAACATGAACTTGACCCTAGAAACTATGGGGAGCAGGATTCTCTAAGGTGCTCTTAGATATGGTGTCACTTCCACATACAAGCACAATTCTCCCAGTTAAGGGACTGGAAGACAAGCAGAGAAACTGGTTTCGAAAAGCCCAGGGGCGTGCCAGACAGGGTGTCTGGCCACATCCTCTTTGGATTTAACTGCCACAATCTATCTGCAGACGTTTTTTATTCTGTTTCTTGTCTTTCCGTCGTGTTTGCGTTGCTCCCTCTGAAGCCAGAGGGTGAAAGGCCCTGGCAAAGTTAGTTATCAGTCAACTGATGATGACTGTGGTCCTTAAAGGTGAATTCCCAGCCTGAGGTGACACACAGAGGCTCTGCGAACGTCTCAGGATCTGTCACATGTCATGTTGCCTGGTTTGAAGACGGAAGAACAAAGTCCACGTCAGTTTCTGCGCCTTCTAACAGTGTGTTGATGTGAAACATTGGGAGCTGGCAGAAACAGGTGCCTAGTTTGCAGCACCAAATAATGGTCTTCTCAGAGTTTTTCTTTCTTTCATTTTTAAAAAATTTCCTCTTCTGACAGCCCGATTTGGATCATTCCCTCTCTTTCTTTCCTGAAGAAACAGGATGGCAGGTGCTGGAGCCCAAAGCAGGGCCACCCTCCAGCTAAAATGATTTTAACGGAAAGGAGAATGACAGCAAAGCCTCACGGGAACTTTAATGGCCTTACCAATGACCTTTACTAACTTACCATTGGTACCTGGATTGGTGAGAGACGAGTGGGACTAAAAGCCAGGGTCAGGTTGCTCCACGTATTTGCAGAGCAGGAGTCCCGGGAATGTGAGTTAGACCCAGAAAGGATTGCACTGGGCATTGAAGGAAGCGTGAGGCCATGCACTGATAAAAAACTTTTTAGAGTCTTTTACGTTATTTTTTCAAAAAAGAGCCACATTTACTGCAAACCGTTTAGAAAATGCCAATAACCAAACAGAAGGGAAACGTCTGAAACCTTCCAACTGTTTAATTCTGTGGAAACTTCACCAAAGGCTGAATGCATGGGGACAAGTCCCAGAGATGTCACCATGGTTAGCACCAGGGACAAGTCTGGCTCCAATGTGTGTTTTGTGAAGTCTGATTCTCTTTCAACTGCATCTTTGCCGGCTGAGCTTGTCATGCGGTAAACTTCCCATTGATCATTAGAGTGTCCGTGTTCAGTGGAAAAGGCGGTCAACCATTTGGATGTTTGACTTCTCTCAACATCAAGCATTGGCCATTGGGCACATCTGGGCATTGGTGTGGAATACACAGGATACTCAGAGAAACATCCAAATTATTGACTGGCTTTTTCCCAAGGGGCATCTATCTAAGAGTGACAGACCTGAGAAATAGGAGGACGCAGGTCCAAGTTGATGCTCCTAGTGTGTTCAGATAACTCTTGAATTCACCGGGTCTCATTGCATTGATTTAAAGATGGAGTCCCTCGTCCCCTCCTCCTCCTCCTTCTCAGCTCGCCTATGGAACTAGAAATTCATGAACCCGAAGCTGAACCACGAGACAGGAAATTCAACAGCAACGGCCACGTGCCTGTTTCTTCACAGGTGTTAGAACTTTGTTTCCCCCAGCCCCTTACTCATGTATACCAAAACCATGTTTATTTTCATTTTCCTAAATTATTTTCTGATACAATAAACTGTTAACTGTTTATTTATACTTTTACAAGAAGTACTTGTTACTTTTCAAAAGGAAAACAAAAGCCTCTCTGTTTCCATGTTCTCCGTGTATCTATACCACAGCTGTCTGTATAGACATATTTATATATCATCTTCCTGAGAGAGTTAACCTCTTGTAGTTTCACGTTATGGTTCTTTTCTTTAAATGCATATCATAATCATGTTAATAAACCAAAAAAATGACACAATATATGTGTGTGGGGGGCGGGGGGCAGGTGGCTGGGTGTGATTTCCTTACAGGTGAACTTTTATTCCAGATTTTTTTAAGTTGTTTCTGTATTTCAAAGCTATGTATTTGGAAAACATTGTAAATGAAACACCTATATTAACTTTCCTGTGTATATTTAGTACTCTGATGTTGCTATTAAAAAAACATAATACGAGAAAAAAAAAAGAAGAGAAAAAAGAATGAGCATGAGTGTAGGCCATGACCTCATAAGGACTTATTTTTATGTTATTTCTTTGTTTATTTTTTAACAGTATTACCTGAGAACCCCCTCTAAGAACATGGGCGTTGTTTCCATGCCTGTGGTTCAGAGGCCAAGATTTCCTCCCTGAATCTTCATGACTTCCACACCAGTGCTTTGCCCAGTTAAACAACTCCAAAAACACTTTGGGGTCTCCGTGTCTGGGCCCTGGGGTTGCTTTTAAGGGAGTCTGAGTTAACCAGGCAGGGTCTACCACACTGGATCTGAGACCACACAGGCCCAGAAGCTCAGGGTTAGGGGGATCCAGCAAATGTCTTACAAAGGTTTCCTGCAGAGGAAGCCGTGCCCTGGGGCAAAGGCAGCCCCAAGGTCTGTAATTCTGTGCTGGTGCCAAGGCAGGACATTCCAAAGGGCCTCCAGGATCAGAGCCAGGAGACTCCTCACACACTCACAATATTTGCAGAGTGCAAAAGAGAGCCGTGTCCACTTCAGACATGCTGGGATCAGGCAGAGGAAGTGGGAGCAAGGCCCCCGCCTCTAAGCCAGCAGTTCTCAATGTGGGGAGATCCCACCGCGCCCACCCCCAGCATCCGGCAATGTCTGGAGACATTTCTGGTTGTCACAGTGGGGACAGGGATGCTACTGGCATCAGTGTGAAGAGGCTACCATGCTGCTAAGCACCCCACACAGCACACAACAGCCCCGGAACACAGCCATCCAGCCCCAGAGGCTGAGGTTGAGAAACTCGCCCCTTAGACTGGGTGGGATGCTGCACTTGGCTTTGCACTTCATGGAAGCAGGATGTCTTTTGCCCTGATGTGGACGTAAAGGTGGAGCCTTCACATCAGCTGTGCCTGAGCCGGCTGGAGCTAAGCCTCGGGGTATGAGAGCAAGGCTGCGGGGTAGCCTTGTGTTCTAGTGAACCCTGCTCTCAGCCCCAGGTCTGCTCTACACCTGCTAAGCACCTTTTAGCCTGTCAGTGTCTTGTCACATATTTGAAATTACCTGAACATATCACCAAGGTCATATGCATCATCCATGTATGACTTTGCCCCATTTGCCAAATGGGGCAGACCAAGCAACACAAGGTCATGGCTGGTTAAGGGTCCCTAGGCCAGGAAGGGGGTCCCAGTGGACCCAGACCTCACCTAACCCACGTCGGCTCCAACCACAGCCTCACACACCTCCGGAGACATCTCCGGCACATGGTTATCTGCTCTCTTTCTTTTCTTTTCTTTACTTTCTTTCTTTTTTTCTTTCTTTCTTCTTTTTCTTTTTCTTTCCTTCTCTTTCTCTCTCTCTCTCCTCTTTCTTTCTTCTCTTTTCTTTTCTTTTGAGACAAGGTCCTGCTGTATCACCCAGGCTGGAGTGCAGTGGCACAATCATAGCTCACCACAGCCTCAAACTTCTGGGCTCGAGCAATCCTCCTTCCTCGGCCTCCTGAATAGCTGGGAATACAGGTGTAGGCACCACACCCATCTAATTTTTAAACTTTTTTATAGGAACAAGGTCTCATTCTGTTGCCCAGGCTAGTCTTGAACTCCTGACCTGAAGCAATCCTCCTGCCTCAGCCTTCCAAAGCACTGGGTTTCAGGCATGAGCCACCACATCTGATCTGGCCCCTCTTCTTTCTTAAAGCCATTGTCAAGGGCAAGGACTAGTCATAGAAAGATGAGGGGGAGAGGTGAGTCAGAGCCACGGTCACGGTTTTGGTCAACACCAAAAGCTGACCTGCAGGTGGGAGGCCACGCACCCCGAAGGCCGGCAGAGCAGGAAACGCGCAGCCTCGGCCACCTCCAAGACACGGGAGTGAACGCAGAGCCGAGGCCTGAACGCAGAGTGAAGCGCCTTCCTTACAAGCCTGGAAAAAGCAGCGTCTCCCCCTAATTAGCTCTGGAGAGCAGGTAGCGCTCCTCCCCAGCCCCCATCCCTCACCTGCCACAGACTCGATGGGCAGTGTACCGGGTGCCTCATCCAGCACCAGGCGCAGGGTACTGGTGACAGTGGCACTTGGTTCCAACCTTCTCGGCATCCTGCGGTGCCTTCGTCACCCTCCTGATCCCCATCTTGGGAGCTTCTGCTTGTTCTCGAAGCCAGGGGCAGGCAGAGGGCCAAGGTGACCGCCGGCTCCCCAGGGCACACCCCCTCCTGAGTCAGTGAGGGGCTCGATGTCCTCAGCCGCACTGACAAATGGGATACGTAACTGTCTCTAACAAGCAGAAAAAAAACCATACCACTTTGGTCATTTAACTGATTTAGACAAATCAACAGCCTGGATACCATTAAAATAAACTCAATTTGCTCACCAGTGAGAGGGGGAAATTGGAATTCTAGTATCCATTTGCTAGTGCTTAGAGTGCTTGCCTTTGAACTGAAGCCAATACAATAAATACGGGGTCCCAGTGTGACTAAGTTTGGCAGAGCTGCGTGCGGTGGGCTTCAGAACACACAGGCAGAACAGAAACCCTGTGCGCGGAACAAGGCTGTGGGGCCTTCTCTCCAGCATGGTGAAGGCGGGCTGGCCATCGGGAGGGGCTGAGCCAACTGCGGGTTCTCCCCAGCAACTGTCCCTACGAACTGTAGGGGGTGGGCATGGAAGGCAGGAAATAGGATTCTGGGGAGCGAGGGGCGCCCCACATCCCTCAAGTGAAGACCATGCAATAGGCTGAGAGTCAAAGGTACACGTTGAGTCTTCTCCAAAAACCAACTGGAAACAAAACCCCAGGCTGGTGCCAAGCTGGGAGAGACCCTGGGACCCTGGATCCTGTTAGTCTGCAGATGCTGTCTGCGTTTGTCGTGATGGGTAATCGGTGCTTGTTCAAACCGACACACCTCCTGTGCTTTATTCAGGGGCGTTCGCTTCAGAGCTCAGAAACGAAGTTCTAAGGTGTGAGGACAGGTTCCTTCAGGACAGCGGTTCTCAGGGGACGACTTCCTGCCCAGAGAGGCTGAGCGCCACCTGGGGACATTTGGGTTGTCATAACTAAGCAGTAAGAAGGGCACTGACATCTCGAATTTAGAAGCCAGGGATGTCATCCCACACCCCGTTCTTCACAGGACAGTCCCACCACAAAAACAATCCGGCCCCAAATGTCAACGGTGCTGACGTTGAGAGCAGTGTTCTCGGAGATGCTTCCTGCAGAGGGCCATTGTGAATCAGCGCTGCTCATCGGGTCTTGCCCAGGCCAGCAGCTTCCTTAGGGCTCAGAGGGTTATCTGAGGAGGCAGAGTGCGAGCTCTCCTTTCCCAGGTTTGTGCTTTGTCTGGTTTGGTTTGGTTTGAAGCCTGGGTGTATTGGTTTTCTACGGCTCCTGTAACAAAACAGCACAAGCTGGTTGGCTTAAAACCAGGAGAATTTATTGCATCATGGTTCACAGTTCCGTAAGCCAGCAGGCTGAGACCCAGAGGCACAGAGCTGGGCACCCTCCGAAGGCACCGGGGAAAGGTCTGCTCCAGGCTTCTCTCCTGCTTTCAGTCGGTACTTGGCATGTGGCAGCCTCACTCCAACCTTCACACGGCACTTTCCCAGTGTGTGTGTGTCTCTGTCCACATTTCCCTTTTTAATAAGGACACCAGTCGTAAGGATTGGGGCCCAGCTTTCTCCGGTGGGACCTCATCTTATCTGTCCAGACTGTTCTCCATGTGCCCTCTCCTCCAGAGTTCTCTCCGTCTTAACGAATGGCACCTGCAATGTCCCTATTTCTAAATACGGTCACATTTGGAGCTGCTGGGGGTGACAACTGCAGCATGTGCCTTTGGTTCAGCGGTGGCGGGGAGCGGGGAGGTTGACACAATTCAACCCACGACACTGGGGAATCAGAGATGCCATCGCTTGTATTGAAACCTGCCCCACTTTTCTCTGTTCTGCATCTATCCTGAGAAAACGCGAAGGACCTCAGGCAGCAAGGGGTGTGGAGTGCTCAGAAAGGACATTCACATTCCTTCCCCTCCTCGGGCTGAAGCTAGGGGGGCTCGTCCAGGAAACGGGATGGTGGTGGCCTCATCTTTTAACCCAAGGCAGCCGGGCTTCAAAAGGAGAAGCAGCTTCTTCCTAAAGTGACTGTCCCCAGAACAGTGTCTGTGTTTTGGTTTCAGGTTGCCAGATAAAGGTGAAGCGGCTGCCGCGGTCATATGCTGTCATAAAACTCAGAAAAAAGGAGGGCAGGGGAAGCAGAATGCATAACTCCCTGCACAGACAACAGCTGCAAATGCAGAGCTTCGCCTCTTTTTTTCCCTGCTTTATTTGCATCTGTGATTTCTTATTTCTGTTTCATTTCTTCCCTGAATTTCTGAGCTTCCAATCTGGCTCTGGCCCACTTCATCCGGCAGCATGAAGACTGCCCTCCCCAGTTAGGATCTGCCACACCGCCAGAGGGAAGGGGGCCGCGCCGCTGGGGAGACACTTGGCCCCCTGTCTGTGCCCCAGCGGGCTCTGAAGAGCGTTCCTTCACCTGCTCACCCTTAGCAAAAGGGTCCGGGTTTGCAAAGGAAGCCTGTTATCTCTCCAGACTCCGTTCTCTCTGTGCCCTCTTCCCCAAAGTTCTCCCCATGTTTTCTAACTCTTCAGCCTTGAACTTGGCAGAAAGGATGCAGCAACATCTCTGCCCCCTCCCCCACCCCACGGCTGGTTCTCTAGGCTGGCAGCGTTCCTAGCAGTGAGGCTGTAGGCACTAATGCAGGAGGCGGGGTGGGATGGAGAGGAGTCAGCCTCAGCAGCGGGGGCAGAGTCTGGTGCTGGCACCTCCGCGCGCAGCCAGGTCCAGAAGCCTGTAGGTCCCCAGAGTGTCCTTGCTGCTGGAGACAGCAGGCTCAGTTCACTTGTTCTCTGTGGAACTCTTTGGAATGTGTGGCCCTCCTGCTGATAGTTTTATAGACAATCACCCAGAGTGTCGCCGTTGAGAGCAACTCTGTGCAAACCATCTCTCTGCAAAGCTGCAAAATAATGAGCTTTTGATAATGACACTGAATGAGCCGTGGACACAGACTAGACCTTCCTGGGACCACAAACCACCTCCCATTGATGGGTCCCATTAATACCTGCAGGCCTCGTGTCATCACCAGAGGCAGCGGAGTGGGGAGAGCATCCTCAGGCTTGAGAACACGTGGCGTTGATTTCATTAAAACTGTGCACCAGGACGGTTCCACCTGAGACCTGGGTTACCTCATATCCTCTCCAAGTCGGCAGGGGACCCCACATTATGCTGGATTGCTTTGGATCAGGGACGAAAAACAATAATGGAGCCATATTTTGGGCATCCGGCTGAGCTTTGTTCTTCCTTTGAGAAAGGAAGCCAAACCGAAATCTCCCCAAAGATGAGGCAGACACCTGATTTCCTGAACCAGACCCTTGCTGGCTTGGACACTGTGCCCTGTGGCTGAGTCATGGCTGGGGAGTGAGTGTGTCTCAGCCCAAGATCTCATATCTGATAACATTATGCAGGAAAATAATGAGAACCATTGAAAGATGTTGCTCACTTTGGGACTGAATTGCCACCTAAATCAAACTGACAGTGGGCAGGGGGCTTGTGGAATGAAATTAAGGAGGAAGCTGTATTTCAACTGGGAAATGCTAGGTGCTCTCCAGGAGAGCTAGGCTCCTCTAAATGAAATACAACCCTGAGCTCCCGTTCCATCCTCTGTGATTTATCAGAACCGAGGAGGCTCATTTGAATGGTTCCGAATGTTATTTTCAAAAGCAAATGAACATCTCATTCTGGAATCAAGACACAGGAAACTGTCTTCGGAGGATCTGGTACTGGGAAAGACAGGAAGCGGGGCTGGGTTCTGTGTGCTGTCTTCTACATTCAAGCTCCAGTTCAAGGCAGGCTGGAGGAACACGTGGAGGATGGGGACCCTCAGGTCTTGGTGGGGTGGGGGTGACACCTAAGGCTTTTCCTCGAGTGTTCATGGCCATTAGATTCGTCTTCTGTGGTCAGTGTGTGGTGGATAAGGGGCCAGAGGCTGAGGAGCAAGAGTGAGACACCCAGGGAAATGTGGGAGACACCAGCCCAACTCAACCCCCGCCCTTCCCCCGGTGGGGCCCAGACCACACGCCGTGCGGGTCACTCCTTCCCCTCCTCTTCCTGCCTGTCCAGTCCCAGGTGGCAGAACCGCCACTGTACAAATCAGAATCTTCACTAGTTGTACTAAAAAGGAGGCGAAAGATGATGGCCTTTCAGCTTGATACGGTTTGGCTCTGGGTGCCCACCCAAATCTCACCTTGAATTATAATCCCCACGTGTCGTGGGAGGGAGCTGGTTTTCTACCCGTGCAGGGCCACTGGGAGGAGCAGCAGGAAGATACGGGCTGATGTCCTCCATGGAGCATTTGCATCCAAAACCCGGGGGCTGGTATGTCTCCGCTTCTCCTCACCCTCTTTCCACACGCCACCTTTTCTCTGTGTTCTCTCCTCCCTTCTCCCTCTCCCCCACCTACTGGAATCTCACCTTCGCTGCTTTGAATTGGGCCTGCCTTTTAGAGCTTAAAAAGGGACGCCCTAACGCCTCCTTGAGTGGAACCTCTCTGCTTCCCCTCTGGGCTTTGCTAGGAAGACACAGTGTACCTGCTGGGGAAGCTGCTGGACGGGAGGAGGGGAAAAGTGGACGCCTTGAAGCCGGAGAGCCTGCAGCTTTGTAAGGAGACGTGAGTTTCCTCCTCCTCCTCCCTGGTGGCATCACGAGGGCGCAAGCCCTTCCAGACCGTAGACCCAGCACCACGTGGATGGCTCGCATTGCCTCATTTATTCACCACACTGTGAAGCAGGCATTAGTATCATCCAGCTCTACATACAAAGAACCTGTGTCAGAGAGAGGCTGAGGAACTGCCCTGGGTCACACAGCCTGGCTTCGGCCAAAACAGTCCAACCTCAGCGCCCACCCACTTCCCCTCACCGCTAAACTCCCAGCCAAAGACCCACCCAAAAATGACAGGTGCCATGGTGGCTGGGTGGCTTCTGGCCTAGTCCTCTACAAGAGGGGTCTTTTCCCACCAGCATTCTTTAAGAACTTGCAAGTTCTGGGAAGAGTATCATCGGGAGAAGGAGGGAAACAGAGTCACATAAGCAATACAAGACAGCATGTGATTCATGCACGTAAAAGTTACAGAGGAGAGTCTATGGCCATACCACCCTGAACGCGCCCAGTCTCATCTGATCTCGGAGGCTAAGCAGGGTCGGGCCTGGTTAGTACTTGGATGGGAGACCGCCTGGGAATACCAGGTGCTGCAGGCTTTAAAATAATAATAATAATAAATTTTTCTTAAAAAAATTAAAAATATAAATATGTTACAGAGGAGAGAGCCTGGGAGCCCCGAGAGTGGATGGAACCTACCGGCCAAGTGACTAGGGGCCCCACGGGAGGGGAGGATGCTGCTCCTTCCCTCCATAGGACACGCCATGCAGACATTCGACCAGAGCAGTCAATGCCCCTCCAGGAAGGTCCCCAGGCACCAAATTTGTCCCTGAAGACCAGAGAAGAGGCTGGGCTCTGGTGGAGAAATCCTCCGTGAGCTTCGTGATGGCCCCCGCGGTGGAGGTGGGACCCCTGAACAAGCCGTTTACTGGGCTGCTCAAGCCACTGTGTCTACCTGCTGCATCCAGACAATGCTTCATCCGATGCCCCCACCTCCTGTCTTCCACTCTCCTCGTCACCTTGGCTGTGTGAGATGCCCCAGTGTGACCTGCTTGGCCTTTACACACGTGGCTGGCTGCAAGGTCAGGGTGTGATACAGTCGCCGGCTGTGAGCAGACAGCGCACGGCCCATGCCTGTGGCTCACCCTGCACGTCATGTCTGGAAGCTCCCTCTGGAAGCACAGGGCTCAGCTTCCCCAGAGGCTGCCACACTATGCCAGGTCATTTAAACCGAGGGGCAACCTTTGAGAGAAGGGAAGAAAGAAGGAGCTGTGGATAAATTATTCTCCTTTCCTCTCTCTAATGGATTGCTCCAAAGAGGGCATCACTAGGTGGTTTCTCTGGAGAATTCCAGCCTGACCAAGCCAAGGTCACTGGGAGGCTGTGGCCAGCACAACTCACCACCACCTAGCACTTGTTTTCCTCTACCCCTACTCCCTTTTCTCCAAACGGTTTCATTCCCAGGATGACACTCCCTGCAAGAAAGCATCAGCACATAAGTCCTGCAGGGCCTCATATTCGCACTAGGATGGAAAGGTATCCAGGGGCGTTGTGGATGGTCGTGACGTTAGGAAACTGGAAGAGCAGTCTGCCATGGAAGTCTGTCCAGGGTACAGTTTCTAAGAGGCTACTGGGATGGGTCAAGGCTGCGAATGGAAGGCCTCGATGCTGAGCTCGGACACTTCAACTGCATTCTGTAGACCAGCGGGGAGCACACTGGGTCAACTGGACAAGAGGCTTACTTTGGATTAGACGGTTCTCATGTTAGAGGGCGTCCCAGGTGGCCCAGATGTGCCCCACTTGGGCAGAATCACATCTTCAGGAGTAGAGGAGCCCTTTGTGCTTTAGAGCAAGGAAGTACTATGTACAGGGCTGAATCTGAAGAAAGAGATGCAGGCACTGGGTTAGGTGCGACGCTAGACCAGAGCCAGCACTCCGGAGAGGAACCTTGAGAACAGGCAGCCAGACCAACAGGCCACTTGAGGAAGACCCGTGGCCGAGGGGGAGGACGTGTGGGAGGAGCAAAACACATGGCTGTTTCCACCGCCATCTGGGGTCCTCACCAGGAAGCCAGGTGTCTGTCCTGGAAAATGTCCACACATGGCTGCTCGGAACCCAAGCCAGGGCCTGGAGGTGTGTATACAAGTCCCAAAGACAGTGGGACTGGGGAGGGGCAGAAGGTCTTATGGTGTGATCTGGGGAGGAAACAAACACCTGGATCCTGGCCAGGTCAAGACAGTCCCATTACCCCACACTCTACTCCAGGGTGGCTCACCTCTTGCCCACCACCCTCTGGACTCGATACAGCAGTCATCTCTGCCTGAAGCTGGCAGGAAGGCAGCAGATAGGAAGAAGACGCATGTGCTGGTGAGTGAAGACAGAGGAGCTGGAGCAGAGCACGGGAACTTCCCAGTCCTGAAGAAGGCAAGGGGGACCACCCAGACCCGAAGACACCAGCCCTGGGGAGGCCAGTGCTCCACACGGGTCAGGGATCCCCCATCAGAAATGGCTCTGAACCCTCCACGGTCTCCACCTCTCCCACATTGCTATGGTTTGAATGCTTTTTCCTCTGCAAAATGTTTTGTTGAAACTGAATCCCCAGTGCAACACTGTTAGGAGATACCGCCTCTTGGGAGGGTTTGGGCCATCAGGGTCTTCCCTCATGAATGGATTAACGCTTCTCTAAAAACGGCTTGCAGGGTGGGTGAGTAATTCACTCTTTTTGCTCTTCTGCTATGTGAGGGCACAACGCTCATCCCCACTTTCCCTCCCACTGACCATGTGAGGACACGGCAAGGAGGCTTAACCAGGTACCAGATGCTGGTGCCTTGACTTGGACTTCTCAGCCTCCAGAACCATGAGAAATAAATTCTGGATTTTGAAAAATACATAGCCTGTGATATTTTCTTGTTAACAGCACAAATGGATGAACGCACATGCTGTTCTGATCAAGCCTCACTAACCTGCACCCAGTCCATCTACACCACATCGTTATTGGGGTGCTCACCTCATTTCTTCTTCAGACTGCAATCTCAAATGTGACCTGCAGTATTCTCTGCACAAAACTTCCCATGGCTCCCTATTGGTCCAAATGCCTCAACAGAGCTCTAAACTCATTCATCTTCTTTCTTTGTGACAGTCCTAAGGAAGGGCTGAGGTTCATTTCATCCAGTCACCCAGGAACTAGACACCGTTTAAATCACTTTTTGCCAAAACAAACAAACAAACAAAAAAACAGAAAAGCAATCCCTTGGAAACTGACAACTGGTAGGGTGGGAGGGTATTTTATTCAATCAATGATAAAGCCAATTATTTCAGGAGCATTTCCATTTTCCCGTTGGTGAGGGATTCCCACTTCTGTTTCATCCAGGCTTTCTAGGTCCACTTCAGTTCTGGTCAAACAGCGGTTTTATCCCAAAGCTATCCTCTGGATGTCTCCTGTAATCTATACATAGTTTGAGGAGCTTACCAGAGTGAAACCCACCACTAAAAGGGGATTTCTTTATTTATCTTTTATTACGGTTTGGCTCTGGCTGGTGATGGATACAAGAATATCAAACATCACAGAACGCATACACACGGGTCCACGGAGGCATTGTAAGGCCCTTTGCCGGACACCCAGGAGGGGCAGCCTGTCTGCCTTCTGCTCAGCCCTTTCCTGCTGTGTTTTGGAAGCACTGGGAAGCATTCCACAGTATCCTGCCTGAGCTGGGGATTCCTTCCTGCAGTTGGGGATGCTGGGCTGAGCACACAAGAAAGAGAGTGCCCAGGAAGACCTTCCAATCCCAACTTCTAAAACTATGGTGGCGCAACGGCCAAATCTGGATGATATCTTTTATGGATGTAGCCTTTCTGTTAGCATCTAATAAATCCTCTGTTCACTTCTGAGATAAAGTGGGAGGGCCATTACTCTTGCTTTCAACACCCAGGTAAGATAACTCATACAGACTGGGACATCAGAAGAGAGCCAAAAAATAAGACTCCAGAGCCCAGCTATTTTCTGCCTATGAGAAGCCATTTTCTTTTCTCAAAAGCCATCAGATTAGATGTCTTTCTCCCCACCTTTCCAGCCTTTTTGGCCCCCTTCCCCACACATCCTACACTTCAACCCAGGGACAAAAGCTACTGTCCCCCATAACTTACTCTTCAGGGCTCACACTTGAGCTGTTGGCTCAGCATACATTTTCCTACCAGGAAAAGTATTTCATACTCTCTAAGATACAACTCAACTGACACTTTTCCTTCTTCCAGAACACTTCTATCCGCAACTTGGGTTCACTCAACCCCTGCCCTATCCTCCCACAATATTTGGCTGTGCCAGTCATACAGTACCCATTGCTGTTGCAGCAGTATCAGTGACACTGGAGCAGCAATGACAGTACCATCTACTGAGCATTTACCCTGTGCATACCTAGTGCAGAGTCTACCTTAACTTCAGCCTAAAGGGACAGCACAAGTGAGGTTAGCGGTCTGGTTATCTGTTGCTGTGGGATAAGTCACTCACAGCTTTGTTGCTTAAAACAAAAACAGCCAGGCGCGGTGGCTCACGCCTGTAATCCCAGCACTTTGGGAGGCCGAGGCGGGTGGATCACGAGGTCAAGAGATCGAGACCATCCTGGTCAACATGGTGAAACCCCGTCTCTACTAAAAATACAAAACATTAGCTGGGCATGGTGGCACATGCCTGTAATCCCAGCTACTCAGGAGGCTGAGGCAGGAGAATTGCCTGAACCCAGGAGGTGGAGATTGCGGTGAGCCGACATCGCGCCATTGCACTCCAGACTGAGTAACAAGAGCGAAACTCCGTCTCAAAAAACAAACAAACAAACAAACAAACAAACAAAAAAAAAAAAACAAGTCATTTTATTGTTTTATGTCCAGCTTGACTGGCTTCAGCTAACTGGTTCTCTCTCAGTGTCTCTCCTGTGGTTGCAGTGGATGGTGGCTGAGGCTGGAATCCTCTGACCACTCCCACACTCATGTGTAGAGCCTGGGCTTGGGAGATTCGAACAGCGGGAGCTCCTCCAGCATCTCTCTCTGTCTCCCTGTAGTCCCCCGTGAGCTTAAGTCTGTTCATCTCTAAAATATTAATGAAAATATAAAGTATCTCAGCAAATTGTTGTACAATTCAAGTGAGCAGGTAAACACTTGAAAATATCCGCTGATACAATGACAGTTGTTATCGTTGTCAAGAAGACTTGGATGATACAGAAAGTTTTCAGATACTGAAGAGCCATCATGGACATAAAGAACAACACTTGTCTACACTGGTTCAGGGAAGACTGAGACCAGTGGATAGAGGTTATATCGAAGAAGATTCTTGTGCAATCTCTAACAGTAAAATAGCTCAGAGATGGAACAGGCTGCCATGACCAGAAATAACTTCCCGGTTATTGAGTGGATTCAACACAGTCTGGCTGACCATTGCTTTGGGAGTGACAAAGGGGGTATCCACTCTAAATGGATGATTAGCCTAAGTTACCTGTAGGTTTTTTTCTAACTCTGACTTCCCATAAGTCTCTGAGTCTGTTCTGAATGAACTGATGGAACCAAGAACATACAACGTAGACATTACTCTATTTCTTCATCCAGGTATTCATTCATTCAAAAAATATTTCTTGATCATCTTGTGATGACCCGTCTTGTGCCAGGTTCTGTGTGGGAGGGTAGTAATACAACAGGTTCATTGCTGATACAGTAGTAATTATAGCAACACCATGAATATATGGGCTACAGGAACCTCATTCTAAAATCTAGTGGAGGATACAATTTCAAAACTGCAGTGAGAGAAATGGTCCACTGGGAAAGAAACCCAGGGTCCACCCAATCCCAACTGTGAAAAGGGAAGTATTTCTAAAAGAAGGTATACAGTTGATCCTTAAATAACTTCGGTTTGAACTGTGCAGGTGCATTTATACATAAATTTTCTTCCATTTCTGTCGCCTCTGAGATAGCATGAGCAACTACTTCTCTTCCTCCTCCTTAGCCTACTCAACGTGATGATGACAAGGATAAAGACTGGTAAGATAATCAACTTGCACCTGAAGAATAGTAAATGTATTTTTCTTCCTTATGATTTTCCTAAAAATATTTTCCTTTTTCTAGCTAACATTGTAGATACTGTTTGTAATACATGTAACATGCAAAATAGGTGTTAATTGTCTATTTGTGTTATCAGTATGGCGTCCAGTCAAGAGTAGGTTCCTAGCAGTTAAGTTCTTGGGGACTCATAAGTTATGCAGATTTTCAACTGTGTGTGTGTGGAGGGGGCACCCCTAACTCTCATGTTGTTCAAGGGCCAACTGTATTAATTTGAGAACTGAAGAATAAGTAGACCTTTGGAGACAAACTGTGGTTTGAGGAGTGGTTTGTGGGAGTGAGGAGGAGGTGTTGGAAAAAAGAATGAACCTAGAAGAGGGAATGTTATATGGAAAGATTCAGAGATAAGAAGTCATGGTGGAGGGGATGAATATTGTTCTTTATGTGCTCAGGGCACAGGATGTGAGGTGGGCAGGGCATGTTTGAAGCACCCTATTGATTTTTGAGGGGTGTTCTTGTGCCTTTGGTATATATGCTTTCATCCAGCCTCCCCCTACAGTTCCCATTTAGAAATTTTTTATTGCATTGATGGGGCTTGTCCTAGTAAGGGGGTTGCAATGGACATGGAGAGAAGGTAGTAGATTTAAAAGATCTTCAAAGAAGAATTGGCATGCCTTGAAACTAGAATTGATTAAAAATAGGAGCTGGGCAATTAAGTTAATGTTTAAAGGTGACCAAGATGTTGAGCTTGACAGACACAGGGGAGCTGGAAAGAAGAGCTGATGAGAAATGAAAGAGAAGGAATTCACTTTAGAACATGGTGACTCAGAGATAATGGCAGGGCAGGAAATGTCCTCTAGGGAATTACAAATGAGAAGCCAGACACTGAGTGACAGACTGGTCTGTATTTACTGACTCAAGAGTCAGTAGGAATATAAAGCTGTGTTTCCATCATGCCAGATAAAAGCAGACTTGTACTCCCATCATAAACAACTAGAAATCTGAATTTTTTTAAAAAAATGAAACACTGGGCAACTGGCAGTGTAAGACTGTTCTCCCTAAGAAAAGGGAAACAGTGAAGCACATCCTTTCTGCCTGGTCACATTTTTCAGTGTGGCATAGAGAAGGGGAACCCGAGGAGACAGTAACAGTCTCACTGAGGGGAAGAGACAGAGCCTGGAGTTTGGGAAAACTGAGACTGGAAGATCTGGGGTCAGACACTGGAGCAAGGAGAATCATGTTGAAATAAAGAGCTTTAGAAATCTGCATAGAGATTCTCAGGAGTCTACTGCAGAATGCTAGACCTCAAATGCATAATGTACAACTCCATAAGACTTTGTAAAGAACTACCAAGGAGCTTCAGGATGAACAACTCCTGAAATCCTGAGTTCTGATCGGCCAGAATAGAGACACTTTATTTAACACTTGTGCCAGTCAAGGGACACCACAGAGTTATGGCTTATTAATAGGACTACAGATTAAAGGCTGCTATAGACTTGTCTTAAAAGATATTAAAAATAGATCTTGGAGGCTGGCCACAGTGGCTCATGCCTGTAATTCCAGCACTTTGGGAGGCCAAGGGGAGTTGGTCACTTGAGCTCAGGAGTTCGAGACCAGCCTGGGCAACATAGTGGGGCCCCGTCTTTACAAAAAATACAAAAATTAGCTGACTGTGATAACATACGCTTATAGCCTCGGTTACTTGGGAGGCTGAAGTGGAAGAATCAGTTGAGCCCAGGAGGTTGAGGCTGCAGTGAGTTGTGCTGATGCCACTGCACTCCGACACGTGCAACAGAGAAAGACACTCTCAAAAAGGAAAACAAAGCAGACACATAGATGTCAAAAGGATCCACAAGTAACCTAACTTTGGCCAGAGCAAAACTCAATGTACTCTGAAGGATAAAAAAATACAGACACTTAAAAATGTAATAATCAAAATGCCTACCATTCAATAAAAAATTAGTAGACATGAGAAGAAGAAAGATAATGTGACCAGTTATGCAAAGAAAATTAATTTTACAGAAGCACACCCAGAAATTACAAAAACAATGGAATTAATCGACATGGTCTTTAACACAGTAACTATAAGGCCAGGCACGGTGGCTCATGCCTGTAATCCCAACACTTTGGGAGGCCAAAGTGGGTGGATAACTGAGGTCAGGAGTTTGAGACCAGCCTCATCGACATGGAGAAACCCTGTCTCTACTTAAAAAAAAATACAAAAATTAGCCAGGCGTGGTGGCACATGCCTGCAATCTTAACTACTCGGGAGGCTGAGGCAGGAGAATCACTTGAACCTGGGGGGCAGAAGTTGCGGTGAGCCAAGATTGTGCCATTGCTCTCCAGCCTGGGCAAGAAAAGTGAAACTCCGTCTCAAAAAAAAAAAAAAAAAAAAAAAAGCAGTAACTACAGACATGCTCAAGGATTTAAAGACAAATATGAAAACAATGAGAAAAATAGAAGATATTTAAAATCACTCAGTGGAAGTTCCAGACCTTAAAATATAAAGTATCTGAAATGAAAAATTCCCTAGATCAACTTAACAGCAGATTATGAGTAAAAAGTAAAGATCAGCGAACTTGAAGCTACAAAAGTAAAAATTACCCATTTGAGACACAGAAAGAAAAAAGATTAAAAAAAAAAAAAAAAAAAGGACAAAGTCGTAGTGATCTGTAGGGCAAACTCAAGCAGTGTCCCATGTGTGTAATTGGAAGCCCAGAAAGAAAGGATGCAGAGGGGTCAGATAAATATTTGAATGACTAATGAGTGAAAATTTTTTTCAATTTGAAAATAAAACCCAAAGATCTGAGAAGACACATATATCCATCAGGATTAACATAAAGAAAACACACAAAGACACATCATCACCAAAATGCTTTTAAAAAAACCACACAGATAAAGAGAAAATCTTTAAAATATTCAGAGTAAGAAGACACCTTTCATACAGGGCCACAAAGATAATACTTACTACAGACATCTCATTGAAAACAATTCAAGACAGAAGACAAGGAAATGATATCTCTGAAATTCTGAATTTAAATAAAAGAAAACATTAAACCAGAAATTCTGTACTCAGAAAAAATATTCTTCCAAAGAAAGGGGCAATAAAAACTTGAAAAGACAACAGAAGCTGAAAAAACTCATGGTCTGCAGACCCGCATGAAGAAATATTCAAACTTTTGTAGCTGAAAGATGACACCAAAGGAAACTCAGATTCACACACACACAAAAACAAAACATAGAAATGGTAAATACGTGAGTGATGTGGTTTGGGTCTGAGTCCCCACCCAAATGTCATGTTCAGTTGTAATAACCAGTGTGAGAGGTGAAGCTAGTGGGAGGTGACTGGGTCAGGTGACAGAATTCTCATGAACGGTTTAGCACCATCTCTCCTTGATACTATATCATGAGTGGGTTCTCACAAGATCTGGTTGTTTAAAAGTATGTGGTATCTCTCAACCCTCACACACCTCGCTCCTGCTCTACGCATGTAAAATGGGCCTGCTTCCCCTTTGCCTTCTTCGATGACTGTGAGTTTCCCGAGGCCACCCCAGAAGCCAAGCATCGTGCTTCCCGTAAAGCCTGCAAAACTAAGGGCCAATTAAACCTCTTTCTTTTTTTTTTTTTTAGGGGTTAAAAAATGTTTTTATTATACTTTTAAGTTCTGAGGTACATGTGCAGAACCTGCAGGTTTGTTACATAGGTATACACGTGCCATGGTGATTTGCTGCATCCATGCCCACGTCATCTACATTAAATATTTCTTCTAATGTTATCCCTCCCCAGTCCCCCACCCCCTGTTATCCCTCCCCTAGCCCCTTCACCCTTACAACAGGCCCAGTGTGTGATGGTCCCCTCCCTGTGTCCAGGTGTTCTCATTGTTCAACACCCACTTATAAGTGAGAACATGCAGTGTTTGGTTTTCTGTTCCTGTGTCAGTTTTCTGAGAATGATGGTTTCCAGGTTCATCTATGTCCTTGCAAAGGACAGGAGCTCATCCTTTTTATAGCTGCATAGTATTCCATGGTATATATATATGCCACATTTTCTTTATCCAGTCTATCATTGATGGGCATTTGGGTTGGTTCCAAGTCTTTGCTATTGTAAACAGTGCTGCAATAAACATGTGTGTATGTGTCTTTATAATAGAATGATTTATAATCCTCTTTCTTTTTGTAAATTACCCAGTCTCAGATATTTCTTTACAGCACTGTGAGAACAGACTAGTACAGTGAGTAAACATAAAACATTTTTATTGTGACTTTTTAAAAGATAATTTACTATTTAAAGCAAAAAATATAGTTTTCTGCAGAGACTAAACAAATATAGAAGTGAAACATATGAGAATATTAATACAAAGAATGGTAGGGAAAAATAGAAGTTCGTTTTTGTCACGTTTTCATGTTACACATGAAATGGTATAATATTAGTAGAATTTAGACAAGGAAGAGTTGAAATGTGTATGGTAAGCCCTACATAAATAACAAAAAAATTAAAATAAAGAGGTATAGCTGAGATGGGAATAAAATAGAATACTAAAAGCTACTCAGTTAATCCAAAGTATGGCAGAAAAACATGGAAAATAAAAATTAAAAAAGCAGTTTCCGGCTTAGCTTAATAACAATTGAAAAACCGAACAAATGGGAAAAATCAGCAACTCTTCTTAGATCCATAAAAGAAGTGACGTGGCAAGAAAACCATTGCTCCCAATATCGGAGAGACAGATGCTAGAGACAGAAAATCACAACACAAGAGCGCACAAAACTCTGCAGATGCCAGGGACAAGGCAGAACCCTTAATCACCAGCTAAGGCCCTAGAGTCCACAAGTCTGAAAGATGTTTTTTTAGATCTAAGGTTTTCATTGGGCCCTCCCAGATTTGTGAATTTCAGCTCCTGGATAGAAAGTTCTAGTTAATGCCATAAGGCAAGAAAAGAAAAGTACACATATTGGGAAGGAGAAAATAAAACTGTCTTTGTTTACAGATAAAGTGTTTATGTAGAAAATCCAAACAAATTCACACACACACACACACACTGCTACAAATAATAAGTGATTATTGCAGGGATATAGAATATAAGATTAACATACAAAATTTAGTCATTTTTCTATATACTAGCAATGAACAACTGCAATTTGAAATAAAAAATACAATATCTTATATTAACACCTTCAAAATAAAATACTTAGATTGAAACCTAACAAAATATATACAAAATCTATATGAAGAAAACTACAGAACTCTGATGAAAGAAATTAAATACCCTAAATAATGGAGAGCTAGTCCATGTTCATGGATAGAAAAACTCAATATTATCAAGTGTCAGTTCTCCCCAAGTTGGTCTGTTGATTCAATGCAGTTCTGATCAAAATTCCAGGAAGTTATTTTGAGCGTATTGACAAATTGATTCCAAAGTCTATATGAAAAGGAAAAAGACCACAAAGAGCCTCTATTGAAGAACAAAATGGAAAGAAAGACACCACCCAACTTCAAGACTTACTGTAAAACTACAATAATCAAGATAATGTGGTATTGGTGGAAGAACTGACAAAAAAATCGGTGGAACACATGGAGAGCCCAGAAGTTGACCCACCTAAATATAGTCAGTTGATCTTTGTCAGAGGCACAAAGAAAATACACTGAAGAAAAAAATGCCTTTTTAACAAATGATACTGGAACAACTTGACATTCACAGGCAAAACAAAACAAAATAAAATAAAATCTCAACACAGACCTTACACTTTTACAAAGAATAACTCAACATATCGGATGCAAAACTATAAAATTACTGGAAAACAACATAGAAGGAAATTTACATTGCCTAGAGTTAGGAAATGACTTTTTAGATACAATACCACAGGCATGATCCATGAATGAAAGAACTCATAACCTGAATCTCCACCAAAATTAAAGATTTCTGCTATGTGAAGGATACTGTGAAGAGAATAAAAGATAAGCCACAAGCTGGATGAAAATATTTGCAAAAGACACATCTGATAAAGGACTGTTATTTAAAATATACAAAGAACTCTTGAAACTTGACATTAAGAAAATAAACGACTCAATTTAAAAATGGACCAAAGACTTTAGCAAACATCTCCCCAGAGAAGATACACAGATGGCAAATAGAATATGAAAATATTTTCCACATCATAGGTATTAGGAATGCAAACTAAAACAGTGAGATACCATTACACATCTATTAGAATGTCCAAAATCCAGAACACTGACAACACCAAATGCTGATGAGGAGGTGAAGCAACAGAAACTCTCACTGACTATTGTAAGAATGTAAAATAGCACAGTAACTTGGGAAGACGGTTCCATGGTTTCATGCTGAACACATTCTTAACATAGAGTCAGCAATTGTGCTCCTCGGTATTTACCCAAAGAAGTTGAAAGCTTATGTTTTTCACAAAAACCTGCAAATAGACATTTATAGCAGCTGTATTCATAATTGCCATAACTTGGAAGCAACCAAGATAATCTTCTAGTAGGCTAATGTGTAACTACTCTGTAACACATTCAGACAATGGAATATTATTAGCACTAGAAATAAATGAGCTATCAAGCCACAAAAAGACATGGATGAATCTTAAATGCATATTACTAAGTGAAAGAAGTCAATATGAACAGTTTACATACGTGCTATATAATTCCAACTATGTGACATTCCAAAAGACATGTCTGTGGAGACAGTACGATTATCAGTGGTTTCCAGGGGTTGAGGGGAGAAAGGGAGAAATAGGCAGAGGATTTGGGTGGCAGTGAAACTGTTCTGTATATATTGCAAAGGTGGATACCTATCATTGTAAGTTTGTCCAAATTTGTATAACGTACCCTACCAAAAATCAACCCCACGTAAACTATGGACTCTGTGATAATGATGTTTCAATGTAGCTTCATCAGTTCTAACAAATGTAGCATTTTGGTGGATGATATTGATAATGGTGGAGGCTACATAGGTGTAGTGGGCAGGGGCTATTTGGGAAATCTTTGTACTTACTGCTCAGTTTTTCTGTGAACCCAAAAGTGCTCTAAAAATAAAGTCTCTTTAAAAAAGAAAAGATGAAACATATGGAAAACAAACAGAAGGATAAGAGACTTAAACTTCACCATGTTGGTAATTACATTAAATGTAAATAGTTGTGATACGCTATTTAAAGGCAGAGATCATAGAACTGAAAAAAAAAAGGAAAACTAGTGGTCTGCTGGTAAATGTTTAACAACCAGCTCCCCAGAGGAATAAATGTGGGTTTGTGGTGTAAAGACTTTCACTGTGGTCAATGTAAACATACAAGGTGACATCTAACAGCTTGCAAAATTCCTGAAGATGTAACAATTAGCTCTTGTGAGCCAGTATGTGATTGCCCCAGCTGATCGCTGGTTAAAAACCCATCTATACACTGTTTACAAGAAACACATCATAAATATAAAAACACTGATATGTTACAACTATAAAAAATGATAAAAGATGTACCATGTTACTAACAATCATAATAATGTAATGAGTAGTTACATTAATTTCTGACATGTCAAATTTTGGTAAAAAGGATATTTTACACTAAGAAAGGGATCTACTTATCTAGAAGACATTATAGTTCTAAATAGTTATGCAGCTAATGACAGAACTTCAAAAGACACTAAGGAAAAACTGACAAACGGTTAGATATATTTGAAATTATATTGATATACTCCTTAGTATCAACAGGACAATTTGACAGGAAATCAGGGAGGATACAGAAGATTTAAACAAGACTCTCCATAACTTTGACGTTTTTGACGTTTTTTGAAAATTATATCAAACAACAAAATAATGTGTGTACCTATCAAGTACACATGCAGCATTCACTAATATAAGCCATGTATTGGGCCATGACACAAGTTTCAATAAATTTAAAATACTTTAAGTCATGCAGAGTATGAACTCTGATCACAATAAAATTTTATTCAAAAAGAAAAACAATAACATGTTTTGATTGCATCTAAACATTTAGAAACTAACACTCTCAAAAATTAGAAGAGACATTAGGAAATACTTTAAGCAGACTACAATAAAAACCTAAAGAGAAAATTACAAGAAGAATTAGAACACATCTGAAACTGCATCAGGATAAAAATGCAACATATGAAAATTTGAGTGATGCAACTAAAATAGTGCTTAGAGGAAAATTTAAGCCTTTGATTATTTATATTAGAAAACAATCAAGTTCTAAGAACAATGGTCTAATTTTTCACTTTAAGAATCTAGAAAAAATAGCCAGGTACGGTGGCTCATGTCTGTAATCCCAGCACTTTGAGAGCCCAAGGTGGGTGGATTGTGAGGTCAATAGTTTGAGACCAACCTGACCAACACGGTGAAACCCTGTCTTTACTAAAAACAGGCAAAAATTAGCCAGGCATGGTGGCACATACCTGTAATCTCAGCTACTTAGGAGGCTGAGGCAGGAGAACTGCCTGATCTCAGGAGGCAGAGGTTGCAGTGAGCGGAGATCACACCACTGCACTCCAGCCTAGGTAACAGAGTGAGACTCCATCTCAAAAAAAAAAAAAAAAAGAAAAAAAAAAGAAAAAACAATCTAGAAAAAACAAGAAATTAACTCAAAAGTAGTATAAAAAGTAATAAAAATAAGACTGAAAATCAAGAAGATAAAATATAATAAACAATAGAAATCAATGAGACAAAAATGAGTTCTTTGAAAATATTTATAGAAACTAGCAACTCTAGCTAAACAAATCATTAATAAGAACAGATAAGACAACATATCAGAATAAAGACGGGACACAGACCCTCCAAACATGAAAAAGGCAACAAGGGGGTATTAGGGACATCTTTAGGCCAAGATGATCAACAGTGTAGATGAAATGAGCACATACATTAACAGATACAAGTTACCAAAATTCATACAATAAGAAGAAATTTGGATAGCTCTATACCTGTTAAGTCAATTAAAAACTAAAAACTTTCTACAGTGAAGATGCCAGATCCAGATGGTTTCACACCTGTAAATAATAATAATGCCAGACCTGAAAAAGTAATACCCATTCCATGCAACCTTTTTCACAAAATAAAAGAATAAATTCTTACCTCCTTATCTATGAGTTGGAGCCAAACAACAGTTTACTAAGGAACACACACACACACACACACACACACACACACACACACACACACAGAGAGAGAGAGAGAGAGAGAGAGAGAGAGAGAGAGAGCAGACCAATATCTTTCATTAACATAGATGTAAAAATCTTTAATACAGCCAACAAACATATGAAAAAAAACTAATCATCACTGGTCATTAGAGAAACGCAAATCAAAACCACGATGAGATACCATCTCACGCCAGTTAGAATTACGATCATTAAAAAGTCAGGAGACAGCAGATACTGGAGAGGATGTGGAGAAATAGGAAGGCTTTTACAGTGTTGGTGGGAGTGTAAATTAGTTCAACCATTGTGGAAGATGGTGTGGCGATTCCTTAAGAATCTAGAAATGGAAATACCATTTGACCCAGCCATCCCATTACTGGGTATATATCCAAGGGATTATAAATCATTCTATTATAAAGACACATGAACACATATGTTTACTGCAGCACTGCTCACAATAGCAAAGACTTGGAACCAACCCAAATGCTCATCAATGATAGACTGGATAAAGAAAATGTGGCACATATACACTATGGAATACTATGCAGCCATAAAAAGGGATGAGTTAATGTCCTTTGCAGGGACACGGATGAAGTTGGAAACCATCAGTCTCAGCAAAGTAACACAAGAACAGGAAACCAAACACCACATGTTCTCACTCATAAGCAGGAGCTGAACAATGAGAACACATGGACACAGGGAGGGAAATATCACATACCGGGGTCTGTCGGGGGGTGGGTGGCTAGGGGAGGGAGAGCATTAGGAGACATACCTAACGTAGATGCTGGGGTGATGGAGGCAGCTAATCACCATGGCATGTGTATACCTATGTAACAAACCTGCACATTCTGAACCTGTACCCCAGAACTTAAAGTATAATTTAAAAATAAAGAAAAGAAAAAAAATACCAAATCCAAGTATACATAAAAAGGGTATATCAACTAGGGCTTCTTCAGGAATGAGGTAGGCCTAATATTGATCAATATATTTCATCATATTAACAGAAAAAAACCCCATGAGGTCATTTCAATTAAGAAGAAGCATATGGCAAAAGTCACACATATAACGTTGAAAATTCTTATCAAAGTAGAAGTCAGATGAAACATTCTCAATTGATAAACGACATTCAAAGCGTAAACAAAAGTGTATCACTAAAAATCACACTGAATGGTAAGAACCTGACCATTTATAGACACATAACAAGGAGATGTCTATTCTCATGATTTCTATTTGCTCTGCTACGGGAGGTCCCAGCCGGTGTCATGATACAAGGAAAATGTATGAACGGCATACAAATTGAATAGGAAGCAGTAACCCATTTTCTTTATTCACACATGACATGATCACGAATGTGGAAAATGCTAAGGAATGTTTAAAAACGTTACCAGAATAGATAGCCAAATTCAACAAGTTCTCTATAAACACAGTCAAAATGTAAAAATCAAATTTATCTGTATATAATGGCAATGAAGAATAAAAAATGAGACATAAACAGCATCATTTACAATAGCATCAAAAAGTGAAATATTTACGTATATATATTCAATATAGTTGTATAATTACATAATATATAACACATATCAAATATATAAAATATATAAATATTTGGCTATATATGTGCACATAGATATGTATAAGTGTACACTAAAAAATTACCGAACACAGCACTTTGGGAGGCTGAGGCGGGTGGATCACGAGGTCGAGAGATCGAGACCATCCTGGTCAACATGGTGAAACCCCGTCTCTACTAAAAATACAAAAAATTAGCTGGGCATGGTGGCGCTTGCCTGTAATCCCAGCTACTCAGGAGGCTGAGGCAGGAGAATTGCTTGAACCCAGGAGGCGGAGGTTGCGGTGAGCCGAGATCGCGCCATTGCACTCCAGCCTGGGTAACAAGAGTGAAATTACGTCTCAAAAAAAAAAAAAAAATTACCGAACATTGATAAAAGAAATTAAAGATCTACATACATGGAGAGAAATATGCTATTCAAAAATTGAAAGACTCAAGATGTTAATTCCTCCCAAATTGATAAAAAAAAAAAAATTGACATAACGCCATTCAAAATCCAAGCACACCTTTTCAAAAAATAACGAACTGATTCTAAAATTTACCTGGAAATGCAAAGAAACATAGAATAGACAAAGTAATTTTTAAAAAATAGTATAGCTACATAGGAGACATGCTGCTTCTTGATTTCAACATGTATTATAAAACCACAGTGATCAGGACAGTGTCATATGGGCATAAAGATAGAAATATATTGGTGAGACCAGGTCCCAATACATCAGCGTGGGTTTAAGATCTCTCAAAGTGATGGAGTGGTCAGTGAAAAAGAAAGAGAGACCAATAAAAAGTTTTCCTCAAAGCTGAGCCCAGGGGAGACACCACGTAATGCTGCTCCCTGGATGTCTGACATTCCCCTGAAAACCTCAAGCATTTTATTATGCTCTTTCAATAGAGGAGGGGGAGCAAGGTTATGCAAAGTTTCAGTGATAATCACACAAAAACTGGTGTACGAAAATCACGTGTTATAAAAGCAGAACATGTAAAGATAACTTCCTGTGTGTCGGCATAGAAATCATACACCTTAGCAAGAATAGAGGTTAAACGTGAACTTAAGATGATCAGCAGGAACATATTGGGCTCACGGCTGCAGGGGGAGCAGGGTCTGACACAGGACAGCCGGACTGACCACAAGAGGAGGGTTACACAAGAGCAGAAAATCAAACACCGCATGTTCTCACTCATAGGCGGGTGTTGAACAATGAGAACACAAGGACACAGGGAGGGGAGCATCACTCACTGGGGTCTTTTGGGAAGAATAGGGAGGGACAGTGAGGGATGGGGAGGTGGGGAGAGAGCATGGGGAGAAATGCCAGATATAGGTGATGGGGAGGAGGGCAGCAAAGCACACTGCCGTGTGTGTACCTGTGCCACAATCTTGCATGTTCTTCACATGTACCTCAAAACCTAAAATGCAATTAAAAAAAAAGAAAAAAGAACTGCAGGAGGAGGGGCCTCCACACAGGCCTGGAGGAGCCGTGGGAGAAGAAAGACTTTTATATCCTTATCTCAACCACAGAGACAGGTGCCACTCATGCGTCCGTTTATAGGCTCTCCATAAGGGTTGCGTTCCCGTTCCAGGGCCTTAATCACTCTGCCTTTCCAATGAAAGGAAGCTGGGTAGTGAGCCTCTCCATCACACGTCTGTCCGAGTACAGGCTCTCTGCAATGAGAAGCCCACTTCGCGCTGTCACCTCTCCAGCAGTCAAGCTGTGTGGTTAGTCCCTTTCACAGACTTCCTGTTTCTATCAGAACAGTTCAGCGGAGCCAAAGTTCCAAGTTGCAGCTCAGCAGAGCCAAAGTTATACGTCACACCTCAGCATTGCACATTTTCCTTCATGTTCTCAAACATAATCGACACAGTAAGTAACAAGCGTCACAAAGCAAATAACTCATTTTGGGGAAACCAAATTCTAAGAGAATTTACAGGTTAAAAATCAACAATTTCTTCTTGTTATTTCAGATAGCTTGGGTTTTGCCAGTTCTTCCAGAAGAGTGGGATTGCTCAGTCACCACAGAGGGGTTCAGAGTATCCCCAGCAGACATAAAAGTCAATGGAACAGCAGAGAGATCTAAGAAAAAAGTTCATACTTCAATGGTCAATTAATGCTCAATAAAGGTGTCAAGGTAATTTAATGGGGAAATGATAGTCTTCTCAAAAACGGTCTGGAGGCAATGAACACCCATGCGCAAAGAAAAAAAAAGAACTTTGATTTTTATCTTACACCATATGTAAAAATTAACTTGAAATAGATCTTAGATTTAAATGTAAAATCTAAAACTATAAACCTTCAAAATAAAATATAGGAGACAACCTCATGACCTTGAGGTAAGCAAAGCTTTCAGGAGATACAAAAAGAACAAAGCGTAAAAGAAAAAAATTATAAATTGGACTTCATTCAACATAAAACTTTGACTTAAAAAACAAAACAAAACCATATTAATGAGAAAAAAAAGCCAAGTCACTGACTAGGGAAAATACCCACAATATACATTCCTGACAAAAACATGTATGCAGAATATTTAAAGAACCCAGTTTTGGCTATTGCAAATAAATATTTTCTATGAATATTTGCTGAAAAAAAAAAAGAACCCAATGAAACAAGACAACTCAATTTTTTTAATGTGTAGAGCAATTGGACACATCACAAAGCTGAGTGATGAATAAACATGAAAAGTCGCTCAGTGTCCTTAGTCATCAGAGCATACGACTTAAAGTGTGTAAAAAGAGATACCCAATGAGAACACCTGGACACAGGGAGGGGAGCATCACATGCTGGGGTCTGTCGGGGCGGGGGAGATAGGGGAGGGACAGCGAGGGGTGGGGGTTTGGGGAGAGATAGCATGGGGAGAAATGCCAGATATAGGTGAAGGGGAGGAAGGCAGCAAATCACACTGCCATGGGTATACCTATGCAACAATCTTGCATGTTCTTCACATGTACCCCAAAACCTAAAAAGCAATAAAAAAAAAGATAATCCAAGGCACTTAAAAAATTATAAGAAGAAAATGAATAAATAAATGCAAGCCTTCCTACCTGCCTCTAAGGAAATAAAGAGATAAATAAATAAATAAATAAATAAATAAATAAATAAATAAATGCAAGCTTGCATCTAAGTAAATAAATGCAAGCCTTCCTCTAAATAATTATACAGATAGATAAGAAAATAAATAAATGCAAGCCTGCACCCAAATACATAAAAAAAAAAGAGATACCCCTTTGTACTTCTGAAATGCCTAAAATCTAGGTGAGAATACCAAATGTTCCAAGGAGGTGCATCACCTGGAATGCATGTGCCTTGCTGGTCATGAGTGACAACTGTGGAAAATGACGTTGATGACTTCTTATACGTTAAACATACACACAGCATGCAATCTAGCAATGTGCTGCTCAACGTTCGCCTAAGAGAAACGAAAACGCATGTCCACAGAGCCGTGCTCACAGATGCTCAGTGCGGCTTTCTTCACAATGGCACTAACTGGGAAAGCGCCAGATGTCCATCACAGGTGAAAAGATAAGGAGGAGATAGATCCACACAGAGAAACACAAGTCAGCTGCACAAGAGATCAGGATACGGACAGACGTGACAGTTCCGAGGAGAAACAAGGCAAATGAAACAGAAGCACACACGGTGAAATTCTAAAACAGACAAAACTTGCCTTTGATGGCACAACACTTATCAGAGTTTGCCCGGGGGCGAGGGTCGGGGGTGAGGAGGCTGATTGCTGAGTAACATCAGGCAACTTTTGGGGAGTGGTAAAAATAGTTTATATTTGGCAGTCATGACTACGCATTTACCGAAACGCCTCAAAAGTCTACACTTAAAATGAATAATTTTTATGGTTTCTAGCCTACACATTTGTAAAGTTTTTTTTTTTTTTTTTTTTTTTTTTTTTTTTTTTTTCTGAGACAGGGTCTTGCTCTGTCACCCAAGCTGAGTGCAATGGTGCAATCACAATTCCCTGCAGCCTTGAATTCTGGGGCTCAAGCAATGAACCTCCTGGGTGGCATGTGCGGCCACTCTTGGCTAAGTTTCTTTTTTTAGAGGCAGGGTCTTGCGATGTTGCCCAGGCTGGACTTGAACTGCTGGGCTCAAGTGATCTATCTTTCTGCCTTGGCCTCCCAAAGTGCGGGCATTACAGGTGTGAGCCACTATACCCTGCCTAAAGCTGATTTTTAAAAAAATGTACAAAGGGTATTTCAGAAGCAAGCATGAAGAACCAGATGCAGCAACACAGAAGCCTGCAGAGGCACCTGCAGCCCATCCAGCGTTACGGTTCTTCAACATGAAAAGGAAGACCCAGCAGAGCCTGCCGATGTGGGGAGCCAGGCCATGACCTATGACCCTCAAGCGGTGGACTAAGAATCAGATGTATCTCCTGTATGTTGACTAGTGAAGAGTTTCAATCAGGGGACTAATGTACTGAGATTTGTTTTCCATACTCACATCTGGCACTCATGTGGATAATAAGTCGTAAGATTAAAACCGCCTTTGCAAAATTATGACTGAGACAGTGAAAGAGCTCTAACTTAATCAACTCCATCCTGCTTCTAAACCTCCAAGCTGTCCTGATTAATTCATGGGCATAGGCTGAACTAACTTTGGAAGAAACTTAGTTTGTCGTTTAAAACAAAGGCAGTAACAACCCTTTCCTAAGGCAGACCTCCTTCTTGCCTGGGGACTAGACTGCCTTTGTAGGACTCATAACCACAAGATTAGAAATTTTGGGTTAGGAGTCATGCAGCTGGAGGCTACAGGATTCTGACTCTCCCTAAACTGCTCCTAAATTCAGCATTTGAGATGTTTCACAGACTCTGCCCTTGATGGATCTGCTGCACCACCCAGATTGATTAACTGGCTCATTGGATCTTGTGCCATGCCCCCCACCCCCGACCCAGGAACTGACTCAGCTTCAAGAGGACAGCTTTGACTCCCTATGATTTCTTTCTGACCAGTCAGCACTCCTGGCTCACTGGCTTCCACTTACCCACCAAGCTGTCCTTAAAAATTCTGCTCCCCAGATGCTTCAGGGAGACTGATTTGAGTAATATTAAAACTCCCTGAGTAATAATAAAACTCCGATCTCCCACACAGCCGGCTGTGCATGAATTACTCTTTCTCTTTTGCAATTCCCCATCTTGGTGAATGGGCTCTGTCTAGGTAGTTGGCAAGGTGAGCCTCTTGGGCAGTTGCAAGAGGTCAGATGGGAGACTTAGAGATGAAGCTAGGTATGTAGGAAGCAGGGGAAAATGAGCACAGCTGAGGAAAAACACTTGGAGATTAAGAAGTGAAAGGATTCGGAAGTTGATTTGCTCAAAGGATGAGGGGCAGACAAGCCATTTGTGACTGTTGATACTGAGTGTCCACTTGACTGAAGGATGCAACGTATTATTCCTGGGTATGTCTGTGAGGGTGTTGCCAAAGAAGATTAAAATTTGAGTCAGTGGATTGGGAGAGGCAGACCCATCCTCAGCCTGGGTGGGCACCATCTAATGAGCTGCCAGCGCAGCTGGAAGAAAGCAGGCAGAAGTGCGTGGAAGAAACAGACTGTTGGAGTCGTCTGGCCTCCATCTTTCTCCTATGCTGGATGCCTCCTGCTCCGGAACATTAGACCACAAGTTCCTCAGCTTTTAGACTCTTGGACTTACACCAGTGCTTTGCCAGGGGCTTTCAGCCTTTTGACCACAGACTGAAGGCTGCGCTGTTGATTTCCCCACCGTGGAGGTTTTGGGATTTGGACTGGCTTCCTTGCTCCTGAGCTTGCAGACAGCTTATTATGGGACTTCACCTTGTGATCATGTGAATTAATTCTCCTTAATAAGTTACCTTTCATATATACATCTGTCCTGTTAGTCCTGTACCTTTAGAGAATCCTGACTAATACACTGTTAAACAAGCAAACGTACAAATAAAAAAAAATTAAGGTAAGATAGTCCCATTAAAAAGGGCCAAACACCTTGAGTGGAAACCTCAGAAGGAGGCTTGTGAAAGAAAAACTGTTCAATGACACTTGTTAAAGCATAGGAAGGAAGTCTCTATTCAGGACTGCTGTGATGGGCATAGGGACCACTGCAAAGAGGTCTTGCGGTAGAAGAGAGAGATTGGGCTCGGCTCCAAACGCAACACAGGCATTGGACATGTCTAGCTGAATAACAGGGAGGAGTCAGTGCATGGAAAATGATGAAGAGGAAAGAAATAACAGCGGCGAGGGGCATTCCGCTAACAGGACCACCTAACAGGATACTTGCTGAAGGCAGGTCAGGATGATCAGACCTCACCTAGGGGAGGGTGGAGGGTGAGGAAACTGATCAGATATCACTGAGGGTGATCAGCATGGAGTGTTCTGGCTACGCTACTTTGCAGGATTCTTGGCTAAAACATAATTTTGCAAGAAAGTGCACAGACGGGCCAAGGAGAAGGTTCAGGAGCCGGACTCAAGTTTGGTCAAGCAAAGACTCTTTCTCAGTATCAACCTATGGCCAAAAAACACATAGAAAATGATTAGGAGAATGCAAATGAAATCCACTAGAATATATCACTTTGTGCTATGTGATTGGCAGAAGTTACAGTCTGACATCATCAAATGCTGGTTGGGGATACGGAGCAACGGAAACGTACTGACTGCGACAACCGTTTTGCAACGCAGTGGAGCGTTATCTACTAAAGTTGAATAGACACATTTCCTATGACATGCTGATTTCACTCCCAGGTAGATGCCTTGGTGCCTAAATGCACCTGGATATATACACAAGATTGTCCATGGCAGCATTGATCACAATAGCCCTGTTAACCTAAAATAATGAGATTCAGGAAATGTGATGAGGTATAGAGTTTATTTGAGCTCGAAGCTTGAGAATAGCCTCCCCCAAAATACAGACTCCTAAAGAATAGATCAGCATTCCAAGGTGGGGAGGTTAAGGTTTCCCTTATACAGGCTATTGGCAGAGTTGCAACATTTTCCATACAAGGTCAGTACACACGTTATGGTGGTTTGGTTGGTTACACCTCGCTTATTCCAAGGAAGATCACTTTAACACTACATGAAGAGGGGTGATGATCTGAGGGGCCTTATTTCTGATGCCACAGAGCCTTTCCTAATCATTTACAGGAAAAAGCGGGAGTTGTAGCTGCATACTATGTGACTCAGGCCACATTGCCACTTTCCTCTCAAGGCTCAAAATAATTTAAAGGCTCAAAATAATTTAAAGTTTCAACAGCTTTGTGTCTGAATGACTTTCACAGCCCACACTGAAACAAGCCAGATTTCCATCACTGGTGGAATAGATACATGAATTGTGGTATATGCTTACAATAAAATACTTAAGCAGCAGTAAAATGAACGCGCTACATCTACGCGCACGGATGAGTCTCGCAAATGTAATTTTGAATGAAAGAAGTCAGATGCAAAATAAGACACATGGTATAATTCAAGTTCTATTAAGTTCCACAACAGGCAAAGTTGATGTCTGGTATTTAGGGATACATACTTAGGTAGCATGACTATTGCAACAATAAGAAAAGCAAGAAAACTGTCACCATAAAAGTCAAGATGGGCCCGGTGCGGTAGCTCAAGCCTGTAATCCTAGCACTTTGGGAGGCCAGGGAGGGCGGATCATGAGGTCAAGAGTTTGAGACCATCCTGACCAACATGATGAAACCCCGTCTCTACTAAAAATACAAAAATTAGGTGGGCATGGTGGCTGTAGTCCCAGCTACTCGGGAAGCTGAGGCAGAAGAATTGCTTGAACCTGGGAGGTGGAGGCTGCAGTGAGCCAAGATTGTGCCACTGCACTTCAGCCTGGTGCCTGGCAACAGAGTGAGACTCTGTCTCAACAATAACAACACAAAAAGTCAAGATGATGGTGTCAACCTAAAATTATCAAAAGGGTAAGAGTTGAAAGAGGGTTTATTCAACCCCAAAGTTTGAAGACAGGCTGCTCAGGAAAGCACAAATGACAAAGAGTTGAAAGTCAGTCTTCCATTGTCTTCCATTGACTTCCATTCAGTCTTCTGAAGTGTAGAGCCTTGGGATGGCGTATTTAGACAAACTTTCGGGAAGCTTAACAGAATGTCAACATCTTTCTGTGTAAGGCTTAGGGAATAGTTACAGTGATCTGATTAGTCAAGGTGGTCTGTTTCTTATGGGAAAGGTACATTAACCTTCCAAACTGAAGAAGTAACAGTCATGGGGTCTTGGTGACCATCTGGTCTGAGTGAAATACAAGACAACAAAGAGGCAGCTAGTCTGTCACAAAGATCAGTGACTGAAAGAGGGGAGAGCTAGCCTCTATCTCTCCTGGTCATCTACAGAACAAGAGCAATGAGGAAGACAGTCACGCTGTAATCTAAGAAGCAGGATTGGAGACATGCTACTGACTCAGTCTCCAGGGATTAGCATCCGCCTTGGCATAATAAATTTGAGGAGTCCTGAAATTTTATTTTCTCTTACCTTGGCCATCCCCATTGCAGGAACCCTAAGGTCTTCCTGGGGTGCTGGTAACATTCCATGCCTTGATTCAAATGGTGGTTATGCAGTCATGTACTTTAAAACTAGGTATTAATTTCAGTGGTGATGTTTCATGCACTGTTCTTTATGCAAATGAAGGTATTCAGAAAACACTACCCAAACATGCTTCTCTGTGTGCCAATTACTTCAAACTGAAGGCACTTGGGAAGCAGCAAATACCGCAGCAGCTTTCTCTGAGCTTCCTGGATCTGCCTAAAGACTGGATTCTCCAAAAAAGAGCTCCCTTGGAATGAATCATTTCCCCAGAAATTTTATCAACCAGGGAAGATTAACTCTGATCACAGGGGAGAAAACGGGGAGTTGATACCATGCACAGACTGTGACTACCTGAGAGACCGTTTTCTGCACAAGGCCGCCTTTCCTTGCCAGGCGTCTTCTCCTCTTGCCTTTTCATACCCTGTGGTCCCCACCACCCCCCAGAATGCCAAGCTCCTATTTTGGTTTTGTTTTACTTTTTTTTTTTTTTTTTTTTTTTTGAGACGGAGTTTCGCTCTTGTTACCCAGGCTGGAGTGCAATGGTGCGATCTCGGCTCACCGCAACCTCCGCCTCCTGGGTTCAGGCAATTCTCCTGCCTCAGCCTCCTGAGTAGCTGGGATTACAGGCACGCGCCACCATGCCCAGCTAATTTTTTGTATTTTTAATAGAGATGGGTTTTCACCATGTTGACCAGGATGGTCTCGATCTCTTGACCTCGTGATCCACCCGCCTCGGCCTCCCAAAATGCTGAGATTACAGGCTTGAGCCACCGCGCCTGGCCTAACTTTTTTTTTTATTTTTATTTTTTTTATAGCTCAGTAGCTGTATAAGTTTCAGTCATCTGACCCTTTTAGAAGTCTAATGTTTTATGAGATTCCTGTGTGTACAGGAATACACAATTAAACATAATTTTTCTCCTGCTAATCTGTCTTATGCCAATTTAATTTGTAGCCCAGCCAAGGAACCTAGAAGGGTAGAGTGAAGTCATTTTTTGCTCCACTACACATATTATATCTCATGACTCTAAAATTTCAACAAGGTCAGCAAAACAGGGGCAGTCGTTGAAAGCTCCAGACGCACAAGGCCACCAGTGCACAGTGGTATGGGGTGTGCACTGCACAATGCCAGGGGCACCACTTCCATG